>NC_090744.1:11314212-11371712 GCF_036898095.1 Palaemon carinicauda | reverse complement strand
TGTTTTGAGAGTGTAATAGCCTTATTAGATCTTGTACATAGTGAAACATGACTTACATTATTCCATATATAATATTATTGATTTTTTTTTCTTTTTAGTGTGATAAAATGCCCAAGAAACGTAAGAGAACACTGTCCAGGTTCGACCTAGATGCCTTGGTGAATACCTCAGCTTTTGATAGGTTATCGTACACTACCCATGATGAAGGAATGGACAGTGACATTTCTCATTATGGGATTACTGAGTCACCCCACCCTTCCCCTTGGGCTGGCCCGTCCACCTCCTGTGCCTTGCCCTCACAGTCACAGACTGTAATTGAGTGTGAGATTGGTACTTGAGGTTCCATGCAAGCAGTGATAACACCTCACAAAGACCCTCTACAAGTAAATAGTGACAGTGAAGCACAGGATATAATCCCAGCCCACGTGACAGGCCATATACGCCAGAGCCTATATTTGCTCTCCTTACCCTTAAACTTCCTTCGGTCACAATTCCCCCCCTGAAAACCCAAAATTCAACCCTGGGGGTGAATTTCACCCCCATTGAGAACCTCTGCTCTACAGACTGACAGCTAGCCAAACAAGGACGCCTATATTTGCTCTCCTCACCCATAAACTTCCTTCGGTCACAATTCAGCCCCTGAAAACCCAAAATTTCACCCCTGGGGCTGAATTTCACCCCCAATGAGAACCTCTGCTCTACAGACTGACAGCTAGCCAAACAAGGACGCCTATATTTGCTCTCCTCACCCTTAAACTTCCTTCGGTCACAACTCACTCCCTGAAAACCCAAAATTCTCCCCTGGGGGTGAATTTCACCCCCATTGAGAACCTCTGCTCTATAGACTGACAGCTAGCCAAACAAGGACGCCTATATTTGCTCTCCTCACCCATAAACTTCCTTCGGTCGCAATTCAGCCCCTGAAAACCCAAAATTCACCCCTGGGAATGAATTTCACCCCCATTGAGAACCTCTGCTCTACAGACTGACAGCTAGACAAACAAGGACGCCTATATTTGCTCTCCTCACCCATAAACTTCCTTCGATCACAATTCACCCCCTGAAAACCCAAAATTCACCCCTGGGGGTGAATTTCACCCCCATTGAGAACCTCTGCTCTACAGACTGACAGCTAGCCAAACAAGGACGCCTATATTTGCTCTCCTCACCCATAAACTTCCTTCGGTCACAATTCACCCCCTGAAAACCCAAAATTCACCCCTGGGGATGAATTTCACCCCCATTGAGAACCTCTGCTCTACAGACTGACAGCTAGCCAAACAAGGACGCCTATATTTGCTCTCCTCACCCATAAACTTCCTTCGGTCACAATTCACCCCCTGAAAACCCAAAATTCACCCCTGGGGATGAATTTCACCCCCATTGAGAACCTCTGCTCTACAGACTGACATCTAGCCAAACAAGGACGCCTATATTTGCTCTCCTCACCCATAAACTTCCTTCGGTCACAATTCACCCCCTGAAAACCCAAAATTCACCCCTGGGGATGAATTTCACCCCCATTGAGAACCTCTGCTCTACAGACTGACAGCTAGCCAAACAAGGACGCCTATATTTGCTCTCCTCACCCATAAACTTCCTTCGGTCACAATTCACCCCCTGAAAACCTAAAATTCACCCCTAGGGGTGAATTTCACCCCCATTGAGAACCTCTGCTCTACAGACTGACAGCTAGCCAAACAAGGACGCCTATATTTGCTCTCCTCACCCATAAACTTCCTTCGGTCACAATTCACCCCCTGAAAACCCAAAATTCACCCCTGGGGATGAATTTCACCCCCATTGAGAACCTCTGCTCTACAGACTGACAGCTAGCCAAACAAGGACGCCTATATTTGCTCTCCTCACCCATAAACTTCCTTCGGTCACAATTCACCCCCTGAAAACCTAAAATTCACCCCTAGGGGTGAATTTCACCCCCATTGAGAACCTCTGCTCTACAGACTGACAGCTAGCCAAACAAGGACGCCTATATTTGCTCTCCTCACCCATAAACTTCCTTCGGTCACAATTCACCCCCTGAAAACCCAAAATTCACCCCTGGGGATGAATTTCACCCCCATTGAGAACCTCTGCTCTACAGACTGACAGCTAGCCAAACAAGGACGCCTATATTTGCTCTCCTCACCCATAAACTTCCTTCGGTCACAATTCACCCCCTGAAAACCTAAAATTCACCCCTAGGGGTGAATTTCACCCCCATTGAGAACCTCTGCTCTACAGACTGACAGCTAGCCAAACAAGGACGCCTATATTTGCTCTCCTCACCCATAAACTTCCTTCGGTCACAATTCACCCCCTGAAAACCCAAAATTCACCCCTGGGGATGAATTTCACCCCCATTGAGAACCTCTGCTCTACAGACTGACAGCTAGCCAAACAAGGACGCCTATATTTGCTCTCCTCACCCATAAACTTCCTTCGGTCACAATTCACCCCCTGAAAACCTAAAATTCACCCCTAGGGGTGAATTTCACCCCCATTGAGAACCTCTGCTCTACAGACTGACAGCTAGCCAAACAAGGACATACTGCTCGTACTGTGTGAGGGCAGTCTGTCCGCGACACTACAGAGTCATTCGCAACAAATGTGAAGATGATGATGAGGACATCAAGTAGCAGGTAACTGTATTTGTTTCCTATTGCATTCACACATTGAAAATATACTAGAAACAAAGTTATTAGAAAAAAAAAGGTTTTATTGCACATACAAGCATAAGATTCACCAGAACATGTCATCATAGCTGAAAACTCAAGTGTTTGCTGCTGGAGTGTAAATAATAATATGTTCATTTTTATTTATTCCAGGACCGATGTTTTCTGTGGTTCCCAGGATGAACAAGATGCCTAAAGGATTCTTTATAGTTCCTAGTTCATATATTCGAAAATCCTTTTTGCTGAATGACGTGTCTTTTTATCATTACAGTACCTCAATTGATAAGATCTTTTTTATATCAATGTTTTTTTCTAATAAATCAAAAATATATTCTGTTAAGTTTAATTGTCATAATTGAGGGTGATATTTGTTCAAGAATATTATTTTCTTACTTTTGTATAGTTTTGGTAAAATAAAGTATGTTTGCATATTTTTTTTTTTTTTTTTTACAATGATTCCATATGGACACAGGATTTCCTATAGTGTTACACGTACGTACGATTTCCTATCTTTGCTTTTGCTATACTCATGAACAGACTTAATGATATATATATATATATATATATATATATATATATATATATATATATATATATATATATATATATATATATATATATATATAGTGTGTGTGTGTGTTTATATACATTTATGTATATATAATATATATGCATATTTATGTGTATCATATATATATATATATATATATATATATATATATATATATATATATATATATATATATATATATATGTACATACAGTACTTAACATGCCTTGGTAAGTTGGAGAATCATTTTTCATAGAATTGAAAGAGTAATGAAGGAAACAGAAATTATGATTTGATCGTTAGTTTGGGCATTTAGATTTATTCGTTTTATTTTGGTATCTATATATTTCAACGAAGGCGGCCATTACATGACGTTTTCGTCTTCCTTCAACAATGAAAATAAAAATACCTTTTAATTAGACTATAAACAAGTTTCCAATGCCATCTACTGGAATTAGAGAGATAATATCTTTTCTACACAGAATGCTAAAGAAGGATTTCAGACCACAGAAATATACTTTTTTATCCATTTCAGTACTTATAATAGGATTAATATCAAGATAATAGTTTATTTCATAAACATATCATACTAAATATGATAAAATTAGTGACAATCTGAGGCTGCTAAACTTTAGTTTTCACTTAAACCGAAAACATGAACGGAAACTGCCAACAAAAAACGATTTCTTGTACTGAATTAGACAGATGATTAGACTGCATAATCATCTATGGCAACAATTAAAATACTTATTCTCCTAAAATATAATGCTGGGGATAGTTATAAAGATTCGATTCATCTTATTTTCTGTGATTCAGTTTGTTTTGAGGTTTCGTAGGTTGGTAGTCAGCAGTGGTGATGACGTCACAAGTGCAAATGAAAAGACGATAAAAAAGCGTCTGTTAATAATAATTTTTTCCATATTTTAAGCTTCGGATATTTCTAATTCACTATAATTATTATCATCATTATTATTATTATTATTATTATTAAAAGCTAAGCTAAAACACTAGTTGGAATAGCAGGATGCTATAAGCCCAGACGCTCCAACAGGGAAAATAGCCCAGTGAGGAAAGGAAACAAGAAAAATAGAATATTTTAAGAAGAGTAACAATAAAATAAATATCTCCTATATAAACTATAAAAACTATAACAAAACAGGAGGATGAGAAATAAGATAGAGGTGTGCTCGAGTGTACCCTCAAGCAAGAGAACTCTACCCCAAAGACAGTGGAAGACCATGGTACAGAGGCTATGGCACTACCCAAGACTAGAGAACAATGGTTTGATTCTGGAGTGTCCTTCTCCTAGAAGAGCTGCTGGCCATACCTAAAGAGTCTCTTTTACCCTTACCAAGAGGAAAGTGACCACTGAAAAATCAGTGCAGTAACCCCTTGAGTGAGGAAGAATGGTTTGGTAATCTGTGTTGTCAGGTGCATGAGGACAGAGGAGAATATGTAAAGAATAGGCCAGACTATACAGTGTGGATGTGTGTAGGCAAAGGGAACATGAACCGTAACCTAAGAGAAGGATCCAATGCAGTACCATCTGGCCAGTCAAAAGACCCCATAACTTTTTAGCGGTAGTATCTCAACTTGTGGCTGGTGTCCTGGCCAATCTACTATAAACGAAGATGACGACTCAACTGTCCCGGATCCCTTCCTGTCGAAGCCTGGCTCCAGAATGCCTCTCTATTGGCTGTGGTGGTTAATTTATTAATATTTTCCATTTTTAATAACATTAGTAGGTCCTTGATACGTTTAGGTTCTTCGTTAACTCGAGGATGCGTTCGCAGACGAACAAACGTACGTACCACTATTAGACAAAGAAATTCGACTATTAATAATAGTCTGAACTATTTGAAATTGATGAATATTTCTTTCGCCATATAGAAAGGGATTCACACTTGAAATATGCATCGCCTGTGTAAAAGAAAGATAGTTCGTCATAATTGTAATTAAAACTACTTGGATAGAGAAATGGAGATTATATATATTCACCTAACAGAAACGAGTTCAGTAAGTGAATGTTAGTTAGTCTTATAAAACGAAATATCATGAATCAAATGCATATCTAGAAGAGACTCTTTAGCTATGGTAAGCAGCTTTTCTAGGACACAGATACTTCTAAATCAAACCATTTTTCTCTATTCTTGGGTAGTGCCATAGCCTCTGTACCGTACCCATCCACTGACTTGGATTAGAGTTCTCTTGCTTGAGGGTACATTGGGCATGCTGTTCTGTCTCATTTCTCTTCCTCTTTTTTTTTAACTTTTTATAGTTTATATATGAAAGATCTAATATAATGTTGTTACTGTTCTTAGAATAGAATATTTTGATCGTTTATTACTTTTCTTGTAGTTTATTTATTTCCTTGTTTCCTTTCCTCACTGGGCTAATTTACCCTGTTGGAGCCCTTGTGCTTATAGCACCTTGCTTTCCCAACCAGAGGTATAGCTCAGCTTCTTATGGTAATAGTAATGCTATGTCTTTAATTATTATTATTATTATTATTATTATTATTATTATTATTATTATTATTATTATTATTATTATTATTATTATTTAAGCTACAACCATAGTTGGAAAAGCAGTGTTATAAGCCAAAGGGCCCCAACAGGAAAAATAGCCCAGTGAAGAAAGCAAATAAGGAAACAGAAGTGTGGTTGAGTGTACCCTCAAGTGATAGGTACCTGAGTGTACCCATAAAAGAAACACTTTCTGGTACAACTCAGGAACATAAATGGTGGTCTACCCTTAAATCTGCACTCTTTGGTGTAGATGCAACAGTTCCTCCTTTACTTAAACCAGATGGCTTAGTCACTCACTGTCCAAAGGAAAAGGCAACCCTTTTGGCTGATGTTTTTGACAGTAAACAGAGTAATGAAAAACTTGAACTTCCTCAATCCTGTTTTCCTGAGGCTAAACTAACTAGTTTAGCTTTTCGATCTCGTGAGATTAAAGCTCTGTATATGGACCTTGATGCTTATGGAGGTGTAGACCCAAATGGTATTTTTCCTTTGTTTTTTTATAAAGACAGCAGATTTCTTAGCTCCAAAGTTATCTGTTATTTTGCGCAAGTTAGCAAGAAGAGGAGCTTTTAGCACTAGTTGGAGAATTGGTAATGTTACTCCTCTATGTAAATGTGTTTGTGGTAGCTCAAGTCCCACTGATTACCGCCCAATTTCCATAACTCCCATATTATCTAAAGTTTTTGAACGTCTTCTGGCAAAACGTCTTAATAGGTTTGCTGAAGGTAATCATCTACTCCCTAGTTTGCAATTTGGTTTTCATAAAGGCCTTGGAGCATGTGATGCCCTTCTTACAATCTCCAATGCTGTACAGAAATCCCTTGATTGTGGTCGGGAAGTTCGTATGATTGGCCTTGATTTTAGTGCTGCCTTTGACCGTGTTAATCATGAGGCCCTTGTTTTCAAACTGAAACAGTTGGGAGTGGGTGGGTTGTTTCTTAGCATTATTATTGATTTTTTAAGTAATAGATCTCAAAGAGTTGTTGTTGATGGGCACCATAGTGATTATAGGAATGTGATATCCGGTGTTCCACAGGGTAGTGTTCTTGGCCCATTACTTTTCATACTATATACACATGACATGTGGTTTGGCCTAGAAAACAAGCTTGTTGCATATGCAGATGATGCTACTCTCTTTGCATCAATTCCATCCCCTGAATGTAGATATAGGGTTGGTGAATCCCTTAATAGAGATTTAGCTAGAATTAGTGCATGGTGCAAATTATGGGGTATGAAGTTGAATCCTAACAAAACTCAAAGTATGATTGTAAGTAGGTCAAGGACGGTGGCTCCTCAACATCCGGATCTCAGTATTGATAATGTTTCTTTAAATATTTATGACTTTCAAAATTTTAGG
This sequence comes from Palaemon carinicauda, assembly GCF_036898095.1. Classification (NCBI taxonomy): domain Eukaryota; kingdom Metazoa; phylum Arthropoda; class Malacostraca; order Decapoda; family Palaemonidae; genus Palaemon; species Palaemon carinicauda. The sequence goes on along the minus strand of NC_090744.1, from coordinate 11,364,602 downwards.
TGTGATTCTCGACAGTAAATTTACTTTTGAGAAACATATAAGGTCTCTGTCTTCTTCAATTGCACAAAAAATAGGCTTATTGAGAAAATCTTTCAAGATTTTCGGTGATCAATCTATTCTGAAGAAGTGTTTTAATTCTTTCATTCTACCTTGTTTTGAGTATTGTTCTCCTGTCCGGTCTTCAGCTGCTGATTCTCATCTTAATTTGTTGGACAGAAACTTAAGGTCTATTAAATTTCTTATTCCTGATCTAGATATTAATCTCTGGCACCGTCGTTCAATTAGTTCATTATGCATGTTGCATAAGATTTTTCATAACTCTGACCATCCTTTACATTCAGATCTCCCTGGACAATTCTATCCTGTTCGTAATACTAGACAGGCAGTTAATTCTAATAGCCAGGCCTTCTCCATCACGAGGCTCAATACTACGCAGTACTCTAGAAGTTTTATTCCAGCTGTTACCAAGTTGTGGAATGATCTTCCTAATCGGGTGGTTGAATCAGTAGATCTTCAAAAGTTCAAAGTTGGAGCAAATGCTTTTTTGTTGACCAGGCAGACATTAGTCTTTTTATAGTTTATTTATGACATATTTGTTTTTGATGCTGTTAATAGTTTATATATGACATGTCTGTTTTGACGTTGTTACTATTTTTAGAATGATTTATTGTTAATTTGTTCTCTTCATTTATTTATTTCCTTATTTCCTTTCCTCACTGGGCTATTTTTCCCTGTTGGAGCCCCTGGGCTTATAGCATCTTGCTTTTTCAACTAGGGTTGTAGCTTGGATAGTAATAATAATAATAATTAACCACTGTATATATAAATATATATACAGTATATATATATATATATATATATATATATATATATATATATATATATATATATATATATATACATATATATATATATATATATATATATATATATGTGTGTGTGTGTGTGTGTGTGTGTGTGTGTGTGTAACTAATTGGTTTCTCCCCATCTCTTGGGTAGGGGGGAGAGGAAGTAGTTATACTCTGGTGAGAGGGGATGTATGTGTGCACATACTGCATAAGTATTTAGCCGTCAATATTGACGGGTCACGTACACTAGATACAAAGAAAAGATAATGCTGTTGGTGCTACGCTTTATTAATACTTGGGTATTATTGTAGTGTATTACAGGGCAATGTGACCTAGGGGAAAAAAATACTTTTTTCTTATAGGAAAAATTACGCTCTCTGAAGGTCCAATTCGGTTAAATAACGTTATTTACTGTAGGAAAATAAATTTTCTGTTCAAAATCACACCTTGTAATACAATATAACTTTTTTTATCACGAGTTTTTTGGGATTTTTAGACTAACCCACCTGACAACATTGCAAGCAGTGTTGCCAGATATAGGAATTTATCCCTAGATTTGGGGATTTTGGATGTCATGCGGATACTCTACAAATTTCCATGAAGAAGAAACAAAAATTAGTAAATCTTCATATTGTTACAATTAGTTTACTTACACTCTATATGAAGTATGGTGAGTAATTTCTATACGAGGAAAGCCTACATGATCATAAGAAAATATATTTGTGGAAATGGGGATTTTTTTTGGTTGTTTTGGGGATTTTTACACTAACCCATGATCTATCTGGCAACATTGCAAGGACGGCTACAACATCCCTGCTGTGTTATGGTGTTAAAAGTCTCTATAAGTGAATTTTTGCAGCTTCTTTATATCTGGGTCCATTCATAAGGCCCCAAAAGTGAATCCCCCTTTAGTGTAAAGGAATTATACAAGATCAACTATGCTGGAGGTTAATTATAGCCGGGAGAAAACTACGAAATAAGATCCAGCTTGGAGTAAGACTGGCAAGATTTCCCCGGCACTTTCCCTTGCAGAAAAGGGTTATCGCCATCCTGCTGAGGTTAAAATGTAAGTAAAAACTCTAGCACAAACGTCATTGTAACTGAGATAAGGTGGCTAATTACCGGTAATTAATATTATCATGTAATTGTGGTAGTTTGCATGAAAATGAACATAAACCCAGGAACCCAAGAAGCCAATATGGCTAAAGAGTCAAATCGAAATTTGAATAGGCCATTTTGGGGTTTAATATATCACATTTGTACGAAATTTTAACGTGTTTTATTAATTTTTTTGCAAATATTCAACAGCTCGAACAAAATTAACCCAAATCAATTATTTACACCTGTACTGATAACCGTACTATTTGACCGGCATCTTTTGGATTTGGAAATTATGCCTAATTTATGAATAGGCCCTGTAAATTTCAGTTTCGTATATTTGTATAAGTTAAATGTCATATACTGTGCAATTTCGTAATTTTTGTTTAATACAAACTTCAGGTATTTTACCATTTGCAGTATGGGGTCACTTGGCCTACCAGTGGGGTTTCATTTTAGTGTATTACAGGGCGTAACCTAGGAAAAAAATACTTTTTCTTATAGGAAAAATTACGCTCTCTTCGAAAATAACACTCGTTCCCGTCGCAAATGAATAGTTTCAGAAATATATATACAACTATATCCTCCGATAATGGGGACCCCCAGTGGGAACTCGGGGTTTTGGGTGGGGAAAACATACTGGAGATTCGATATATAAACGTAAAACAAGCCTTTTCTTCTCTATACATTACCTTCTTGAATGTATTATAACAGGAGGAAAATACAAAACAGTATATCTGGATAAACTTTGGAGGTGCTGTTACAAAGATTGTGTCATGAAAAACTACAGTAACCAGTGCTGCCAACGTCCGATGTAGATCAAATGTTATTTTGTGACCTGTCATACTACTAGGCTAGGTTAGGTGGGTTTGTTAGGTTCTGTGCCTTTTTTGTACTTTTTATATATTGGGTAAAACTTATATGGAGAAATTATTTAATATATGGAAATATCTATCATTACTATCTTTAGTAATATCAACGTGCCGTTGGTAACTCTGTGTACCATACGTCAACGTTGGTAACTGTGTATTATTGGTAACGTTGCTAATGTTATCGTTCGTTCGTAAGAGAAGTGACACCGTGCATCTCAAAGTTATCCGAATTGGTTGATCTGTTTGTTTCCGATTGAATTGAACATCAAATTCGCTTAATTCATGTTATTTACTATAGGAAAACAATTATATTTCGTTTCCCCAGTATGTTTTCCCCACCCAAAACCCCGAGTTCCCACTGGGGGTCCCCCATTATCGTAGGATATAGATGTATATATATTTCTGAAACTATTCATTTGCGACGGAAACGAGTGTCATTTTTGAAGAGAGCGTAATTTTTTCTATTAGAAACAGTAGTTTTTTTCCTAGGTTACATTGCCATGTAATTCACTACAAAAATACCGGGAATTTAAGTAGATAAGTAATCGTTGTATGAATTAGGATTCTACGGTTCTGTTTTAAATCATTGGAAATTTGTTGAATATAGAAATTGGTAAAAATATAGTTCAATGCTAATGAGTAGAAAATGGGTTTATACCGTTTTCCATGCCAAGTTAATATTTATATTGTGGTTTGATTTAAACGAATGATCATTATTGCTATTGCAAAGAGATTCACCAGCCTTAAAGGTCGATAGTCTCGGGTATCAGACCTAACCAATCCTAACCTAACCTGTACCATATCTTCAATAGCTGTTTTGGAGTTAGTTTGACGACATGTTTCTTCCCATAAAATTTTTAAGTTGAAATACACAGGTATGTCCATCATTTTCTGTTAAGTGGAATTAATTATAGTGTCATGAAAGGTTGAAAAGATAGAATTATGAACTGTAATCGGGTAGCGTAGAGGTGGTTGAGTAATCGGAGGTTTGTCTGCTAAGATACTTGGCCGCATGGCTAATGTGCGGAGTATGACGCTTATCGTTTGCCAGTACAGAGGAGCAAGGAGATGGTAAATAGCGAGTGAGGTGAGCCAGGTTTAGAGGTTACTCATGAATGGCAAAGGCAGGGGATGGTGGCATTGCCCTAGCAAGCAGGGCAATGCCCTAGAGACTGACTATATATGTAATATTTAGAATAGTAATATTACATGTTTAAAACAAATGACGTAATATGTCATGTTGGTTGGAAGAGCTGGCCGTGAGATTTGCTATGGTCAACTCAAATTGTGTACAGGATGTAAGATGCTAAGTTGTCATTCTTTCTTAGTGTCAACACATTAACTCTTCGTGTGAAAGTTTGTGACGTCACCGGATGCAGGTGTCTTCCGATTCCGTCACTTATCCAAATTAAAGCAAGTGTACGATTTTTGGGATATCAGTAATTTGTTCAGTTCATATCTAAACTTCACCAGAATTGGTCATGTGGACCAACACAGCTTCCTCCAGTGATGGAGATGTTTAACTCAGTTGTTATTCACAATAAAACTTAAAAACTACTAAAATGTGTTCAGTAAACCATTCAAATACATTTGAAAACAACTCATACTCAAATGTGTGCTTAAGACAGTAGCACACCAATAAATGGTGGCAGCGATTAAACTCAAAGACAGCGGTTAAACTCTAAGGCAGCGATTAAACTCAAAGACAGCGATTAAACTCTAAGAATTAGAGAAATATCTTCAAGACTTCAAAATAAATAGCTGTAAAACCAGAGATATATCTTCAAGACTTCAACATAAAAGCTGTAAAACCAAAGAATGATCTTCAAGACTTCAAAATAAAAGCTGTAATACCTGATAAAGATCTTCAAGAACTCAGAACTATCTACAAAAATCTACAATTTTGACTAAGTCCAACGGAAATGCTAACACCAACATATGTTAGTATACAAATAGAATCTTCAATCAACATCCTAGGAAACCCAAGGACTGGCATTCAACTATTGCAAAACATATCCAGGAAGACCTACATTCTACAAGAAACTAGAACGAGACATCGCTAACAAAACATCAAGAGAGAGAGAGAGAGAGACGACTCGACTTCATATATAAGCTAAGTACAAAGATTTTGTATTCATTTCAGTTTGTGCAGTGAAGTGTAGTTATCACAAGTCGTTAGTCAATTATTACTGGGGTGAGTGAATTCCTAAACTTTGTTATAAGAAACTCCGAATTCTCATTTAGAATTTTTCTTTCTTTGTGCTAATTCCTTTTTCTTTCATAAACTCTTGGGGGGAAATGTATTGGGATTAGTAACATTGTTGGGGGAATTTTATTATACATATGAGTTTACGCAGTGGGCGTCTGTACTCATATAGATATTTTGATAGGATTGAAAGGGGTCAAAGAGATAGAAAAAAAAAGAATACAGCAGTCATGGCTCCTCCTGTCAGCCCTACCCCTGGACCTAGTGGTGTAGGCCAGGCTAATCCTCCTCCAATTGTGACGCTTGTAAATGCCAGGTCAGCAATCCTTCCTTTTCAAGGCCGTGTCAACGGGTTCTTGCCACAAAATGTGGAGTCATGGATTTCATCCGTTGATGCCCATTTAAATGCCAAACAAATCGTAGATCCTTTTGTACAATTACAAGAAGCTAAAAGTTTTATAGATTTTTCTAAGGGGGATGCGAGTGCGTATTTAAGAGGTGTTTCATTTCAGGAAGCAGTTACTTGGGATGATTTCAAAGTTAGGTTACGCGCGATCTATGGGGGTGAGGAAGCTTTGGATGTGGTGTTAACGTTACGAAATACACTTAATCAAGCCACTATGAATCGGCTTAATGTTGTTGAGAGAGCAGCTCTCATAGCTGATAGGCTTAACGAATATCAGGACATTTTAGGTAATTCCACTTGGGTTACTAACGATAATATCTCCGTGAAAGATTTTTTACGATTAATGTATTTAACTTGCATGACACTTATGTTGCCTGAAGCTTTAGTGCGGTGCTTTGATAAGAAGTTAATGCCTGCAAGTACGGAATTGGATGTCTATAAACAGATAAAGAAGCACATGTCCAAGTGTCCAGATCTCGATCCCGTGTTAACTCAAGTTTTTGCTAAGAATGAAACAAAACCACAAACAGTGAACGTAATTAATAATCCAGTAGCGGGAGTGACGTGTTACAACTGCAAACGTCAAGGTCACATAAGCGCAGACTGTAGAACGAAATTTTGTTCAGTTCACAACACAGGATCACATTCTTATAGTCAATGTTACGCGCGTAAGACACAACAATATCCTAGAAATACACAGTCAATTCCACAGTCAATTCCATATGGAAATAAAAAGAAAAATCCTCATTTTAACAATAAGAAGAAACAACAAAATGTCAATGCAGTTCAGAGTCCGAAACAAACAAACACTTCTTCAAATATCGCTGAGCCTGGGCCGTCAAACCAGACCTCGCAAAGTCAGCCTAATTTTCAGAATGTGCAGAGCAAAGCAAATACCACATAGTTAACTCTAGAGGGGAAGAGAGTGATGTTGGGTCAAGGTCATTTATGTCAACATCAATAGTATTGAATAATCAATTTAATGTTTTATCAGATAATTGTGAGACAATAGATTTTCCTATGAAACACACGGCCGAATTAAGTAAAACAGTGCATGCTCCCGTAGATTTGCAACGAATTCATACAATAATAAGCCAAAATGAGTTACGGCCAACCTTATATGCTGTAAATTTAGAACACAAATCCTTTACGTTATTTTTTGACTCTGGTAGTCCACGTAATATTATGGATTTGAAGACGCATCATTTGTTGTTTTCGAACTTTCCGATTGAAAAATCAGGAATCAGACTTTCAGGTATAGGAAATAATGAATTAAACGTCATAGGCATAACTCATATTCAGTTCAGAGTCGGTAATCGCACGTTTGCCGATACATTTGTTGTTGTGAAAAACATTAATATGTATCCAGCTGTAATTATAGGATACCCATCTATGGGAAATCAAAACATTATCTTAGCTCCTGCAAAGCACGGCGTGTATATCAAAGGGAAATTCTATAAGTCTTCTAATACTTTAAAGTCAGTTTTGGATAAAAAGGAGACGACAAATGTAACCGTAACGTACGTTGAAGAACCAATAACTTGTCTCACTAGTAAAGAAATAATACACGCGACCCAGCAGAATTCTCGTTCACCCGTAATATCATCTTGCACGCAATATATCGAACCAAACATACCTTCGAATTTAATAGTGCAAATAAAGAAAACACTACCGGGATCTGAAATACTAATCCTTTCCGATACTTTGAAAACCAACGGATTGTCTGTCACACAAGCTATTTATACAGTAGGCTCACATCAGCAATGTAATATCGAAGTCTGTAATCATTTAAATAACACTTTAGTAATTCACAAAAATCAACATATCTTGGATGTAGAAGTTTATAAACATCGTATTCTTACCGTTGCTGAAATCAATCACTCTAAATCAGTTGCGGATGAATCCCTTTTACGATCTATTAAAAATAAAATCAGAAAGGACATTCAAGACGAAGAAATTCAGCAGAAAATTTTTGAACTTTTAAATAAATATACAGATGTCTTTTCCACTACGGATGGATCCTTAGGGAAAACAGATGTGATCGAGCATCAAATAAGGTTAAAAGACAAACAGAAAATTATATATGTACCCTCGTACAGACTCCCTATGAAATTCCAGAATGAAATAAATGATGAAGTAGGTAAAATGTTAGAGGAAGGAGTCATTAGAAAATCAAATAGCCCTTATAATTTTCCTTTAATAGTTGTACCGAAAAAAGATCGAACATGGCGTATCTGCGTCGACTTTCGTCGTCTAAACGAGGAAACGATCCCTGATCGATTCCCAGTGCCATGTACTGACGATATTTTGTCTTTGTTAGGTCAGAATAAATATTTTACCAGTTTGGACTTACTTAAAGGCTTTCACCAGATATCATTAGAAGAAGATAGTATCCCATACACAGCCTTCAGCACAGCCAGGGGACATTATGAATTTTTACGGATGCCTTTTGGTTTACGTTGTGCTCCTATAACATTTACAAGAATGATTAACATAGTGTTTGGAGACTTGTTAGGGGATATATTGCATGCCTATATGGATGATCTTGTAATCTTTTCCAACACCTTAGAGGAACATCTACGTAAGTTAGAACTAGTACTACAGAGATTAAGACAACATAACTTAAGGGTAAAGATTAGTAAGTGTGAATTTTTCAAAACAGAATTAATATATTTGGGTTTCATGGTGTCAAGCCAAGGTCTTAAAGTAGTCCATGATAAGGTGTCGGCTATACGTAATTTTCCCATACCTACTAATGTCAAGGGAATACAGCAATTTCTGGGTTGTAGTGGATATTACAGGCGTTTTATACGCAACTATTCAATAATAGCCGCTCCTTTAACTGATCTTACGAAGAAGGGCGTAGATTTCATATGGTCTGAGCAACATCAACAGGCGTTTAATACTTTGAAAGATGAACTGTGTAGTTCTCCTATCTTAAAATTTCCTGACTTCGGTAAGGAATTCTTCATTGCAACAGACGCCTCAGACTTAGGAGTAGGAGGGGTATTGCTTCAGCAATATGATAAACAGTTTTTCCCGATAGCTTTCTATTCTCGAAAATTGAGAACTTCCGAAAGTAAGTATGCAGTAATAGACAAGGAAGGACTAGCTATTGTTAATTCGCTAGTGCATTTTAAGTTCATAATTTACGGTTATCCCGTTAAGGTTCTTACTGACCATAAACCACTAACAGAGTTCTTTAAAGGCTTCAATCACAGCCCTAAACGAACTCGGTGGCATTTAATCATTCAAGATTTTGGCGCAAGAATCGGGTATTTACCTGGGAAAGCAAATATCATTGCGGATGCATTATCACGCAACCCCGTGTCATCTTGTACGGAGTCTTTAGCTGAATTAATAGATATATCAACATCCATGCCTATTGTAAAAACAATATCTGAACAAGAAGATTTAGGCTGGAGTGCTGAATTGTTACAGACTGAGCAAAGAAAAGATCAGAAAATAGAAACAATTATAAATGCTTTGAAAGGCAATCATAAAGAAAAAGAATATATAAAGTATAAGCAGCAGAATTATGTAATCAAAGATAATATTCTGTGTAGGACTGTGACAAGGAAAACCCGCAATACACCACATGTAACTAACGACCAGGTAGTAGTACCAAACTCACTTGTTTCCACTGTCCTGAATTGGTTGCATTCAAATCCATTACATGGACACCCTGGGTTCTCATTAATGTCACAGAAAGCCAAATCATTGTTTTATTGGCATACAATGCTTACAGATATAAAAAGACACATAGCTAATTGTCGCACATGTCAGGAAAACAAAGGGCATACGAAAACACCTGTTAGCTTAGGAGCTTATCCTGTTCCCAATCAACCCTTTGAAAGAATACATTTAGATTTGTTAACAGGATTTTACGAGTCAGACAGAGGGAATAAGCACCTCTTAGTAATTATAGATGCTTTAACTCGATATACAGAACTAATAGCGCTTAAAACTAAAACTGCGATTGAATGCGCTAGGAAGTTTTACGAGTGTTACATTTGTAAACATGGAATTCCACACATGATAATCTCAGACTCGGGTGGTGAATTTAATAATCACTTTCTTATCTCATTGTGTGAATTCCTCAACATAAAGAAGGTTAATACCATGATATATCACCCAGAGTCGAATGGGCTAGTGGAAAGAGCAAATAGGAAGATATTAAATATATTAAGGGTAACACTAGGGGGATCAGACCCCAACTGGGATATTGCAATACCGGCGGCACTGAGTACTCTGAATCATTCATATCATATATCAATTAAAATGTCACCGCATGAAGCATTGTATGGTACCCCAGTTAGAACACCTTTCCATGTATTAACGCCTACAACTAATCTATCAAATCCTTTAAAAGAATGTATAAATGCAAGTATAAGTCGATATGATATCCTTCGAAAGAATTTAGAAGAATCACAAATCATAATGAAAAGGAATCATGATAAAATAGCGAAACCAACTAAAACATATACCGTGGGTGATAACATCTATATTCAAATCAATGTCAGAAAAGGGCTCAACTATAAACTAACACCTAAGTTTGAAGGCCCATTTAACATTTTGGAAATATTAACGGCCAATAGGTTTAGAATTCAAAACGTAGCCCAACCCACGGATGAGAGAATAGTACCATTGTCTCACATAAGAAATTAAAAAGAAGTGAGGAAAAATTTTAATTTTTGTAACTAAAAAGTTTTCTTTTTAATACAGGAGTAATTACATATATTTTTTCTCGTTACAGGTTTCCAAGATGAATTTTTTGTTGTTGGGAGTGATATTGTTCGCTCAGACATTTGTTTCGTATGGGATGAGTTCTAAGACTAAGAATATATATTTTAAATATGGCAATATAGTTGAAAGACAAGAAGACATTTTTATTACATCAACCAACGTAATTGTCGAAGTGCATATGCAAGCAATTTTTCTTCAAGAGAATGATGTCACTAGCTTAAGAACCGCCATTTCAAGGTTTTCTGCATCATTGGATGAGTTGCATAGGAGACATTTTCATTTGACTACTAAGAGTTTGCTTGGATCAACATTAAAAGTTGCAGAGATGCTATCTGATGACTTAAAAAATAAGACTGGAGAGACAGGATCTTTGGCTTATGACCTTTTGATGTGGACTGTAGGACACGAACAAAAAGAAAGACGGAATCCGTTCATTTATGCTGCATTAAGCATCTTTGGGTCTGTTGCAAGTTTAGGTTTAGGACTTTCCAATCGTCTTAAAATTAGTAATCAAAATAAGAAAATTGAGTTCTTGACTCATAAAGATGAATTGATTATGTCAGAACTAAGAGATCAGTTAGCTTCAATCAATAAAATTATGGATTTGTTAAATGAACATTCAGATAATATCGTTCAAATTATGGAAGTACAGGATTTGTTAGCAACATTAACGTATTATGATTCAAAGATAGATCACATACATAACAGAATTGCACATTTCATTGAGAAATCCAAGGATTATGTAGAAGCTATCACGTTAGCAACTAAAGGTGTATTGTCGCCCCATTTGTTGCCTATACGTTACTTAAAATTAGTTCTGGAGAACACTAGGGATAAACTAGGCTATGTTCCTTTGTTAGACGAACATAGGTTAGAATTTTATTACAGCCTAATTACAGTAAACGTAGATAATAACAAGATTAGGATTACAATTCCCTTTGATTCTTCTGATGCCTGGCAATCTTACAGGATATCACCATTTCCGACTTTCATGACGAATCACTCAAATCCAGTAATATCCAGTTTGACAGGACACGTATTGATTTCCCCAGACAAGGAAACATATACGGTCATTAAAGACTTAAATCAATTAACTCACTGTTCAGACGCAATGGATAGAAAAATATGTACAGCTGACTCATTTGAATTCCGTAAAAACTTGATGGATTCATGCGAGTTAGGTATAGTGCTAGACGGTGCTCTCTCCCATACAAGTGAAAATTGTCTGGATAAGCTTTATCCCTTTGACAATAAAGAATTCAATTGCAGACTAAATAATGGCTCGTGGATACGATACGACAAGGACGGCTTCAATGTATCATGCCCTGACGGATCCACATCATTCAACCACATCTTCGTCGCAGCAGATGGCTGTATCGGGACTTCCCCGAATTCCATGGTGACTGGCCTACGGACAATCATCAGAGAACGAGCTTACTTCGCGAACTTCACGTGGACCTCTACAACGCCCGCACTTCCTCTCCCCTATAAAGGAAGTGTGGCGAAACGCTTAATGAAACTTACCGAAAAGGACCACCTGTCGCCGACTTACAAAGAGATTCTTCACCCTATATTACTAGCAGGTTTATTGGTAACGGCGTTGATTTTTATCGCCGTGAACATCCTTGTTTGGCGTAGGTTACGGCACAGCAAGCAGCTACAAAGGAACGAGTTGAATAGCCCTGACAATACCCCTTACCTGATCCAGTTCAAAGCTGTATGAGTGGCCACCTCATTCGCTAAGGGAGTAATTTGTCAGGATGATGTTTGTATGAAAAGCTGATTAGTACGCTAGTAATATGTAATTAAAGAAATTCTCTACATTTGCATTGTTAAAAATACATTTAAAATAACATTTAAAAAAATAAATAAAATAAAAAAGGATATAAATCATTTTTTTTCTCTCGGCATCTAATAAAAATATATCAGCCGGAATGTTAAAAAAGAAAAGAGAAAAAAAAAAAAAAAAAATATAAGATATATAACAGAATCTATGGGCATCTAATAAAATGTATCAGCCCTATATATAAATATATATATATATATATGTACGAAACCGTGGTACGTGTACGTACCAGGAATTTGTATTTGTGCACTAAAAATTGAGTATCTTGTTTCTGACAAAGGTAACAATTATTCTTTATCAAGTTACCGAATCATTTGTAAGTCAGAATTTGTTTTGTTTTTTGGTACCATGTAATCATTTGCTAGCAATGTACCATATATATGATCTTGGTTTTATCATGCATTTTTCTTTTTGCTTTGGTAATATCTTTTTTGTATGCATTATTGTTATTAATTTTGATGTGCCTATTTGGACATTCGTCCTCAGTTGGATATAGCTAGTTTTGGACAAAGAATGATACGTATGTCCAGTCACACCTAATAACCATGTTTCGGCTTGTTGTTAAATTTTTGTAAAAAAAAAAAAATTGAGATAGCTGGCCGAGCTTATGTAATATTTAGAATAGTAATATTACATGTTTAAAACAAATGACGTAATATGTCATGTTGGTTGGAAGAGCTGGCCGTGAGATTTGCTATGGTCAACTCAAATTGTGTACAGGATGTAAGATGCTAAGTTGTCATTCTTTCTTAGTGTCAACACATTAACTCTTCGTGTGAAAGTTTGTGACGTCACCGGATGCAGGTGTCTTCCGATTCCGTCACTTATCCAAATTAAAGCAAGTGTACGATTTTTGGGATATCAGTAATTTGTTCAGTTCATATCTAAACTTCACCAGAATTGGTCATGTGGACCAACACAGCTTCCTCCAGTGATGGAGATGTTTAACTCAGTTGTTATTCACAATAAAACTTAAAAACTACTAAAATGTGTTCAGTAAACCATTCAAATACATTTGAAAACAACTCATACTCAAATGTGTGCTTAAGACAGTAGCACACCAATATATATACATATGATCAGCACATAGGACAAGATAGGGCCAGGAAATGGATGCTGATACCTCAGCAGGTGGACCTATAGGCACCCCCAAATCCCCCAACCTTAGTTCGCAAGGATGGTGAGGTTGTGGCTACTATAGGAACTAACGAGTTTGAGCGGGACTCGAACCCCAGTCAGCAACTTTACCAAATAGGCTACCACAATCCTGAAAAAAGCAAGGTTGATATATGATAGTTTAATTTCTTGCGAAAATTAAATTCGCTATAAGAAATGGACGAATGCCGGCTAGCTTGTTGTCCTTCTCTATATGTCTAATGTGGGCTGGGTCATAATAACTTACGTATCGGTCGATTTAAATGTGAAGTAAGTTTTTTACTCTGTCCATTGTTTACATTGCGAGACTTTAGGGGACTTATTGCACATGCTTTTTTTTTCCATGGATTGCGGAGCTTTCTGTGCATTTACAATGACATATCTGTCAGGTGGTTTTTTTAAATCAATTAACAGCTCACAAATAGTTCCTTATTAGTTCCTGTATGTTCTTTTACAACACCTATCCCCACCCGCTTTTCTCTTCAGTTTCATCATGGCTTCCATATGCCAAGGTTATTGTCTGAGGGAGTGGGAGATACATTCCCTCTTTTGCAGAGAAAATAAAGGGTCATATGAGTTGTTATAGAACCATGGAGTCATCCCTTCAGACATTCAATGCCCTTCCTGCCAACAGCCATGTGTCTTTAGATCTCAAGTTAATCAGTGGGCTTGTAATCGATCAGTCAAGGTTGCTAAGAAGGGAAAGCGTCGTGCATGCGGTTTTTTCGTAACCGCATTTAAGGGCACTTTCTTGGAAAAGGCTCACGTTCAAGCATGAGAAATTCTGCTGTTCGTGAATCATTTCCTTGAAAGGGCCTTTTCGCACGGCAATGTCACCTATAACCTTGGCTGGACATTACAAACCTCGGTTAACAGGAGGTCTTATTGGTCGGAAGTCGCGGAAAATTACTGCCAGAACTTGGCCGGCTATTGGTGGGCCTGGCATTGTCGTCGAAGTGGAGGTCAAAATATAACCTTTGTGTGGTGTGTGGGTGTTCGGTGGGATGGAGCGGGAGAGCAAAAAAAAATGTTTTTGGTCCCTTTGGTGGACCAACCAAGAAATGCCGAGACCCTTGTGCCCTTGATACAACGTTATATTAAGGCGATGAGCGTAATCCAGTGATTCATGGGAAGGATACAAAGATCTCGCCACTGCGGGGTATGTGCGCCTCACTGTGAATCATTCAGAAAATTTTGTGGATCCCCAGACAGGTGCACATACAGTACTCAAAAACATTAAAAGGCTGTGGCGGGATATCAAGAGTTACGTTCTCCATGGGGGAATTCAAAAAGAAATTTTATTCAATATTTATCTCGTTATGTCTTTATCTGCCAGGTAAAAATTATTATAATACGTATTTTAATGTTCAGTTTCGTTTTTTCAATAATTAGCAAACTAAAGTGTGCTTATTTTTCCAGCACAAGAGGTCCGAGCGTTTGAATTCCCTGCTTCAAGCCGCCAAACTGTACCCCCACCCATCTACGTCTACGACAGGGTCAGTGACAGTTCTTCCTTTGTCAACGGAAGACCCTCAGCCTTCGACCTCTCAAACTTAAGGTAGGGATCTATTTGTGAATTGTGATTTTGTTTTAGTTTGTGACCTGGGAAGGGGGTTTGGGGCTTGCCCCCAGCTAGGGGTTTTGACCTTTGAAGGGGGCCTGGGGGCTTGCCGCCGGCTAGGGGTTGCGACCTGGGAAGGGGTCCGTGGGCAAGCCCCGGCTAGGGGTTGTGACCTGGGAACAACTAGGTTAGGTTAGGTGGGTTTGTTAGGTCCTGTACCCTTTTAAAAATCTCAAATGTGTTAAATAATCATTTGTTCCAACACATAATCATGTTTGGTCTATGTTCAGCCACTTACATGATCCATATATTTTTCCAACTGGTTATCTTGTTCTTATTTTGCATTTCTGGCCATTATTTTTGTTATAAATCACTCGTTTATGACATTTCCCCCACCTTAAAAACCCCGGTTTCACACTGGGGTCCCCCATAATTGTCTTTATATAAAGGGGTCCAAAACCTCATGAATGGGTGGTTTGCCCCAATAATCAAGGTCAGAAATGCATAAAACACAAGATAACGAGTAGGAAAAATATATGGTTCATGTATTTAGCTAGAAATTAAAGTATATATTTACCCAGATTTTTGTTAGTTTGGTATTTTTACCCCGCCAACAAAGTTGGAAGGAGGTTTATGTTTCACCCCTTGTTTATATGTGTTTGTGAACAGCTTCCTGGCCACAATTTTAATAATGTAGTAATGAAACTTGCAGGAATCAACTGTTGTGTATAAAGCTGGAAACTATTAAATTCTGGCTATAGTCAAGCAAAATGTCCAATTCGTGTAATCGGCTATAAGTTTAGACATCGTTGTCATAGAGGCTTTAAACCTGGTTCATATTTGAGTGTATGAAAATCCACGCCAATTAATACATGTTGAGGTCAAAGGTCTAGGTCAAGATGGAGCAAGAGGTCGAGAAACAAGCTTTCGCAGCGAAGGTCTGCACTCTACTGAGTGCCCCTCTATTTATTTATTTTTCTATTATTAGCTAAGCTACAACCTTAGTTATAAATATTATTATTATTATTATTATCATTATTATTACCAGCCAAGCTACAACCCTAGTTGGAAAAGCAAGATGCTATAAGCCCAGGGCTCCAACAGGGAAAAGCAGCCCAGTGAGGAAAGGAAACAAGGAAATAAATAAATGAGAATAAATTAACAATAAATCATTCTATAAA
This sequence comes from Palaemon carinicauda, assembly GCF_036898095.1. Classification (NCBI taxonomy): domain Eukaryota; kingdom Metazoa; phylum Arthropoda; class Malacostraca; order Decapoda; family Palaemonidae; genus Palaemon; species Palaemon carinicauda. The sequence continues at coordinate 11,348,683 of NC_090744.1, read as the reverse complement.
CAGTAACAACGTCAAAACAGATGTGTCCTATATAAACTATTAACGTCAAAAAACAGATATGTCATATATAAACTATAAAAAGACTCATGTCAGCTTGGTCAACATAAAAACATTTGCTCCAACTTTGAACTTTTGAAGTTCTACTGATTCAACTACCCGATTAGGAAGATCATTCCACAACTTGGTAACAGCTGGAATAAAACTTCTAGAATACTGTGTAATATTGAGCCTCATGATGGAGAAGACCTGGTTATTAGAATTAACTGCGTGCTTAGTATTATGAACAGGATAGAATTGTCTAGGGAGATCTGAATGTAAGGGATGGTCCGAGTTATGAAAAATCTTCTGCAACATGCATAATGAACTACTGTAATTGAACGACGGTGCCAAAGATTAATATCTAGATCAGGAATAAGAAATTTAATACACCATAAGTTTCTGTCCAACAAATTAAGATGAGAATCAGCAGCTGAAGACCAGACAGGAGAACAATACTCAAAACAAGGTAGAATGAAAGAATTAAAACACTTCTTCAGAATAGATTGATCACCGAAAATATTGTAAGACTTTCTCTATAAGCCAATTTTTTGTGCAATTGAAGAAGACACAGACCTAATGTGTTTCTCAAAAGTAAATTTGCCGTCGAGAATCACACCTAAAATTTTAAAAGAGTCATACAAATTTAAAGAAACATTATCAATACTGAGATCCGGATGTTGAGGAGCCACCGTCCTTGACCTACTTACAATCATACTTTGAGTTTTGTTAGGATTCAACTTCATACCCCATAATTTGCACCATGCACTAATTTTAACTAAATCTCTATTGCATCCCGGGACAGGCACTCGCAGGTTAAGACTGTGTCCCTTAACCTCAGAAAGTTTAATAGCCAGCAGCAGTTCAGTTATTTAAGGAAACCAGAATACACATTTTATCTCCTGCTTTTTTTCAGAGAATTTCCCTGTTCCACGCTCCAGGTGGTCGATGAATGTCTTGGGTTCTTTGAAGAATGTTGAGAAAGAATCATTTACCCTCTGACATCCGATTTTAGTCCATCGCCTACTAAACCAGAGATCTTCAAGACTGAAAATAGAATTAGGGAGGTCTTTGTACTCATTCTTAAGTTGTTGTCAAGCCTAATTTCATTTGTCAGAAAGAATAGTTCCTCACGAAAGGCTCTCGACAATCGCTTTTGTAGTTCCTGTAGTACTACTAATCGGCAATCAATGTTGTGGCATGACTATCCTTATCGCGGGAACTCCACTCTTCCAGATAATCTAAGGTGCACAGATTTTTTCAGGGTACGGATGAGCATCCACTTGAATATCTTATATATTCCAAAGATATGATCCACAAAAGAAAAGCTCTTGGCTCTTTCAACATACTGGTATTGCATGCAGCATTACTGCTTACAACCTTTCCAAGGGAATTTGGTAAAGCGTTTATTAGTGTTTAAGAACAGCTATGCTTTCGTTCTTGACTTGCGTAAACAATGGGTCAGTGCCCGCACTCTCATCGACGAGGAGCTTTCTTCAAGCATACTCAGTCGACAGGGACTCAGTGTAAGGTTCAGTTCTGATTCCTACATCTTGGTATGTTGGAAAAGTTCAAGTTTTTTCCATCACTCGATCTACTCCCCATGTCAGCTGAACAAGAAACTTCAAGTTTTCCCTTCATTCCAAGTTTGTCGGCAACAATTGAGGGCCCCTTCATGGGAATTTTAGACGCTTACTCCTTCCACCCATTATCTCATTTCACCAATTATTCAGCATCACCTCAATCATTCCCAATCGGCCACGTGCTGATGGTATCTGGATCAGCTGTTTTCTTATGTCTATCATCAGAGAAATTCCACAAACTTTGCAGTGAAGGATACCGGGAAGCCTTCAAATCAAGTTTTCTTTTAAGACCTAAGTCTAGACTTCACAAGACTCGTCTAGAATTGATGAGCTTCTAGGGGGCTTACACTGCATGGAACTTGACCTTTTTCCTTGGAAGTTCACATCACTTTGGCGATTACACTTGGACACTTGTGATGTGCGGAAGATAGGTCTTCGACCTTCTAAATCGTCTTCTTACTGCCTTGAGCCCTGCTGAGAAGGTAAGAAATGGCATGTCTTTGCCCAGTCTTGTCCACAACCTTACCCTCATTTAGGGATTGGGAACTTTGGGGGATCCTCGAGGCATATCTGCCGAGTCATCAGCAGCCATTGCCTGGCCATCCATGGTCCTAACTTGGGTGGAAAGGGGGTTGTGCTCAGAAAATAAGTATATATGGTCAGTATTTTAAACATTGTCCTGTGAGTCGCTTCTATCGCTCATGAGCGATCTGCAAAAAATATGCTGAAGGTTCTGCTTTTAATGTCCATTGTTTGTGTTGATATGGTTTCCCTGTGTCACAAGCCATTCTGGAGGATAAAAAGCTCTCCATCACCTTGGTTCAGGAGTGAGTGTTTAGGACCTAAAACTCAGACACTTGCAATATCAAGTCCTCTTTCATTTCCTCCCTACAAGAGATTACTAGCAGAGACCAAGACAACTTGGCTTCCATCAGGAGAGGACACTACTTCTATTCCTTCATCCGCAGAAGAAATGCACTGGTCCTGTAAGTGAGGAGATGAAAGAACCATTTTAGATTTGATTGCCCGAAGTGAGAGACTGAATTTTTCCCAGCTCAGGGAGAACCTGTAAGGGGCACAGTTCCTGAAGACAGACTGGTATCGACGGATAATCTTCTACATCCATTACCAACTGGAGTACAGTATACCCATGTCCCTTGGATTATTATTATTATTATTATTATTATTATTATTATTATTACAAGGTAGGCTATAATCCTTGTTGGAAAAGTAAGATGCTATAAGCCCAAGGGCTCCAACAGGGAAAAATAGCCCTGTGGAGAAAGGAAACAAGGAAATAAATTGTTTGATGATCTCAGTGTTGTCAGGTGTATGAGGAAAGAGGAGAATGTGGTAAGAAAAGGCCATACTATTCGGTGTATGCGTAGGCAAGGACAAAATGAGCCGTAACCAGAGAGAGGGATCCAATGTAATTTTGTGTGGCCAGTCAAAGGACCCAATAACACTCTAGCGGTAGTATCACAACAGATCTTGTAGCAAACCTAGCTTCCTCATGGATCATTCCCGTTATTTGATGAATTGGATGTTAGTTGCATTTATGCCACGTGATCAAGCTAGCTCTTTCCACAAATAGATTTAGTTTAGAAGTATCTTTCTCATCCTCTTAAATGAGAGGAAGGATGGTCAAATATAAGCAAACCTGTTTATAATGACAATACATCCAGCCTTCATTTCTAGCAGTTTCAGGTAGTGACCTAACACCTGGCGTATCTTCATGCCAAGGTCGTAGGTCATTAGGAATCATCACTTCCTTCCCTGTACAGGATAAAAGTACTTTAGACATTTCAAAGGATATTAAACCAGCTAGTTTTGGTTATAAGGAGTTCCTCCTCATGATAAAGCCATTAAAGAACTGAGGTTTGTGTAGTTAGGAAATTACACGTTACTTTAAAGTGTATGATAAACCTTGATCAGCTTGAGACCTAACCCTCTATTGTCACCTTTTGTCCATAGATTCCATCATTTGTTCGATTTTTCGAAATTCATGAAGCCTTTAGGTTGTGGTATCAAAAACTTCTTAGTACCTATATTTATAAATAGTTTCTCATGTATTTTCTTCATTATTTCTCTTAAAATCCCATTTAATCCGGGCCTTGATTTTTATCCAATGCTACCGTTCATTTATCGTTTATATTTATACGTACTATTTTTGACTAACAGTCTTTATTCCTTTCTTTTGCATGTCTAAATCATAGCAAAGTTAGTGATATCAAGCAAAAGAACACCATATGTCTGTAATCTCATTTGTGATTTGTTCTCTCCATCAAACACATATTATGAATCGTAAATTTAATTTTTATTCCTTTTTTAAAAATCTCCCAAATATTTGTAAGTTCCCAAGCCTTATTTGGTTACCTTGAAAATCTCCATTTTCTCTCTTTATTGATTGATTGCAAATTATTTCTTCAATCTGTTTAGAATAAATATTTGAAGTAGTGTGTATGTGGAAATGACCAAAGGAAATTAAAAGTTAAAAGTTAAAAGTTGCTGGTTTTAGGTCTCCACCGAGACGATTTACATCGTCCTCCTCGGGCGACCATTAGCCAGCAGGGACTATTAGTCCCCCTCTAACCTCCCCCCCCCCCCCCGGCGCCACCCTGGGAGTACCCCCCGGTAGAAGGTCTCACGGTATTCGCGTCCCTGGCGGGGACCGAACTCGGGACCTCTGTAATAGAAATCCGTGACGCTACCAACCTTGCTACCTCGAATATGTGTACATATATGCACAATCATAGACTGGAAGGTCTTATTTCAGTCTAGTAAAGTTTAGGAAATCATGATGTAGGATTTCAGGAAGCTGAGGGCCAAAGGGGTGACACCTTAGATTTGTGTGTTTGCCAAGTTGCAGGATGAACTAGGTAATACTGTGACAAAATAATGCCAGTCGAGGGTTTGAAACTTGTATCGAAGGAAAGAGATGATATCACGACGCGACCAGAGAACTTACTGAGGGTCGAGACCCAAGCTAACACGCGGCCTGGCTCGGGACTAGCCTCAGGGCACGTATCCTTCCGCCTGAGGTGGTCCTCACAGAAACCGGAAGTAGGGTAAACTACACAAAACTGATCGGTTGAGAGGAGATTCCAGGTACTCCTAAGAAAGTAGTTCTCGGTAAGTATGTTAGGAAAATTACAAATTACTTGAAAATTTGTGATATTAATGCACACTAAATACAATTTTAAATATTTAACTTAGCCGGTGAATATATATAGCTGCAACTCTGTTGCTCGACAGACAAAAAACTGTAAAAAACTCGCCAGCGATCGCTATACAGGTTGCGGGTGTGCCCATCAGCGCCAACTGTCGGCCAGATACCATACTCAATGTAAACAAAGACTCAATTTCTTCTCTGTCGACGTGTCGACAAGACGTACTTTTACTCGCTGTAGAACCTGGAGTTTTCTCAACATATTTGGTGAAGTACTTCATTTTGGTTTGAGCTTTCGCAGTGCAGGTGTTTTATCTTCATCTTAAATCTTGAACTCGTTTTGGATAGATTTAATTTTTGGTGACAAAGAGAGTATGGACTTTCTTTGACTTTTAAATGGCCGACCCTTCCCTTAAACGGAAGTGTGTTTAGACTTTTAGTAATTATCTTATCACGTTATAAATTAATTATAGATTTTCCTCTATATATTTTATATCTCACCGCCTTTATTAGGCCTCTTCGATTAACTTTCCATTTATAATAAACATAAAAAATAAATTTTAATGTTTTGTTTATATGCGACCTTTCCTGAGAGTAGGCGGTCCTAACTTGGAAACCGAAGTTAAACAACGTTGAGCCCTTTCAATCGTAACTTAGCTTTTAAAGAGCTAATGATTTAAAACTTTTTAAATGAATATTTTTAATAAATATTTTATGAAAGATTTTCTTTGAATAGTCTTCGTACTGTTTTCAAAGATGAACTAACGTTTAGTTTATTTATGCTACGCAGTTTGCGCTCTATCGTTACGGTAGAGAGAGAGAGTATCACGGTTTCACTTTGCAGAAAGAGTAATCGATTCTGACGTTTTGTTCATTCTTCTTTCAAAGCTTAAATGTTTTAAATTCTATTTTAAAGGAACTTTTTAATTGAAAAACCTTTTAGTTTTTTTCCTTTGGTCAAATAACATGTTTTTTTGACGAAATGTAATTGGGCTCTTCTCTTAGGTGCGAAATCAAGAGAGAAAGAGAGAGAGAGATTGAGACGGAGGGAGAGAGAGGAGAGAAAACGTTCCGTTCAAGTGGGTAACGTTGTTCTCGAGTTACTCTCGTCCCTAGTCTCTGTACGGGGAGAAAGGATATAACGTTTTTAGTTTTATTCTCGTCCCCAGGCAATGTACGGTGAGAGATTGAAAACGTAGTTTTGAATGAACTAGTGTTTCTTCTCTTCCCCAACCACTGAATTATTTTATCTTAAATAGATGTTTACTGTTTTTTTTTTTGCTGGTATTAATGTGCTTGCATTATACGACTGATTTCGCATTTACTACCTTTTGATGAGGGTAGAATTGCGTGCTTCAGGTAGAAATCAGTAAAAGTTTCGATTTCAGTGAAATAAGTGCAAAACAGAAAATCGTAGTGATAAAGTGATATTGCGCAAAGTGTTACAGTGTTGCGTCCGAGGGTTCGTCTGTTCGTGCCTGTCGTTCACCTAGTCCGGGACCTCTTGCAAGCTCCCAAGCCCAGGGGAGAAGTAATGTCGTACGACTTATGGGTTCGAGAGGCCTTGATCAGCGAACAGACGTTTCCCTCTATGGTATCGAGTGTATCTTACCAAGATCTCCCCTACCATAAGGCGAGAGAGACAATTTTCTCCTCGTCATCCGAAGGCTTTTCGCATAAGAAACCTGAAACAAGGTTTCGAGGCCCTTAAGCGAAAGTCAGTCCTTTCAGGACAGGTCCAGCGTCCTGGTTGCAGCCATTAGGACAGCTCTGACCCTATGCAGTCATCGGAAAACTGCTCGCCGCCTAACAAAAGCGTAACACAGACTCCGAGAGTTTTTTTTGTTGGCATAGTGTTGCGGTCACAGACGTTACCCTCGTCTCTTACCGCAACCATTTCCGTTGATCCTAAATGGGTTGTACGGCAAGACATGCAGAATAAGCATGCCTCCCTTATGGAAGACTATTCTGCCGATTAGTCCGTTGAGCCTAGCCGTTTATCTCATCGAGATCCTGGCTTTCAGCCAACCTAACGTTCCTTTGTGCGTCCTGTTGACGTTGGCGTAGCTAAGTCACGTCAATCAGGTTGTTTAAAACCACACTCGATGCGGTCTCGTGTGGTTTTTCAGCCACATTTGGACGTTAGGCCACTTGCTGATGCTCCTGTTGACGTTCAGGACGTTCGCTAACAATCGGAGTTGACTTGTTTTGACGCTGTGCGTCAACCTCCGCATTCTAGAGTTGTTTTGACTGCTCAGTCTAGGCAGTCAAAGCAGTCTCGAGTGGACGCTGTGCGTCCTCACGCACCTGTTGTTGTTGACAGTTCACAGACTGTCAAGCAGTTACATGACGTTACGTCCAAGTCTCTCGCACCTGTTGTTGTTGACAGTTCACAGACTGTCAAGCAGTTACATGACGTTGCGTCCTGGTCCGCTACTAATGCACCAGTGCGTGTGGACTCTGCTTGTAAAGCATTGCCACCACGGTAGGTCTCTCCCTTGCTTGAGACTCAGCTATTATCGGACAAGGTTCCTTTAGATGAGGAAGTTGCTGTTCCCCCTCCTACTGATATTCCCTTGAGGACTCTGTCAGACGGAGAGGAGCCTAAAGCTGCTTAGCCCTCTATGGACTTTAATTATATCATGCTGATTTTTAAGGATCTTTGTCCGGATCTTTTTGTAACTGCTGCTCCTCGTTCGCCTAAACGTCAGAGCTTACACTAGGCCTAGCTACTTCGAAGCCGTTGTTTATAAGCTAGTGCTCTCTCGCTCTCCTAGAGAGCTTTACGTTTGCTAGGCGACTGGTTTATCACCAGGAGGAGTTTGGGGGATACAGCCTTTGCTTTCCCTTCTTTTAAACTGGCTTATAGAGCGAGAGTCTGATATGACACGAGAGAAGTTCTCGGCTTGGGAGTTCCTGCCTCTGCCCAGATAGACTTCTCAAATCTCGTAGACTCTCCCTGGCGCCTGGCCAGGAGACGCTCCAAGATTTTACAGGTCAACTTCACAGCGGTTTTCGAGCCTTTGAAGTTTTGCTGTACAATTATGTCATGCATAAACAAGGCTTTCAGGGATGGCTCCAATGATCTGACAGCCATGTTCTCTGCAGGGACAAGTCCCTCAGGGATGGCTCCATGATTTGGCAGCCATGTTCACTGCAGGAGTACGTAAGAGGCAAGTGCGCTCAATGTGTTCATTGTCAAGACAAACTTCACGATGAAGTCTACCAGGCTGTCTTGACAGCATTTATGGAAGGCGACTGGATGGTCTCTCTCGACCTTCAGGAGGCATACTTCCACATTCCTATACACCCGGATTCCCAACCGTTTCTGAGGTTTGTTCACAGGAATGTGGGGTACCAGTTTAGAGCTATCGGAGATCAGAGCCTCCCTGTACTTGGACGACTGGCTTCTCAGAGCCTCTTCCAGTCATCGCTGTCTGAAGGATCTCAATTGGACTCTAGATCTGGCCAAGGAATTGGGACTCCTAGTCAATTTGGAAAAGTCACAGCTGGTCCCATCCCAAACTATTCTGTATTTAGGGATGGAGATTCACAGTCAAGTTTTTCGGGCTTTTCCGTCGGCCCCCAGAATAGATCAAGCCCTGCTCTCCATCCAGAAGATGATGAAGAAAGAACGCTGCTCAGTCAGGCTGTGGATGAGTCTGATAGGGACGCTATCATCCCTGGAGCAATTTGTCTCGCTAGGAAGGCTACACCTCCGTCCTCTTCAATTCCATCTGGCTTTTCACTGGAAAAAGGACAAGACGCTAGAGGCGGTCTCGATCCCGATTTCCGAAAAGATAAAGTCTTGTCTGACTTGGTGGAAGGACAATATCAGCCTACGAGAGGGTCTTCCCCTGGCAGTTCAGATACCCAACCACGTTCTCTTCTCGGACGCATCGGACTTGGGCTGGGGCGCGACGCTGGACGGTCGGGAATGCTCAGGTCTGTGGAACTCGAGTCAGAGGAGCATGCATATCAACAGCAAGGAGCTTTTGGCGGTTCATCTGGCCTTGATAAGCTTCGAGAATCTCCTTCGAGGCAAGGTGGTGGAGGTAAACTCGGACAACACCACGGCCTTGGCGTACATTTACAAACAGGGAGGTACCCACTCACTGACTTTGTACGAGGTCGCAAGGGACCTGCTCATCTTGTCAAAAGATCGAGGCATCTCCCTAGTAACGAGGTTCATCCAGGGCGACTTGAACGTCCTAGCAGATTGTCTCAGTCGGAAAGGTCAAGTAATTCCAATCAAATGGACCCTCCACAAGGATGTGTGCAAGAGACTTTGGTCGACTTGGGGTCAACCCACCATAGATCTCTTTGCAACCTCGCTGACCAAGAGGCTTCCAATCTATTGCTCTCCAGTCCCGGACCCAGCAGCAATACATATAGATGCCTTCCTCCTAGATTGGTCACATCTGGATCTTTACGCATTCCCACCATTCAAGATTGTCAACAAGGTACTGCAGAAGTTCGCCTCTCACGAAGGGACAAGGTTGACGTTAGTTGCTCCCCTCTGGCCCGCGAGAGAATGGTTCACCGAGGTACTTCGATGGTTATTAGACGTTCCCAGAAGTCTTCCTCTAAGAGTAGATCTTCTACGTCAGCCACACGTAAAGAAGGTACACCAAAGCCTCCACGCTCTTCGTCTGACTGCCTTCAGACCATCGAAAGACTCTCGAGATCTAGAGGCTTTTCGAAGGAGGCAGCCAGTGCGATTGCTAGAGCAAGGAGAGCTTCTACCATTAGAGTCTACCAATCGAAGTGGGAAGTCTTCCGAGACTGGTGCAAGTCAGTTTCTATATCCTCGACCAGTACCTCTGTAGCCCAAATAGCTGATTTTCTCTTATACCTGAGAAAAGGACGATCCCTTTCAGCTCCCACTATCAAGGGCTACAGAAGCATGTTGGCATCGGTCTTCCGGCATAGAGGCTTAGATCTTTCCAACAATAAAGATCTGCAAGACCTCCTTAAGTCTTTCGAGACCACTAAGGAGCGTCGTTTGGCTACTCCTGGGTGGAATTTAGACGTGGTCCTAAGATTCCTCATGTCAGACAGGTTTGAGCCTTTACAGTCAGCCTCCCTGAAAGATCTCACTCTTAAGACTCTTTTCCTGGTATGCTTAGCCTCAGCTAAAAGAGTCAGTGAGATTCATGCCTTCAGCAAGAACATCGGATTTTCGTCAGAAAAGGCCACTTGTTCTCTGCAACTTGGTTTTCTAGCCAAAAATGAGCTACCTTCTCGTCCTTGGCCTAAATCTTTCGATATTCCCAGCTTATCGGAGATCGTAGGCAATGAACTAGAAAGAGTCTTATGCCCTGTTAGAGCTCCTAAGTTCTACTTAGCTCGTACTAAACCTTTACGAGGCCAATCTGAAGCTTTATGGTGTTCGGTTAAGAAACCATCCTTGCCTATGTCAAAGAATGCTTTGTCATGTTTTATCAGATTGTTAATACGAGAAGCTCATTCACACTTGAGTGAGGAAGACCGATTTTTGCTTAAGGTTAAGACGCACGAGGTTAGAGCTGTAACAACTTCCGTGGCCTTTAAGCAAAATAGATCTCTGCAAAGTATCATGGACGCAACCTATTGGAGAAGCAAGTCAGTGTTCGCGTCATGTTACTTAAAAGGTGTCCAGTCTCTTTACGAGAACTGCTACACACTTTGACCATTCGTAGCAGCGAGTGCAGTAGTGGGTGAGGGCTCAACCACTACAATTCCCTAATTCCATATCCTTTTAATCTGTCTATTGAAATGTTTTAATGTTTTTATGGGTTGTCCGGAAGGCTAAGAAGCCTTTCGCATCCTGGTTGATTTGGCGGGTGGTCAAAGTCATTTCTTGAGAGCGCCCATATTAGGGGTTTGATGAGGTCCTGTTGTATGGGTTGCAGCCCTTGATACTTCAGCTCCTAGGGGTCTGTCAGCATCCTAAGAGGATCGCGAGGCTCCGTAAGGAAGACGTACTTATAAGGCAGAGTAATCGTCTAAGTCGACTTCCTTACCAGGTACCTATTTATTTTGTTTTTGTTATATTGATAACTTCTAAAATGAAATAAAAACTCTTAGCTCATAAGATGTAAACATATTTAACTGGTCTCTACCCACCACCCTGGGTGTGAATCAGCTATATATATTCACCGGCTAAGTTAAATATTTAAAAATGATATTTTAATTATAAAATAAATTTTTGAATATACTTACCCGGTGAATATATAAATTAAACGACCCTCCCTTCCTCCCCAATAGAGACGCAGTGTGATGAGAAGAAATTGAGTCTTTGTTTACATTGAGTATGGTATCTGGCCGACAGTTGGCGCTGATGGGCACACCCGCAACCTGTATAGCGATCGCTGGAGAGTTTTTTACAGTTTTTTGTCTGTTGAGCAACAGAGTTGCAGCTATATATATTCACCGGGTAAGTATATTCAAAAATTTATTTTATAATTAAAATATCATTTTTCCCACTTCATGGTCATGTGATATCATAATTTACATTAACCTCCCCACCACAGATGTAAATTTTGAAAATTTAAAGGTTGCTCATGAATGGCATAGGTAAGACAGTGACAATGCCCTAGCTATCAAAACAATGCCTTAGAGACTGACCACATACACACATGATCAGTGCCCAAGCCTCTCAAGCCAGGATCAGGGAGGGCCAGGCAATGGCTGCTGATGACTCAGCAGGTAGACTATAAGCTCTCACAAACCCCCCATTCTTAGCTCAAGGATGGTGAGGTTGCACACACTACAAAAAACTATCGAGTCTGATCGGGACTCAAACTCCAGTCTGGCGAGTACCAGGCATACTCAAACTCCAGTCTGGCGAGTACCAGGTATACTCAAACTCCAGTCTGGCGAATACCAGGCATAGACATTTCTAGTAGATGTCCAATACTGCCATCCAGTTTATTGACTTTACTTGTCTTCCTGACCTTCGGCAAGAAAGCGCCAGCTTATGGAAAGCCAGGGCAGCTAAGTGTATGGGAAATTTTTTACTACCGTAGTGATGAAAACATCGTCGTTCCAAGTCTTATCTTGTGTGGTGCCAAGATTATCCACCATGTCTTACCTCTTTATGTAAGAATTAAGAATATTTGAATAATATTTTTATGCTTCATTCGCCATAATTTTTTTTTATTGATTTATCACTTTCAGGTATGTTAATCTACTTGTTGATTTTTTTTTTTTTATTCTAAATGCCGGATACATATGCTTACTGCGTTATATTCTGTAAATTATTGCTTAACCCTTTTACCCCCAAAGGACGTACTGTTACGTTTCACAAAAGCCATCCCTTTACCCCCATGGGCGTACCGGTATGTCCTTGCAAAAAAATGTTATAAAAAAAATTTTTTTCATATTTTTGATAATTTTTTGAGAAAATTCATGCATTTTCCAAGAGAATGAGACCAACCTGACCTCTCTATGACAAAAATTAAGGCTGTTAGAGCAATTTTAAAAAAGTATACTGCAAAATGTGCTGGGAAAAAAATAACCCCCTGTAAGTTAAGGGTTGGAAATTTCCAAATAGCCTGGGGGTAAAAGGGTTAAAATATTATGGTCTTGCTAGATGGTTCCATATACTTGAAGCTTTTTTAACGATAAGAAAAGTGATTACTTAAGCTATATCTTAAATTAGTTGAATATGAAAAGGTTGTGACAGGTTTTGACAGCATTTCCTTTTTATTTCAGATAACTTCAGTGGTAGAGCAGTTGAACATGTTAACGCTGGAAGACAATTTGTTTCAGCATTTTCTCAAGATTTACATCAAAACGAACATGGAAGACCATTTGTTTCAGCATATTCTCAAGATTTACATCAAAACACCGCTGTTGTTTATTTGTTATTTTAGTGTACATTAATTCAAATCTTAAAGTATTATAACCCCTCTACAATAGTCCATTGATTGGAAATATTTTTTGATAAGCTAATATCTGTTTTTTAATATACTTTTTTTTTCAGGACATTTGTCACTTTTCATAATTTCAATTGGAATTAACTTTAAATAGAATGCATTTAAAAGGTATTTGGGACGAGTTCTTTCTGCTCTGGAATCGGAATGTAAAAATATGGTTTGAAATAGGATACTGAACGTAATTTCAAAATAATGACCTCAAGTAAATTCCTTATAGAAATAGCTTAAAGTGAGCAATTTTTTTTTTTTTTTTTTTTTTTTTTTTTTTTTTTTTTTTGTCATCATTGCACAACTAAAATCGGATCATTTTGGGGACAGTTTTTGTCACTTTAAAAGTATGCCACAGACTGATCTGTGGTAATGAAGATATCGTAATATAACTTAGTAAGAAAATTTGATCAAATTGAGGATTGTTATATTTTGTATAAGCAGTAGGGGAGTCAGCATTATGAAGCTTCATCTGTGGTGGATAATGTGGGAGGTTGGGCTGTGGCACCCTAGCAGTACCAGCTGAACTCGGTTGAGTCCCTGATTAGGCTGAAGGAACATAGAGAGGAGAGGTCCCCTTTTTGTTTTGTTTCATTGTTGGTGTCGGCTACCCCCCAAAATTGGGGGAAGTGCCTTGGTATATGGATGGATGGACAAAAATGTATTATTAGTATTAGTTGACATGCTTACCCATTCCAGCTTGATCTTGGTGTCATTAGTATGTTGACAAATATCATTTTTATATATCAGTTCTTATGTACTTTTTGGTGCCTTGTAAAATGTGCAATTTAGTTTGAAATAGATAATCAGTTTATTGAATGAGCAGTATGGTCAAGATCTTTATTGATCATTTATTTAATAAGGATATTTATGTAATGAGGAGGAGACATTAATCTTTATTGGTCATTTATTTAATGTGGAGACATAGATCTTTATTGGTCATTTATTTAATAATGATAAGAGGTCAAGATCTTTATTGATCATTTATTTAATGACAAGAGGTCAAGATCTTGGTCATTTATTTAATTAGGAGGAGACATAGATGTTTATTGATCATTTGTTTAATGAGAAGGAGACATAAATCTTTATTGGTCATTTATATAATGTGGAGAAGGAAAGTATTTTTTATAAAACCATTTTTCTTCCTTATGGTAAGAGGAACCATTGTAAGGATTTGATGTGAAAATGGACCTTTTCTAGAATCTCATTTCTTTATCTATTGTATTGGATAGTTTTGACTCGATAAGAATTATTCATGCTATCTTTTGAATTTGTTAAAACTAGAGTTTATCTGGGTCTGTTAATTCAGTGTGCGTGTGTTCAACAAAGTAGTCATTTATATGAAATGCATTTATTTTTGTGGTCTCAATTCCACCCTGTCAGATTTTTTCCTAATTGTGGATGCCTGTTTAATGAACAAATATTATTTATATCAAGACAAAAAAATTTAGAAAAGAGAAATTAGTGTTAATATTGAGTCAGGTTCTAGTTCATGGGTGTTCCCTTACTATATTCTCCTTTAGGAAGTCAATATTAACCCTTTTACCCCCAGGCTATTTGGAAATTTCCAACCCTTAACCCCCAGGGGGTTATTTTTTCCCAGCACATTTTGGTGTATATTTTTTTTAAATTGCTCTAACAGCCTTAATTTTTGTCATAGAGAGGTCAGGTTGGTCTCATTCTCTTGGAAAATGCCTGAAGTTTCTCAAAAAATTATCAAAAATATGAAAAAAAATAATTGTTCCGTAACCGAAATACAAACCACGCTATTTACAAAGGGTTATTACTTTTTCAATATTAAACTTACCCGGTGATCATATAGCTGTCAGCTCTGCTGCCCGACAGAAAAACCTAAGGACGAAATACGCCAGCGATCGCTATACAGGTGGGGGTGTACATCAACAGCGCCATCTGTCGAGCAGGTACTCAAGTACTCCATGTCAACACAGAACCAATTTTCTCTGTCGTGCCACCGGCAAGACCTACTAAATACGCTGTTGTTTTCTGGATTGATTTTCACGTTATTTGGTGAAGTATTCATTTCTGGTTATTAGCTATCGCTGTGCAGAAGTTATCTTCAATACTTCCTTGCATTCTTTTGTTAGATTTTGGATTATTTGTTGACGACTTGGATAGATTTTGAATTCCCCCCTTTGACTAATTCAAGATGTCTGACCCTTCTCAAGTCCCCAAGTACAGGAAGTGTAGCGCTAGGGACTGTTCAAGGCGTCTTCCGAAGGCCTCTATCGATCCGCACACCATTTGTTCCAATTGTAGGGGTAAAGCCTGTCAATTGGAAGATCGATGTGAGGAATGCCTTGGGCTTTCGGAATTCGATTTTCAAGAATTCCTGAAATATGCACGTAGGCTAGAGAAGGATAGGATCAGGAGGAGTTCGTCTCGCTCAATTGATTTTTCCTCTCCCCATGCCCCACAACCTATTCCTTCCCCTGTAGTGGTTGCACCCGACCCCCCTGCTAGCTCTCATCAACCTTCGATGGCGGATATGATGCGTGCCATCCAGGCTCTAGGTGAGAGAGTCGAGTCATTGGCGAATGACCGCAATCAAC
Source organism: Palaemon carinicauda (assembly GCF_036898095.1). Classification (NCBI taxonomy): domain Eukaryota; kingdom Metazoa; phylum Arthropoda; class Malacostraca; order Decapoda; family Palaemonidae; genus Palaemon; species Palaemon carinicauda. Next base: position 11,333,415 of record NC_090744.1, on the reverse strand, counting down.
TCATGGCTGACGTCAGGGAGTTGAAAGGTAAAAGTGCAGTGGGAAGTGAAGCGAGTGTTAGTGCAGTGAAAAGTGTCAGTGTTACGCATGAGGGTGCGTCTGTTCGTGCCTGTCGTCCTCCCAGTCCGGGACCTCTTGCAAGCTCCCAAGCCCAGGGGAGAAGCAATGTCGTACGACCAAAGGGTTCGACAGGCTTTAATCAGCGGACAGACGTTCCCTCTGTGGTTTCGGACGTATCTTGCCTAGATCGTCCCACCCACAAGAAGACGAGTGAGCCCGTTCATTCCTCGTCTGCGGAAGAGGTTTCACGCCAGAAACGCTGGACCAAGGTCTCACGGCCTCTTAAACGCAAGGTCCCTTCCGAGCAAGTCCAACGGCCCAGGTGTAGCCACTGGGTCAGTTCGGACTCGCTGCAGTCCTCCGACGACTGCACACCTCCTAAGAGAGGCAAAGTGGTACCGCAACAGGCAGTAACTCCGTCTGTTGCCGCACCCGCTGTTGTAGACCCTAAGTCACAACAGGCAGTAACTCCGTCTGTTGCCGCACCCGCTTTTGTAGACCCTAAGTGGTCTTTGCTGCAGTCTATGCAGACTCAGTTAGCTGCTGTTATGCAGGAGTATCGTGCGGAGAAGGTTGACGCTGCACCCGTTAGCCTACAACCTACCACGGTTGTGCGCCCAGCAGACGCTGAGGCTGCCTGCTCCCACACTCCAGCTGTGAGAGCTCCTCCACCCATGCGCAGTCGACCCTGCCAGACGCATGCTGACGTTCACAGACGCACGGAACCCTCCGTTGCCGTTCGTGAGCTACCACAACAACAGGAGGGTGGAGTTAAGCTGCCGTGTTTTGACGCGGTGCGTCAGCCTCCGCAACCCTCGGTGGTCTCCGCTATCCTTCCACAGTCGGGAGTAGACGCTTTGCGCACCCACTCAGCTATGGTTGTTGCCAGTTCTCAGACTGACCAACAGTGGCATGATGTTGGGTCCAGTGCAGCCACGCATGCACCCGTGCTGCCGGACTCAGCCATCCAGCTTTTACCTACTCCGTTGCCTCTTCCTCCTCAACATTCAGACGATGGACTCTCTGATGATGACGAAGCTGCACATCTTGACGACCAACACTCAGACATCGACGAACCCAAGACCACGCCTCCCTCCTTAGACTTTAGGAAAGTGCTTGCGCTGTTCAAGGATTTATATCCGGATCAGTTTGTGTCTGCAGCACCACGCTCGCCTCCCTCTGAGTTCGCTTTAGGCATGCAGTCAGGCACCTGCCTTTACGAAGCTCGTACTCGCTCGCTCGTCCAAGAGAGCTTTAAGGGTACTGGGAGAGTGGTTGCAGTCCAAAAAGCAACTTGGGAAGACATCCTTCATGTTTCCCCCGGCCAAGCTTGCTTCCAGATCTAGCGTCTGGTATGCCACGGGAGAAGTTCTCGGCTTGGGAGTTCCTGCCTCTGCCCAGGGCGACTTCTCAAGTTTGGTAGACTCTCCCCGCAGGCTGGCTATGAGACGCTCCAAGATTTGCTGGACTCCTTCGGATATGGACCATCTTATGAAGGGAGTTTTCCGTGCATTCGAAGTCTTTAACTTCTTGGACTGGTGTTTGGGAGCGTTGAGCAGGAAGACCTCCCCTTCTGATAAGGAAACTTCCATGCTCATTATGTCCTGCATGGACAAAGCCATACGGGATGGTTCTAGTGAGCTTGCGGCTTCTTTCGTGTCCGGGGTCCTCAAGAAGCGGGATCACCTTTGCTCCTTCTTGTCAGCTGGAGTCACCCCATGTCAAAAGTCGGAGCTTATGTTTGCTCCCCTCTCGAAGTGTCTCTTCCCTGAAGAGTTGATCAAGGAGATTGCCGCCTCCTTGATCCAGAAAGACACTCATGACCTGATGGCGTCATCCGCACGCAAAGCCACCCCTTTGCCCTCCGTGCCTAGACCCAGGATGGACACTCCAGCGTCAAGGTTCATTCCGCCCTTTCGTGGCAGAGCCTCCAGCAGAGGAGGTGCTCGTGCCGGAAGTCAACGTGGGAGCAAGAAGAAGGGTTCCAAGTCCTCTAGAGACAGAGTCTGACTGCCACCTTCTTCAGACAGCAGTGGGAGCCAGGCTCAAGAACTACTGGCAGGCCTGGGAGAACAGGGGCGCAGACGCACAGTCTGTGAAGTTACTCAGGGAGGGGTACAGGATTCCATTCTTGCGCAACCCCCCTCTAGCAACAACTCCCATCGACCTCTCTCCCAGGTACAGAGAGGAGGACAAGAGACAAGCTTTACAGCAAGAGGTGTCTCTCTTACTACAAAAGGGAGCGGTAGTCATAGTCCGGGACCATCAATCCCCGGGCTTCTACAACCGCCTCTTCTTAGTGCCGAAGAAGACAGGAGGGTGGAGACCGGTGCTAGACGTCAGTGCTCTGAATGTCTTTGTCACAAAGCAGACGTTCACCATGGAGACGACAAAGTCGGTTCTAGCATCGGTCAGGAAGGAAGACTGGATGGTCTCGTTAGACCTAAAGGACGCTTACTTTCACGTCCCCATCCACCCAGATTCCCAACCTTTTCTAAGGTTCGTTTTCGGGAAGGTTGTATACCAGTTCCAAGCCCTGTGCTTTGGCCTAAGCACGGCACCTCTAGTTTTTACCAAACTGATGAGGAATATTGCCAAATTCCTGCATTTAGCAAACATCAGAGCCTCCCTCTATTTGGACGACTGGCTTGAGCTGCGTCAAGTCGTCGCTGTCTGGAGAATCTACAGTGGACTCTAGATCTGACCAAGGAATTGGGTCTCCTGGTCAATATGGAAAAGTCCCAACTCGTCCCATCCCAAACTATAGTATACCTAGGAATGGAGATTCAGAGTCAAGCTTTTCGGGCTTTTCCGTCGGCCCCCAGAATCAGTCAAGCCCAAGAATGCATCCAGTCCATGCTGAAGAAGGACCGATGTTCAGTCAGACAGTGGATGAGTCTGATAGGGACGCTTTCATCACTGGACCAGTTCATCGCGTTAGGGAGACTCCACCTCCGCCCCCTTCAATTTCACTTAGCTGCTCACTGGAGAAAGGACAAGACGCTAGAAGCGGTCTCGGTTCCTATTTCCGAGAAGATGAAGTTTTCACTGACTTGGTGGAAGAACAACATTCTCCTCAGGGAGGGTCTGCCACTGGCTGTTCAGACCCCCGACCACCTTCTCTTCTCGGACGCATCGGACTCGGGCTGGGGTGCGACATTGGACGGTCGGGAATGCTCGGGCACGTGGAATGCGGATCAAAGAACGTTGCACATCAACTGCAAGGAGCTACTGGCAGTTCATCTGGCCTTGAGAAGCTTCAAGTCCCTCCTTCTAGGCAAGGTGGTGGAGGTGAACTCCGACAACACCACAGCCTTGGCGTACATCTCCAAGCAAGGAGGGACTCATTCGATGACGTTGTACGAGATCGCAAGGGACCTCCTCACCTGGTCAAGAGATCGAAACGTATCCCTAGTAACGAGGTTCATTCAAGGCGACATGAATGTCATGGCAGACCGCCTCAGCCGGAAGGGTCAAATCATCCCAACAGAGTGGATCCTTCACAAGAATGTTTGCAACAGACTATGGGCCTTATGGGGTCAGCCTACCATAGATCTGTTCGCAACCTCGATGACCAAGAGGCTCCCAATTTATTGCTCACCGATTCCGGACCCAGCAGCAGTTCACATAGATGCCTTTCTTCTGGATTGGTCCCATCTAGACCTTTATGCGTTCCCCCCGTTCAAGATTGTCAACAGAGTACTGCAGAAGTTCGCCTCTCACGAAGGGACAAGGTTGACGTTGGTTGCTCCCCTCTGGCCCGCGAGAGAATGGTTCACCGAGGTACTGCAATGGCTAGTAGACGTTCCCAGAACACTTCCTCTAAGAGTGGACCTTCTGCGTCAGCCGCATGTAAAGAAGGTACACCCAAGCCTCCACGCTCTTCGTCTGACTGCCTTCAGACTATCGAAAGACTCTCGAGAGCTAGAGGCTTTTCGAAGGAGGCAGCCAGAGCGATTGCTAGAGCAAGGAGGACATCCACTCTCAAAGTCTACCAGTCGAAGTGGGAAGTCTCCCGAAGCTGGTGCAAGTCGAATTCAGTATCCTCAACCAGTACCTCTGTAACTCAGATAGCTGACTTCCTTTTATACCTAAGGAAGGAAAGATCCCTTTCAGCTCCCACGATCAAAGGTTACAGAAGCATGTTGGCAGCAGTCTTCCGTCACAGAGGCTTAGATCTTTCCAACAACAAAGATCTACAGGACCTCCTTAAGTCTTTTGAGACCTCGAAGGAGCGTCGGTTGACCACACCAGGTTGGAACTTAGACGTGGTACTAAGGTTCCTTATGTCAGCAAGGTTCGAACCACTTCAATCAGCCTCTTTTAAAGATCTCACTTTGAAGACTCTTTTCCTCGTCTGCTTAGCAACAGCTAAAAGAGTCAGTGAGATACACGCCTTCAGCAGGAACATCGGATTTTCATCTGAAACGGCTACATGTTCCTTACAGCTTGGTTTTTTAGCCAAAAACGAACTTCCTTCTCGTCCTTGGCCCAAATCGTTCGATATTCCAAGCCTTGCTAATTTGGTTGGAAATGAACAAGAAAGAGTACTATGCCCTGTAAGAGCTCTTAAGTACTATTTGAGACGTACTAACCATTACGTGGTCAGTCAGAAGCTTTATGGTGCGCCATTAAGAAACCGTCTTTACCTATGTCGAAGAATGCAGTTTCTTATTATATCAGACTTTTGATTCGAGAAGCTCATTCCCATCTGAATGAGGAGGACCATGCTTTGCTGAAGGTAAGGACACATGAAGTTAGAGCTGTCGCAACTTCAGTGGCCTTCAAACAAAACAGATCTCTGCAGAGTGTAATGGATGCAACCTATTGGAGAAGCAAGTCAGTGTTCGCATCATTTTACCTTAAAGATGTCCAGTCTCTTTACGAGAACTGCTACACCCTGGGACCATTCGTAGCAGCGAGTGCAGTAGTGGGTGAGGGCTCAACCACTACATTCCCCTAATCCCATAACCTTTTTAATCTTTCTCTTGAAATGTTTTTTATTGTTGTTTTTGGGTTGTCCGGAAGGCTAAGAAGCCTTTCGCATCCTGGTTGATTTGGCGGGTGGTCAAATTCTTTCTTGAGAAGCGCCTAGGTTAGAGGTTTTGATGAGGTCCTTTAGTATGGGTTGCAACCCTTCATACTTCAGCTCCTATGAGTCGCTCAGCATCCTATGAGGATCGCGAGGCTCAGTAAGGAAGACGTACTTAAAAAGGCAGAGTAATTGTTCAAGTCGACTTCCTTACCAGATACTTATTAATTTTATGTTTGTTATTTTGAATAACTGCTAAAATGAAATACGAAATACTTAGCTCTTAATGTTAACATATATGCTGGTCTACCCACCCCCCTGGGTGTGAATCAGCTATATGATCACCGGGTAAGTTTAATATTGAAAAATGTTATTTTCATTAGTAAAATAAATTTTTGAATATACTTGCCCGGTGATCATAAATTAAAGGACCCACCCTTCCTCCCCAATAGAGACCCAGTGGGCCGAGGAGAAAATTGGTTCTGTGTTGACATGGAGTACTTGAGTACCTGCTCGACAGATGGCGCTGTTGATGTACACCCCCACCTGTATAGCGATCGCTGGCGTATTTCGTCCTTAGGTTTTTCTGTCGGGCAGCAGAGCTGACAGCTATATGATCACCGGGTAAGTATATTCAAAAATTTATTTTACTAATGAAAATAACATTTTAGCATAGCTGAAATGGCGAGCCATTAGAATTTAACGAGGGGGGGGGTAGGGGAGTGGTAGCTAGCTACCCCTCCTCCCCCTCACACACAGGTGAATACTCACTTTAACTTTTGGCTCGGACTGTGACAGACGTCTCTGTCTTGGTCCTTGCTTGGCAGCCATTGTCTGTTTTGTCTTTACTTGATCGCTTACTTTTCTTTTACTCAATATATATGTAAACATGTTTTCATGTTTGTATATATATTTGAGTATAGAAATAAGTAAGTTTCCTTTTCAGATGTGTGTGTGTAGTGTACGATATCTACGTGGAGGCCTCGGCAGTTAGGCCACCACGGCGTATTTTATGGGTGGCGATCGAGTTTGACTTATGTCTTTCTCTCTCTCTCTCTCTCTCTCTCTTGAGGTCGTTCCCCCTTTTACTACGTGTTACTACGCCCTTGTAGCCTAGCTTCCTTTCCGTGTGGGGGGTTGCTACGCCGTACGTTTGTATCAATTAGTTATGAATCTAATTGTAGTTGTTTTTTGTTTTTCAGCTTGTAGAACGATTCCTTTCGGGGTTTTCGTTCTTTCTTTAGTGTTCATTCATTTTTAAATTACATAATTACATAGTTACATAATTATAATTGTTATAATTCTGTTTTGGTTACAGCTCTCCTTCCGCGAGTGTAAGTGGTTGTGAGGGCACGTGCCTGTTGTGTAATTCTTGTTCCTTTCCCTCGGGATTCCTCTTCGGAGCCTTCCCGGGGGAATGAATGTGTACTAATATTATTTGTTTTATTTTTTTTCAGTTACCGATCTAGTTCGTTTCTGTAATATAGCAACGGTGTGAGCTGTCTGGTTGAGTCCTGGGGATTCGGCTGTTGCTGCCTCCCCCCTTGTATTTTCGTCAGGGGCGTGTCTCCTTCTACTGGTAGTACTCCCGTGTCGACGGACAGCTCTCCAGTTCATTTTAGAACAGTCAGGAGGCTTGCCTCCTTGGGCGGATAACTTTCCTTCCGAGGGAAGTTTTTCCTGTCCAGGCTTGAGTTTTTTCCCTTTTGGGGGGTTCTTCTCTTGCCTTTTTTTCGTGCGACTATGCTCTAGGTGCTGAGCGGTCGCACCTGCAGTTTAGCTCAAGGGGCTGGGCAACTGCAGGAGCTCCTCTTCGGAGGATTGCTCCTTTTAGGTCACTGGCTGACCAGTCTCTTCCACGAAGTGTTTCTCTTTCGTTCGCGAGAGAGTACACTCATAGAGACTCCTCTTCGGAGGTTTCTTCTGTTGCTGTTGGCCTCCCTTGCCGTAAGGCCCTCAGTCCGCCTCGTCGTAAGGGCCTCTCATCTCCCTATAAGGGTGCTTGAGGCACCCTTTTGGATCTCCGTTTGCAGCCTACAACTCCTTTTTCTCGATCTTCCGCCTTGGTGCAGATGGACAGCAGTCTGATCTCGTCTTCCGACGGGCAACGGTCTTCCCGACGGACAACGGTCTGCCCGACGGACAGCGGTCTTCCGACGGACATCATTCTCCCGGCGGACAACGATTTCTTCGGGGCAAAGGGTTGCCCCCACGGGGGTTCTTCCCTTGCGTGTCAGGGTTTCCCTGCGCGCCCTTCTGCTCATCAGCGCGCTCCTGTTCGTCAGCGCTTTCAAGATGATCTTCCCTGCGGTTCCTGTTACGTGCCCTGTGCGCCCACGTTCGCCCTCGCGATCTAGAACTTCGGTTCAGGTCGGGGTCAAGGACTCTTCTTCTTTGCGCAGGCTTCCACGCGTATGTCATGCCGTTTCACACATGACTTTTCACTAACTCTTACCTTCGTCAATTGTCCCTACCTAAGTTCGGAGGCACCATTCAATTTTGGACAATCGACTTACCCCTGGCTAGCCTATCTATAACAAACCAAGCCTTGACATAGGCTAATAACGGGTACATCACAGGTATAGGCTAATACTCTAAGCCTAGGCTTAAGGTAACTTGACTCTTGCTATGGAGAACGACGGATCTTCATTTGCAGTGGAGGTTGAGGGAAAGGCTGGTTCCCGGGGGTCTTTTTATTATTACAACAGCTTAGTACATGCTCGGTACTCCAAACTGGTACCCTGTAATACAAAGTCTTCATTTAGGACAGCGATCCTATGTCAAACAACAGACACTTCGTAGCCTAGGCTACACTGTACTCATACCTAACCTACTGGTTACACTGCACAGTTAGCCTGGCAACTCAAAGACTAACTTGATAAATCTGAGAATAACATTACAAATCTTAACTTACGGTTGGTGGCACAGTTCCAACCACATGCAAGCACAGCATAAAGCAGTTTCAATACTGGCAACTTATTGTACTTTATTTGATACATTTGAAGAAAAAGATAACCACAACAGACAATGTCAAGTGTTATTGCAACACATACATGATAACAAGAACAAGTGCATACCTTTTACAAGGGAGAAGGTAAGAATTTCACATAATAATACGGGGGAGCAACATTTCCCCTCTACACTGGTCGTTGTCGGCTCAAAGAGTGCGTTCTGAGCTTACCTAGCGCAGCTATGCTCGAGGCTCACACAACGACGCCTCTGTTTACCTTGGCACTCAATCACAAACTCTCGACCATAGATACAACTACTCCTTTGTTACGCCTCTCTACCTCGGCGTATGCACACTCGATCCTACACCAACTCAACTATGTGTGGCTAACATAACATTTTGATGAGATGAAAACCAATTCGTTTATTAAGTCTAAAAACCGTAAATGGAAGTACCATTCAGTTAAATGAAGCATTTCTGTCATTACATCATCAGCTCGCCAGCTATCATCAGCTCGCCAGCGATCTCCGGATCGCCCACGTGTGTTACAGCTGGCACGCCAACGTTCTCCAACACTTGTGAAGGAACATGGTTCGCCAGCTACTAGCTCACCTGCGCATGCTGATCGTCATCGCACGACCCTCAACTGCGGATGCTGATCGCCATCGCGCGACCCTCAACTGCGGATGCTGATCGCCATCGCGCAACCCTCAACTGCGGATGCTGATCGCACGACCCTGCATGGTCGCCCGCTTACGCATGCTGCTCCTCATCGCACAACCCTGAACGATCGCCCTCCTGCGGATGCTGATCACCATCGCACCCTTTCACGCGATCATTCACCTGCGCATGCTGCTCGCCATCGCACAATCCTGCACGATCGCCCGCTTACGCATGCTGCTCCTCATCGCACAACCCTGAACGATCGCCCTCCTGCGGATGCTGATCACCATCGCACCCTTTCACGCGATCATTCACCTGCGCATGCTGCTCGCCATCGCACAACCCTGCACGATCGCCCGCTTACACATGCTGCTCCTCATCGCACAACCCTGAACGATCGCCCTCCTGCGGATGCTGGTCACCATCGCACCCTTTCACGCGATCATTCACCTGCGCATGCTGCTCGCCATCGCACAACCCTGCACGATTGCCCGCTTTCGCATGCTGCTCCTCATCGCACAACCCTGAACGCTCGCCCTCTTGCGGATGCTGATCACCATCGCACCCTATCACGCGATCATTCACCTACACATGCTGCTCGCCATCGCTTACCATCACGCGGTCATTATCGCCAGCGATCTTCTTCACCTACGCGGCAGCACGATCCCTCGCCGTCACGCCATCGCTTGCGTTCGTCGCCTCGGACACGTGTTCATTTACCTGCCCACCTGCGCGCCCGCGCGATCGCTCGCCTGCGCGCCCGTGCGATCGCTCGCCTGCGCGCCCGCGCGATCGCTCGCCTGCGCGCCCGCGCGATCGCTCGCCTGCGCGACCGCTCGCCTGCGCGACCGCTCGCCTGCGCGACCGCTCGCCTGCGCGACCGCTCGCCTGCGCGACCGCTCGCCTGCGCGACCGCTCGCCCGCGCGCCCGCGCGCCCGCTCGCCCGCGCGCCCGCGCGACCGCTCGCCTGCGCGCCCGCGCGACCGCTTGCCTGTGCGCCCGCGCGACCATAGTTCACGGCAAATTCCACAGCCGGTGGTAGCAGCAGGGACGCGTGCTCCTAGACGGCACTCGGGATCACCTCCATCCAAGCACAGGTTGGTAGTGCAGGACGAAGACAGGTCGGTACAGCATTCTTCCCCACCTTCTTTTCAGGCAGGTACCGTCGTGCCCACTCCAAAGGATCGCCCGACCCCTTTCACCTTAGCGAGGATTTCGGACTCTGTGTCCTTGGAGCAGCAGACATGGTTTGGTCCGCTGGCACGGGCGTTAATGAGGGTTATGAAACCAGCACTCGCCGGCCAGGGTAACAAACCAGCGGCTGTCTCTCCTACACTGAAGAGAAAGAGAGGAGTGGACTTCGTGGTGACTTCCCCCAGGGCGAAGTTGGTTCCCAAGAGGTCGGTCTCGAGGGTCCCCTCCCCTGCACGAGTACTCTCTCCTTCTCCCACCCTGGAAGGATTTTTGGCGGGGGAGCTTTCCGTTCAAGATTTCTCCATCGGACAAGGGGTGACTGCTTACCTCTTCCTCTGGGAGCTTACCAGGTTCTTTCCCTCCTCGGTTACTGCCCGAGGTTTGGTTCAAGGAAGCTACAGGAAGATCAAGGGTACTTTCCTCCTCTCGAGCTCAGGCACCTTGGCCTTTCATCGTTAAGTATCTACTTGCGGACAAGCTCGATGTTGTACCATCTGGACGCGCTGACTGAAGGCTTCCTTCGGGTGTCTCATCTGTGGAGGTCGATGACCTCAGACACCCTTCCATCCTTGAGAAGAGTTTTGTCTGTGCCCAAGGACAGAGACTTAGACAGCTGCTGTGCGGAGTAAATCGACTTCCGGTTTCACTCCTCCAAGGCGCTTTCTTCCAGACTCTGCAGGGCTCCAGCACCCTTTTCTTTCAACCACATCGGCCTAAGTTATCGGCTACGACAACTGGGACAAGGTGTCCAATTGCAGTTTCCTCCTGTCAGGAACAGATGGCACGGGAGACTCCCCCGGGGGGGCATTGTCCTAAAAGGAGTTCACGAACTCTAGGATTGCAGGTTTTTTCGCTGGGAGGATGCTTAAGGTTACTCATCCGAATGACAGCTTCCCGATGCCCATTCCCGCACAATCTCTGTGAGTAGCCAAGGATATCGCGCCTGCCGTCTCTGTCAGCGAATTCAGTGTCTCTGAACCTCTATGCCATAGCGTCAGCAGAGTTGCCCGGTTGGGCAGAATGATCCATACCTTAGGCGAAGGTCTTCCTTAGGATCATCGACGGCTTCACCCCCGGCCCCCTCAGTCGATCCTTTCTTGTAAGGAAGGATCTGAGAGGGGATGTCCATAGTCGACCTCTCAGCCCTGATCAAGTTTGTCGAACAAACTTCGGCCAGTGTAGACCAGCAGAATCGATCAGACTGGTAACGAGGCGACAGGACTCCTTTAACCCTGGATCGGAAGGACGGGTACTTTCAGTTTCCATTCCATCCATCTTCCAGGTTGCTCGTCGAATTCAGCCTAGACTGCAAGTTTTCCTGCTTATGATGCAGTGTGGCTATCCCGCCGTGGCATAGCAGGTTTGTTTCCCCCAGAGAACTCTCCCTGCCTTCCTCTTGGCCGCTCAGGTGCAGGCTTCCGCCTCCTCTGCTGTTTGGAGGGCTGGTCAACTCCGGTAGGCTCGGGTTTCGACCTTCTTCAGCGCCGGGACAAGCTTCCGGATGCTGACCATGAGTGTGGGCTCATGGTATTTTGCTTGGAGCCTTCTCTTCCTCTGCCTCAACATCTGGAGTATCTGGCCATGATATTGAGTCAACGGCATTACCACGTTGGAAACCCCGCTTCTCGTCCGTCCAGCGAGGTTAAGCAACGTCGGTACTTGGATGGGTGACCACCTGGGGATGCCAGATTCTGTTACCACATCCTCCGAGCCTTCCTTTCGGTTGACTGTGGCAAGACTGAGGAGAGTCGCAGTACCTGTTCTCAGTCAAGCAGAGCTTTCAGCCCTACCTTGAAACGTTTCCTAGTTCTTCTTTCCTCATTGACCCGTCTATAGTCCGAACGGTCGCCTCAGGATAAGTTCCATGTGGGGCGATCCAAGTTCCGGTGGCTTCAGGCAATGTTTAACCGGACTCCCTGGCCCTATGGGACCAGCGGAACTATTAAACCTGCAATGGGTGTTGACCTATGGAGCCTCTTGATGGTAGTGGATATTCTCGTCCTTTCCCCACATTCTTGATGCGGTTCTCGGACTTGTCAAAGGAAGGGGGGGGGGCATGTTCAGGTCCAGGCCTATGGTCAAGACCTGAAGGATACCTCTCCATCATTCAGGCAGGCTTAAGGGCCTTAGTCTGGCCCCTCTTCAGATCCTACAGCTCCTGCCAAGTCGCCCCGTTGCGCGTCGACTTCATTCTAACCAGCAGGGGACGCATTTTCACACCTTCACATCTTGCAGTAGAGATACCGGGATGATTGAGATTCTCTCAATTCCACCATCGGCTCTCTCATTCCAGGCAGGGGAATGTTTCTCTTAGACGATCCGAGCAGAGCCTCATAGAGAGAGTGTACATAGGGGTCTTTGACCTTGGGTAACCAGCAAGTGCTGGTCTGGGGGACCTGATCGCGACACCTTGGAACCTCAAGCTTCCACTAGTCTTCCCCCCAGTCTCAGACCCCGAGACTCTGGCAAGATGCATTCCGGTGATGGTGGGGACGCCTGCGTCTTCCCTCCTTTTTGTCTGCGGACAATGGGTCTCAACAAAACCAGGTTGTCTGTCAACCTTTCAATGGGAGAGCTCCACTGGGACTATGCGCAGAACGGTTTCTGGACCCTCTGCTTCCCCTGACGGAACTCCCGGGAGAGCTTCTCCCACGGCACAGACTACTCAAGCAACCACACTGCGACATCTCTCCCGAACCGGGGCGTCGCTTCGGCTTCATGCCTGGAGACACTACGCTTCCTCCTCTAGAAGAGACAACCCGCTACAGTCGCGGTACTGAGGTCGCGTCATCTGCGATAGTCATCCACAGGGGTCTCCCAGGCAAAGTGAAGAGTCTAAGGTGGTTGGTGCCGTGGGAGATATACCTCTTCCCGTGAAGCCTCTTCTCCAGCAATAACGGTCTTATTGCCTTTTGGCGGGAGGAAACTCCTTTCCGCTCTCGGCAATGAAGCCTGTCGCTCAGCCTTTCCCTGACCTTCAGGCTTAAAGGAATAACTTTTTCCTGCCCGCTGGATCTATCCTCGCTCATGCGAAGCTACGATCGTCCCTGCCCTAGTCGGAGGAAGACCCCCAACTTGGAGCATGGCTCGGATTTTTAGTCCTTTAAGAGATCTTCTCAAGACCCTTTTACGACAGGCCTCGGATTGTATTCCGCCTTGGGTCTTCTGCTCACTCTGGCCACGGCCAGTGTGTAAGCAATCTTCTTGGTCTCTTACTACTCCCCCCTTTCTAAGGAAGAGGGGAAGGCAACATTCAGGCTCGCTCCTGAGTTGTTGGCTAGACTCAGAATCTGAGGGTCCCGACCCTTCGGTCCGATTCATTCAAGATTTCGAGTCTCCATTCTGTGTCTGATGTCCCAAGACCTTCTCTTTCTTGCCAGTAAGGAATCGAGAGGTTAGCGCTGGGAACAGCTGCAGTTTGGCCTCAGTTGCAGCCGATTTGGGAACACAAGGAGGACATGGGGGGAGAGTCACCAGTATACCTCTTCAGCCCGGACTCAAGGACATTCATCTCGACCTGTCTTCAGACCCTCCCCCGTCACGTCGCCCTACAGCACGATGTTGGATACATCGCAACGTCCCTCGCCTTCGAGTAATACTACTCTGTGACGTAGGTGCTACAAGCTGGAGTCTGGAAGCGTCTGATGACCTTCGCAGCCCGCTTCCTGCAGGGCGTGACCCACAGGAGTCTCGATACGTTTTCTATCGCTCTGTGGTGGCTACACAACAGCTGGTCTAACCTCAGGCTCCTTTTTGGACAGGTAGCAGAAGGTTGAGGGCATTGTTATCAGGTTTTAGTCTGCATGAACGAAAGAAGTATGTCTGGCCCTTACTTCTTTCTTCATCATCCCCTCTACGGGGAAGCAGCATCCTGGTCTCTGCATAGCTGATCTCGAACCTCTGCAGGTAAACCATGCTTCCTTGTGTTCCGAGTATTGAGTCAATACTGTCGCGTCCCCCATACCCTGACGAGGTGGTATCGGGAACGTCCTAACCCAGAGTTCCTTCTGGAACTCCAGGTCAACTGCCTAGGACGGGTCACACTTCTTTCTTCACACACAAGCTTACGTAGGCCACATGGTTCCTTGCGGAGCGAGGAACTGGTGAGGTGCAGGGACTCCTTTTCTCGAGTGCGACTCACTCGGATTCTGAGTCCCCGGGTAAAGCCAAAGCCAGTATGGCTGGGGACTTTCCACCCTTCCTAAGGGATAAGTCACCCTTTGTAAATAGCGTGGTTTGTATTTCGGTTACGGAACAAATGACAAATTCGAAGATGATTTGTATTTTTCCTAACCATACAAACCTTAGCTATTTACACATATTTGCCCGCCAGCCCTGTCCCCCAAGACAAGTCCTACCTCTAAGTGAAAGTGAGTATTCACCTGTGTGTGAGGGGGAGGAGGGGTAGCTAGCTACCACTCCCCTACCCCCCCCCCCCCCCCCGCGCTAACTAGCGCAGGGGTAATACACCCTTGTTAAATTCTAATGGCTCGCCATTTCAGCTACGCTAAAAGTAATAACCCTTTGTAAATAGCTAAAGTTTGTATGGTTAGGAAAAATACAAATTATCTTCGAATTTGTCATTTTTTATAGCATTTTTTTGCAAGGACGTACCGGTACATCCATGGGGGTGAAGGGATGGCTTTTGTGAAACGTACCAGTACGTCCTTTGGGGGTAAAAGGGTTAAGTCAGGGAGCTTGAACTCTTAGGTTTGATGATTTGGTTGTGAAATTAGAACTTCATATAGACAGCTTACCAGATGCTAGTTGGGAGAAATTACTGGATGTTTCAGTCATTTGTTTGAGAAACACAAGTATATTATAATAGTGTTACTTTCAATGTTTATGGACCTTTGGTGGGAACTTTACAATGCCACTTTATTTGATATACAGTATCTTCAAAACAGGCTATGCCAGCTCCTCATACTCCTTGTGAGTCTGATTTGTCTGGTAGTGTTCCTCAGTGTAAAAAGTAACGTGTACTTTTCCAGCCTGAGCTCTCGGCACTTTTCTTACAAAGCAATGTGATAGCTACAAAGGAGTTAGGCGAATCGTAACGCTTCTGGTACACCAACAACAGTTCGTGATTGTCAACCTGTTTTGGCTTAGAATCTAATACTGATATTACTCATGGTTTGCCTACTGTTCCCATAGACGTCATTTTTACCTATTCAGGATGAATTCTTTGTTGGCTTTCCCCTGACCATTGTGACAAGTTGGGTAAGAATTCATAAAATTTGCCATATCCTTCGAAGGAAGGCTGTTTTATCGTCTCAATATTATTGTTTCTTCCTAAAACAAACCATTGTTCTCTAGTCTTTGGTAGTGCCGTAGCCTCTGTACCATTGTCTTCCACTGTCTTTGGTTAGAGTTCTCTTGCTTGAGTGTACACGGAGCACAGTATTCTATCTCATTTCTATTCATTTAGTTATTTTGATTTTTTATAGTTTATATATGAAAGATCTATTTTAATGTTGTTACTGTTCTTAAAGTATTTTATTTTAATCGTTCATTACTTCTCCTATAGTTTGTTTATTTCCTTAGTTTTTTCCTCGCCGGGCTATTTTTCCCTGTTGGAGTCCTTGGGCTTATAGCATCATGCTTTGCCAACTATGGGTTGTACATTGGCTAGTAATAATGATAATGATTATAGCATCACATCCCCTAGTTGCTATGATCGTTCTTTGTATCTCATTGTTAGGGCAATGTCAACTAGTCAAGATACAGTGAGTGCTATGATATCGCCTTCTAATTTACGTCTGTTCCTGTTTCCTTTCTTCCATTAGGTGGATGGAGTGAAGAAAGCTCTGGGTGATAGGAGGATAGATATGAGAGAGGCAAGAGAGCGTGCTAGAAATAGGAATGAATGGCGAGGGTTTGTGACACAGTTCCGGTAGGCCCTGCTGCTTCCTCCGGTCGCCTTGGGTGACTGCGTAGGTAGTAGCAGTAGGGGATTCAGCATTATGAAGCTTCATCTGTGGTGGATAACGGGGGAGGGTGGGCTGTGGCACCCTAGCAGTACCAGCTGAACTCGGTTGAGTCCCTTGTCAGGCTGGGAGGAACGTAGAGAGTAGATGTCCCCTTTTTGTTTTGTTTCGTTTGTTGATGTGGGCTACCCCCCAAAATTGGGGGAAGTGCCTTGGTAAATGTATGTATGTACATTCCAGTATCAGTTCTCCAACTTTAAATTTTGGTAAACAAAGCTGAGATTTTATTTTTTTAGGATTTTGGACTCTGGTGTTTCATAATTAGCTCAAATTTATTGTAATATCATCCTTAATAAGAGGGAACATGTTTGCTCCATTTTGTAAGATAATGTTTTAGATTAACAGAAACATCCGTTAATGTCGGCATCTATTTTGGGCCATCTTCTTTATCAAATCTGGCCAAAGTCATGGTTAAGGTTGCTTCCAAGAGTCAAGATGTGATTTATTAAGCAATTCTACCTGTAATTTTCAACCCTTTACTTATCTGCCTTCTCTATGGTCTCAAGTGTGAAGGGAAGTCGGGTATAGAGTTCTTAGTTTTTAATTTTTCCAAAGAGGCATGCAATTTTTACATCAAGGAAAATCTGGTGATTCTGGCATCCAGATCCTTGAGTGCTGATTGTTATAGGAAGAGCAGACAGATGCCCTTTCAGTCGACCCACTCAAATTTTGAATTTTCAAAATGATTGCATTTGTCCTAGGTTGAGCACAGTGCCGCAGGTATTCACAATGGTGATGGCGTTTATGGTATAGCGCTTGCAATAGCGTTGGTTTTTTTTTTTTGTACATTTATGATTGACTGATGATTAACTCTGGAAGGCATTCTGAGAAACAGGAGACTGTGTCTCTATCCGTTGTCAAATCTGGGGATAATTGTAAATTTCAAAAAATCATGTCTTCAGCCAGTTGATTTGATTCTCTATGTTGAAGTGATTACACCATCAGTTCCTTTTGGTCTTTATGGTGAGAGGAGAATTCAAACTATAGTGAACATAGCAAGGAAATTGGCATTCAAAAATTCTATTGGCTCACAATCAAATCTATCTTTTTTGCAGACAAGACCTTTTCAATTCCATCTCACATTGGTTTTAGTACAGACAGTGGGATACAAAGTCAGTGATGATTTAGGTTGTTTTTGCATGTTTCTTGTTTTGCAGTTTTTTTGGTAAAATTTGTAACTACTATAGAAAATCTTTCCTAACAGTTATAGATACAGATCAACTGATGAGAATTGATTGCTGTTTTAAAAGTCTTATTTCATTACTAGGTTTTGAAAGGAAAATTTATAGCTTTTCACAAGGACAACAACCCTGCCTTCGTTTACATTCAAGTATTAAATCCACTTGGCGATGGGATAGGTTGGTAGGTGTAGGTCCGTATTGGGCAGCTCTTAGCCTGAGTCCCTCGTACAGAGAAATATGTTGAATTAAATTTCTGGGGAATCTTTTTTTTAATTTTGGATTGGCAGTATTTTTAGGCAGCCTCATGTGCAACTGACATTTTATTGGAGTTGCACAGCTCGCCCTTGAAAAGGGACAGACATAGAATAAGTGAACAAAACATGAACTCAAAACGTGCGCTACATGGTTAGCTACAGAGATTCAGACAACATACAGTACGCTAGGAAAAAAGATTATCCGTAAACTATTCATGATTCTAGAACAATAGGGACTCTCCAAGATCAGACTACAGAGCAAGCTACAAGACCACGAAGAGAACTGGTAGTTACCAACAAATTTCACTGATACAATTTAAGCATTATTTCACTAAGTGAGACTTGCCTTCTGGGTGAGGAAACTGTTAATTACCAACAAATTTCACTGATACAATTTAAGCATTATTTCTCTAAGTGAGACTTGCCTTCTGGGTGAGGAAACTCAGCCAATTTGTGTGAGGGGATACAGACTTCTAGAGAGGCTCACCAAAGTATTCTAGGATTCAGGGCATGGATTTTCCTGTTAAGGCCCACATATTTGGAAATATGTTAAGGTTCCAATTGTATCTAAGTTTTGAACTGTTATATTCCACTGGTTAAAGAACTTTTCTTAATACTCCTTAGTGGTTATGCCTTTACACTGGCTGCTGGTTAAACAACTAAAGACAACTTCAGCTGTGCCCTTCATACAGTTCTACAAAACATCAACAGAACTGATAATATCTTGCAAGGAGATTTCAATGCTCTGTTCTTGTTTGGAGGAAGGGGGCTCTTGGTTAAGGCCATAGACTATGGCTAATGGTCGTCAACTCTCCCTGTGCGCTAAGCACAATCCTGTCTCAAGATATTTTACTGTGTTGCCCTGAAAAAGTAGAAACAAGGGATTGTTTTTTTGCGGTCAGTTTGCTGAGGGCCTCTCGAATAATAAAGGAGTGGGGTAGGGGAAAGTTCTGCAAATGGATACAAAATACTGCTGAAGCAGAAAATTGTTTGCTAAGTGTTCTCATGCTGACTAGATCAATGAGAACTATGACAACATGCATCATTTACTCAAAGAAAAACAGTCATATGAGAGAGAAATGATTGCAGTAACAGTTCAGGTATTTTCCTTATGCAGATGATATATGATTACCTGGATTTAAGGTCCTGCTCTCATCTAAACATACAGTATTTCAATGCTATTAGAGACCCAATGCAAGTTCAGGAGTCAACGAAGGCCAGCGACAGGATTTTTGCTGAAAGCAAATAGAGTAGGAGTACGAGAGAACATTAAAGACTTGTACATATCTCTTAACCAGACAGAGACCTTTTCCTGCAAGCCCTCCTAAGAAAATGCAGAGTTCTTTTTCAATTTCTTCTCATTTGGACATCAGTCTGGTCTTTTAAAGGATGATTGCTGCAAGAAATTCATGGTAAAGGTTTACTCTATTGGCTATAGCCCTAGCATAGAGTGGGATTTCTTCTAAAGATACTTTTGTCTTTTGTTACCAGAGTTAGATCTAAAGAGGTTGAGTAAAGAGTCTCTCAATACCCCTTCAACATCCCACCACTCAAAGGTTTTATGTGAAAGTGAGATTATGAAATTTTTATTTGAGAAATGATATTTGAAGTCGCTGGAATCTTTTCTGTGTCGTCTGGTTTCCTCCTTATCCACTATCGAAGGTTTCCTTATCTTTCTCCCCAAAGAAGTTTGTCAATAGACCCTCAGTTCAGATGAGTCATATTTACAGACTTGGGAAGTCAAAGTTCAAAGTGTTGAAGTGATGTCTATTGTGGAGAACTTTACTGGCAAGGCATCAATGGTCAAATTACTCGAGGCAGCATTATAGTTTCCATTGTCATTCAATCTCATTGAATTTCCTTTTATTCTTTAATTACAGG
>NC_090744.1:11300419-11313712 GCF_036898095.1 Palaemon carinicauda | reverse complement strand
TTATAATAAATGAGATGCAAACTTGTTCTTAAATCGACTTCGTGTCTCCTGGGGGACCATCATTAATGACTGGGTTATTTATTAACAAATTTCCTAGCTTTTTAAAGACTCGGTAATACCCTCTTACCTGTCAATCACACCATCTGCAAAAGAGAAAAATACATAATTAGTATCAAATATGAAACTGGTTATGATCAGCAAATTTTCAATGGACAATATCCCACTTAACATGACCACTAATAAGGATTTTGTTTTTTTAGGAAAATTAATTATTTTCTTGTTTTCTCTGAGTTACGCTATGGTAAATTTGATAATTGATAATGACTATAGGATATAATTCTTCAAATATTTGAGATTGAAACTTTCCATTTTTGTACGTGACATAAAAATCTAGTGAATACTACTTTGTGTCCAAGCTTTCAGTGTGGCATGAGACCACATACACTTTCCGTAAGTAACATTGTAAGTAATTAGGTAAGTAGACAAGTAACCAATTAAGTAAGTATATATGTAGCCAATGAAGTAAGTAGATAAGTAACCAATTAAGTTTGTAAGTAAACAATTAAGTTTGTAAGTAAACAATTAAGTTTGTAAGTAAACAATTAAGAAGTAACCAATTAAGTTTGTAAGTAACCAATTAAGTAATAAGACTGGCAATATGAACCCGTCGTAGTATCGTAAGAAAATTAAGTAAAGAGACGTTAATTTGAAGGCCAACACCGTTTAAGAAATTGATCTGATTTGGCAGCCAGTTCATCAAGATGTGATTTCTAATGATCATTCCCTTTTCCAGAAAATCTAACAAAAGTAAAAATTGAAGAGATGTATAACAGAGGGTCAACAAACAGCCGATAAATCATGTTGAAGCTAGATAATAATAATAATAATAATAATAATAATAATAATAATAATAATAATAATAATAATAATAATAATAATAATAATAATAATAATAAATAATAATAATAATAATAATAACAATAATAATAATTATTATTATTATTATTATTATTATTATTATTATTATTATTATTATTATTATTATTATTATTATTATTATTAGCTATGCTACAATTCTAGTTGGAAAAGCAGATGCTAGAAGCCTGAGAACTCCAACAAAAAAATTGGTACTGGGGAATGAGCAAGGATATTTAGTACGTATTTAGGAAATAATCTATTGAAAAGATACGATGAATATTTTTTTTCAAATGTAGGTATATTTCTAGATCTGATTATAGGAAATTGTCTATTCAACAAGTACAATGAATATGTTTTTAAAAAGTAAATATATTTATAGATCTGATTCAAATGTGTTGGGCCAACAACAAAGTCTGAAGTGTGCAAGGTCCCAATAACTTCGAAATCTGAACATCCATTCACTAAGCCCTACAACAACGGCAACAGGTTTAAAGGTTACGCATGAATGGCAGAAGCAAGGGATAGTGACAATGCCCCAGAGACTGACCATATATACGTATGATCAGCACCCAAGACCCCTCTCCACTCAACCTAGGATCAGGGAGGGCCAGGCAATGGCTGCTCATGACTTAGCAGGTAGACGTTTGGGTGCCCTTAGCTCATAAGGATGGTTAGGTTGCAGACACTACAAGAAATTATCGTACTTTCAGCGGATCTCGAATCCCAATCTAGCAGATCGAAAGGCAGAGAGAGAGCTCTCTGAGAGAGAGAGAGAGAGAGAGAGAGAGAGAGAGAGAGAGAGAGACATTAGTCTATTACATAACGTACGTAAGTTTTAACAAAATTGACTTGTGTCTACAGGATGTAGATAGCCTCCTTTACGTTTTAATAACGTGGATTAAATATGCGCAGATAACGAGTCACAATATAATAGAAATAATCACACTAAACGAAAAAGAACTTAAAAAAAAGAAAAATAATATTTCAGACGGTGTTAGCTGTATATTAGTAAAAATGTCGTAACATTTTAAATGGTTGTTTACTGAAAACCCCATTCTTGAAATCTATGACTTATACATTTCGGGAAAACAAGATTCTACTCTATGTATGTATGTATGCATAGAAAAAACGTTGTGTGACACTTAAAACGTTAGAAACATCGGTAAGACAAAATGGTTCAAACATTTGTAATATACGAAGATTGGTAAAATTGCACGAAAACTGGTAAAATAGCATGAGAATTTATACGTATCAGATTTTGACATTTATGCGTACCTCACACACTTCAAGCGAAGACTTAAATAACTGACACGATGCACTGCATGGCATTTCTGAACCAGGAATCGTGCTTGTGTCATGTATGTGTCATGATAGCTTTCAGATTTTGGTCCCAAACTACCTTCTGACTTTGCCCAATCATTCCTAAAGATCTCTCTCTCTCTCTCTCTCTCTCTCTCTCTCTCTCTAAGACCTTGGATTTATCTTCCAAATTTCTCAGAGATTCTCAAACTCAACTTTGTTTATTGCCCAATCAATAATAGTCTCTCTCTCTCTCTCTCTCTCTCTCTCTCTCTCTCTCTCTCTAAGACCTTGTATTTTATCTTCCAAATTTCTCATAAATTATCAAACTCAACTTAGTTTATAAGAAAGGCTAATATCAAAACATTTAATTAAATTTGTACCAAATTCAACATACAAACTACAGCCGAATGTTCGAATCACAAAGAAATTCTGTTACAATAAAAACACTGACGTAAAAATCCCTAAAAAATATTTAATTAACAACTAGACATTAATAAGGCTTAAATCTCCAGTAACGAATTGCACAATACACCAACGTTTATGTATATAAATTACACTTGTAAAAAATGTAATTCCTAACGAGTTGGAAAGTCATTTTCCTCATGCATAATTATTTCTGGGAACCAAACATTCATTTAAGCAAAATCTATGTAGTTTTGTTTACTTTTTATCTATGAATTTTATAGGTAATACTATTAATATTCCTATTACTATGAATAAAAGAGTCATAGGACAATTCAATAAACGTAGGATTCATTAAGGACTACACAAACTAAAATTAGGTTTACCAAGCAAATACTTTTTTCTTTCATGACCATTAATTACTGACAAAGTTATGTATATATATATATATATATATATTTATACATATATATATATATATATATATGTATATATATACATACATATACTTATACATATATATATATATATATGTATATGTATATATATATAGGCCTATATATATATATATATATATATAATGTATATATATACACATATATTACATATACATATATATACACATATACATACATATACAAATATATACTTATACATAAATATATATATGTATATATAATGTATATATATACATATAGATACATATATATATATATATACTATAATACATATATATATACTATATATACATATATGTATATATATGTATACATTGTATATATATATATATATATGTAATTATATATATGCATATATATATATATACAGTAGTTATATATCCACCCATATATATTTATATATATATATCTGAATAAACTAGAGAACACCCCCCCCCCTTTTCCCCTTCCCAAACACACACACACACACGTGCGCGCGCGCACACCGAGTTACAGCCCCCCCCCCCTCCCCATCAAAAAGAACCACCCACAGCCCTCTACGACGTAGACAGCTGTCTACACTTCATTGCACATTTGAGCGACCCATTACAGTAATTAACAAACGAAAATAAGCGGTTGTACTATGTATCAAGGTTGATTGTATTATGTACTACGTGCATACACACCAATTAATGCTAATTTGACGAACTCTCTTTAATTACAGTTTACATAATATTCACCCATTGGCCAGATTCTACCCGTCAGATTCAAGAGGAAATGTTTCATGAGAGAGAGAGAGAGAGAGAGAGAGAGAGAGAGAGAGAGATCTTTGCTACGAAATTCACCAAATCTAAATAGACCCATCAAAACTATAGGTTTCGCATTCAATAGTTCCCTCCGCCAACGAAGTAGGAAGGAGGTTGTGTTTTACCCCCTGTTGTTTGTTTGTGTGTGTGTTTTAATCGTACAGTAATGAAAATTGCAGGGATTAACTGTTATGTAAAAGGCTGGAAATGATTAAATTTTGGAAAGGTCAAGGTCACAGATAAGCAAAATGTCCAATTCACGTAATCAGCCATAAGTTTGGACATCGTTGTCACAGACTTCAACCTTAGTTTCATATCTGTGTGTATGAAAATCCACGCAATTTAATACATATTAAGGTCAAAGATCAAGGTCAAGGTGGAACAAAATGTCGAGAAATAAGCTGCTGGGGCGGAGGTCTGCACTCTACTGAGTGCACCCCTCTAGTTCTTCGCATGTTTTCAATTCAAATATTTCAGAACCAACTTTTCACAAATCTATCTAGAAATTTTAAGTGTCTTTCTTTTTCCCTGTCTGTATAAAACTTGATTTGAGTGGGAAACTACATTCACACATTCAATTCTTAATACATTACGATAATAAATCCGACATTTGTTTCGGCTCCCAAGTTTCCTTGTCGAGTTGATACACAATTTAACTATCACAGGGGTGAAACAGAAGTCCTCTAGCCATTAAAACTTTAGCCACAGTTTTAATCACATCTTCGACACAAATTTCACAGCTGGCAGATCATTAACGAAGAATTAATTGTAATAAAGACAACTGGATTACTTATAACCAATTTTACATACGTATACCAAGGGCACTAACCTAATTTTTGTGGGATAGCGACATTAAACAAATGAAAAAAAAAAAAAAAAAAAGGCGAGCTTTCTTCTCTATGTTCCTCTCAGCCTGACAAGAGACTCAACAGAGTTATAACCAATTTTAATACAGAAAAAAGGCTGGGTGTAATTTGATCACCAAATTATTTATCGTTATTATTAATATCTTAAATATAAAAATGCAAAATTAAGTTGACATTAACCTTTAAATTCATGTAATTACTGAAGACGTGTATATTCTCCGTCCTCCCCACCCTTCGGGTGAACAACCTTTGCTGGACAGATCGAAAAACTGACAAGGCACCAATAGCCCTTCAGCTAAGCGTTATGCCATATATAATGAGGCTGAAGTGTCCAGAGCAGTGTGACACCTTGGTCCAATGGGACTTTTAAAACTGACAAGTCCTGCAAAGATTCACAAAGACTTAAAATAAATATGTAGTTTAAAGGTTCCTCACGAATGGCAGAAGGCAAGGGGACAGTGATATGACCCTTCGAGCAGGACAATGCCCTAGAGACCGACCATATATGCATTTATCAGCGCCAAAGCCCCCTCTCCACCCAAGCTAGGACCGAGGAGGGTCAGGCAATGGCTACTGATGACTCAGCAGATAAACCCATAGCCTCTCCCAAACCCACCATCCTTAGCTCACAAGGATGGTATGGTTGCTGCGACCAAAGGAACTAACGATTTTGAGCGGGTCTCGAGCCCCAGTCTGGCGTTTCGCCAGTCAGGGACGTTACCACATCGGCCACCACAACCCTCTACGCAATTGGTTAACAAAACTATTCAAAATCGAGGATTTTGATAAACGAGAATTATTTTGATTGATCGTCAATATCTGAAATAGGGTTAAATGACTTCGACAAGGCTAAGACAACTGAAATGACACATCCCTCATATACGCTATGCTTTTTTAAGTGCTTCGATAATGTGGATTTGACAATTAACACAAATTACGCAGTTAAGATACGCAAAATACATAAAAAGGCATGCTGTTAAAATAATCGTAATTTTAATCGGAAATCTCCGTGAAAATTTACTGTTCTCAGCCGTGTTTCAGTAAGAGAGAGAGAGAGGAGAGAGAGAGAGAGGAGAGAGAGAGGAGAGCATTGCTTAAAAAGAACAGCAAGTTTAATCGGAAATTCTCCGTAAAAATAGATTGCTCTAAGCCTCATTTCAGTAAAATACAGGCGACCGTAATTTTTATCCTACTTTGTCGTAATCTATTACGGGTTGGTGTCCGCAATATCACTCCTTAACGTCAATATATCCGTTTATAAAACGGTTAAATGCCTGGTAACATTTATTCCAATTTTTACAGTTTTTTTGCGGTAAATATTTAACAGTGAATACTTAAATTCCATGAGATCTGTGCTAATAGGAAAGCCGAGAATTAGAGCATTGTACATTAAGTGGTTGAAATGATGTAATCTTATAAATCCAGAAATATAAGAGGGAGGACTTTTTCCTGTCTTTTCTGCCTTTTGTCTCAGTAGAGAGTAGAGGTACCCCCTTCTGTATAGGACCAGAAAAGCAGTACCCCTTCTTAAAGCGAAAGTGAAATATCGAAAGCCCTCACACCTAATGTTTAAACAATGGCTTAATTATAGTTTTCTTTATCTTCAAGGACCCAAGCTATTGTTTTCAATATATAATTGTAAACGATGTTTACTGATTTATATGTAACTAATTTCAATGCCAAAACCAATTAAAATATAAAAACACTAATAGAAGAATTTAATTCCTTATGGCAGTCTATTCTAAGTTACCCTAACCAGCAAACGATGACAGGTTAACCACACGCCCTTCACAAAACCTCTGAGTTTGCTGAGAAATATTTCGATATAATATTATCCGAAACATGGTTAAATTGACATGTATTAATTGGAGGGGATTTTCATACACTCAAATATGAACTAAGTTTGAAGTTTGTGACAATGATGTCCAAACGATTAGAATTACGTCCAGAAAGCTGTTCACAAACAAACACTCTAACACAAGCGAGCACACAACGGAAAACACAGCCTCCTTCCAACTTCGTTGGCGGAGGTAATGACTTCGACCAAGCTAAGATTACTGATATGTCGCCCTTCATACGCATGCTTTCTTCCATATTCCGAGAGAGGGCAAGTTATGGGGGGGGGGGGGGGAAGGGCGTTTTTTAATTGCTTCGGTAATGTCGATTTGACAATTAACACAAACTACGCAGTGATACGCAAAATACCTAAGAGCGTATTAAGTACGACAAACTGATCTTGAAAGGTTCGTAGTGCGTAGAGTTGCAATGAGTGATAGGATTGGGGAAGCAGCAATGTGTGAGAGAGAGAGAGAGAGACGAGAGAGAGAGAGAGAGAGAGAGAGAGAAAACAAATATATATAAAGAAATTCGAAGTACATTCTTTCGTATTATTATAATCACCAGCATAATTTCTACATATTCTGATATCAAACCTGAAATTCCTGCTCACTTCACATAAAATACAAAGCGAGTAGGCCTACTGATCACACCAAAAAGACAGATACTATACGCAAATAATATGATAGCAGCCGGTGGTAACGCGAATGATATTGCGTATGGATGCTCGAACATTTAATATCAACTTCTCCCGTTGCGTAAGCAATTAGCTTTGGTCCTTTGCTTGCTTGCTTTCAGGGTTACTGCTTTCCTGGTCCTATCACAGGGGAATCCTACTCACTATAGGACCTACAAAATCAGTTTATTGTATAGCATATACTCTTAAGTATTTTGGCCTATCACACAACGTATTGTTTGTTTGTTAAATCCACATTATCGAAGCACTTAGAGAGCTTTATACAACCAAATATAAATATCTCCACTTACGGATATAAGAGTCATGAAGGAAATAAAATCATTAACTAGAAAGACCACTCGGTAGAGAGCATACCTTTGCCAACATCACAAGATAGGCAATTGAATTACGCACATTTTGGCACTAGTTAAATGCAAATCGGATAAAAAATGACCACGATATAACAAAAAGATCGTTTTTACCTTTTTCCTGACCTTGACCTTTGACCCAATCACACCCAAAATCTAATCAAATTGTCCTTGGATCGTGGCCAACCAGTTAATCAAATTTCATGAAATTCGGTGAAATAGTTATTGAGATATGCAAATCACAAATATATATATATATATATATATACACATATATATATATATAAATATACATATATATATAAATATACATATATATATATATAAATATACATATATATATATATATGTATATATTATATATATATATATATATATATATAAATATATAAATATATATATATATATATATATATATACCTTTTATATATATATATATATATATATTACCTTTTATATATATATATATATATATATAATATATATTTATATATAAATACTGTATATAAAAGTTAATAAATTTCATAATCAAACCTTTCCACAGTTCACAATCGGACAACACTTGTCCGTCATATTTGTGTCCAGCAAAACTGGACAAAACAGTTTTTGCTAAACTGTCCGAGTGACACCAACTAAAGGGTCACTATACGCAAGTCAAAAACATTTCATTATACGCCAATGTCCATCGTGGAAGCGTATATTACCGTCGGGAAAATAACTAAACGCATATATACTGTAAATTGGTGAATATTCCGAATAAAAAGACATTTCCGATTCTTTTAACATCCTATATCTTACGTGAAAAGCTTTGTATAATATTTCTCAATACAAAAACATAACAGTAAATTTTATAACCAATTGACTTATATCTAACTTATCATTCAATAAAACTATAACTGATATATTAAGGGTAACGAAATACCTGAATATATGAGTATTGATACTGTGAAAGTATAAATATTACGAAGCCTAGTTGAAAGAGAAATTAGGCAAAATATGTATATTTGATTGCTAAATAGATATGAAATTTGGTTTGCACTATTTCGAACGTCACCTTTAATACATAAACGTGAAAAAATACATATAAAATTCTGTCCAAAATGGCCGGACTATTCCTTGTTGCTTATCCACATAAAAAAGTACCATGTTGAGCCCTTTCTCTTAATTGCCAAGCACTTATTAGTGGTATTAACGCTGCAATTTTGTTTCACGACCCTAAATTAAGATAATATGAACACTATCGTCTTCGGCAGCTCGGAATATTCACAAAAATCGAAAAGGAATTTTTTTTTTTCAGGGTGTAATGGCCGACCAAAACCTTTCTGGACCTCACCGACTCAAAGTATTTGTCGAAAATTATTATTCCGGTATTCTCCTGACTATAATCGAACCTCTAATGTTTATGAAATAAAAAACATTGCCCTAATATAAAGAAAAATAGTAAATACGTCGTATTTTTCCACCACTAGCTCACCTTGACCACCGTACGTCTTCAGCTCCAGAGGACCAGAATCACAGTGACTTTTTTCAAGTAGGAATTGGTGCTTTGGCCAATCAGAGACCTTCACTTTGCCATACTTTTCTTTTGTCGTTTCTTATTGGCTTAGAGCTTCGTAATTTGCCAAGAGGCTTTGGAAGCTCTTGTCCAATTGGCTGGTGGGATTAAAACCAATTTTCAGGTCTTATTTTCATCTATTATTCATTCCATTAGTATCTACAACTAATAAAATCGGATAATAAACATGTAAATTTTTAAATCAATTAATAGAAAAAAATCATTACATTCATGAACAATTAACGTGGATAAGAACAAAATATACTATGAAATATAAATTCGAAAAAAAAAACGCATCCGTATCCCAAATTAAGTTTACGCATAATAAATATGCACAAATGCATAAGCGTATTATACGCAGTACATTTCCTGGATGACAAGGTAAGAGACAAAGCTAGTAGCATTCTGCTTTCCAACTATGGTTGTAGTTTAACTAATAATAATAATAATAATAATAATAATAATAATAATAATAATAATAATAATAATAATAATAATATTATTATTATTATATATATATATATATATATATATACATATATATATATATATATATATACACAGTATATATATATATATATATATATATTGAGTGGGGAAACCTTAACGTAGTAAAAGGGTTTAGGTACCGCCATGATCAGCAAGGCTCTACTATTCAGGGACACCCATACTAGGTTGGTTTGCTATGAGCGATCAGACAAAAAACCACACTGGCCAACCTGGTGATGAAAACTAGCCAAACCTCAGACACGAATGAAGACATGTCTGAGGCCTTTGTCCTGCAGTGGACTAGAAACAGCTGTTCCTAGTTCACTGCAGGACAAAGGCCTCTGACATGTTATTACTCATGTCTGGGGTTTGGCTAGTTTTCATCACCACGCTGACCAGTGTGGATTGGTGATGGTGGGAGATTTTTGTCTGATCCCTCAGAGCAAACCTACCTAGTATGGGTAACCCTGACTAGTACAGCTTTGCTGATCATGGCGATAAGCAAACCCTTTCACCACGTTAAGGTGTTACCACTCAGAAAGGATATATATATATATGTATATAATATATATATATATTATATATAAGTTAGTTGGAGAACCTTAACAGCAAACCGGGAAGACTGTCAAGTAATGCCTACAGTGCATTGCGTGAGGTGTACTGAATGCACTATTCTCCATGAAGTAAATCAAGGGATATTGGAACTAAGTAACAACAATAGTAATATCGCTTATATCAAAATAAATTTCCAAAATCTAAATGATGTTAGATCAAGTCATCATCATTTTGAAAAAATCTCAAAATTCGAATTAATAAAATCTATAACAACAACAACAACAACAACAACAATAATAAATGTACCTGTTTCTAGTCCACTGCAGGACAAAGGCCTCATACATGTCGATATTCGTTTATTCGTGTCTTGGGTTAGGCCATTTTCATCACCACGCTGGCCACTGCGGATTGGTGATGGTGGGAAACTTTAGTCTGATTGCTCACAGCAAACCAACCTAGTATGGGTAGGCTGACTAGTACAAACTTTCTCAGTTGGGATACCTTAACATGGTGAAAGGATTTATATATATATATATATATATATATATAAATATTATAAAGTTATTTAGCAATTCCTTAATTATGAGTCTTGTCTCAAGAAACGTCATACCACGCTCACACAAGCACGCATACACACACACACATATACTGTATATATATTATATATATATACATATATATATATGTATATATATATATACACACATACATATATATATATGTATATACATATATATATATATATATACATATATATATATATATTTGTGTGTGTATGTGTGTGTGTTCTGTTATTCTTTACGACTATCTATTAAATGTAATTTTCGTTATATATATATATATATGTGTGTGTGTGTGTGTGTGTGTGTATATATATATATATATGTGTGTGTGTGTGTATATATATATATTATATATAATATATATATATAGAGAGAGAGAGAGAGAGAGAGAGAGAGAGAGAGACTAATTGCTTACTGTATCATTTGAAGGTAAATAATTCCTTAAGACAAAATAAATACTGACATAACATGATTTGTCATCACTTAAATTGATCAGTTGTAACTGAAGCGATAATGAATAATGAGGGAATGAGGACACGAATTTAAATAACCATCACAGACACACACAGGAACACACACATTATTATCTTAGATATATCCAGACAATGGGGTCTCCGACTGGAGGCAAGTTACGAAACTACAAAGATCATTTTAATATCTTTTTTAAATTGACCGATCTGATTTTATCAATCATCTTTTGAATCCGCGATAGAGATAGAGATGTACGTAAAGGCAATCAATTCTTACTCCTTTCCTCTCCCTTGGTTCAATATTTATCGCAGTTTCTTCATATTCTCCTTTCTTTTTCAATCCCTATCTTTTCCTGTATCCCAATTCTTTCGCTTCCAATCGGTCGTGGCAATATTTCCCACGGTTCTGAGAGGTGGGCGCGAAGGGGGGGGGGGGGGGGGGGAATAGGAGGCCTTCTGTCAATCAGCTGGTTTAGGTGTAATAAAATTACTGCTGTTATACACACACACACACACACACGAGACTCATAAATAAGGATATGATGAAGAACTTTAGGGAAAATCGAGTTCATTTGATTATAATATTGACATTAATGATATTCAATCTTTGAAGAATTATGAGCAAATTATAATGTAGTAAAATCAGTCGTACTATTGAAATTGGTATGATAAAAAGCTCAATTTTGAAGGTCTTTATTCATTGTTTTAAAAAGGTCAAAGTAACCATATTTGTTTATACATATATATAATATATATATATACATATATATATGTATATAATATACATATATATATATACATATGTATGTGTGTATATATATATAATATATATATATGTATACATATATATATATGTATATATATATATATGTATACATATATATATATATGTATATATATATATATATATATATTTTATATTGGAAGGTCAAGGTCACGGTTAAGCCAAGGTATATAGAATAAGGGTTAAGCAAAATGTCCAATTCACGTAATCAGCCATAAGTTTGGACATCGTTGTCACAGAGACTTCAAACTTGGTTCATATTTGAGTATTATGAAAGAAGAGTTAATTTTGAATTTCTTGTTCCATATGGATGAACTGATTGCTCCTGAATTATTTTTCATCTTAAATCTAGAAATTTGTTTAATTTAAGTGTCTGGAACATCATATTCATTAAGGGCTATTTTCCCTTTTGGGGCCCCTGGGCTTATAGCATCCTGCTTTTCCAACTAGGGTTGTAGATTAGAAAATAATGATAATAATAATAATAATAATAATATAAGCGTCTTCCACCTTCAATATCGAGATCGACCGGAAGAGTG
Organism: Palaemon carinicauda; assembly: GCF_036898095.1. Taxonomy (NCBI): domain Eukaryota; kingdom Metazoa; phylum Arthropoda; class Malacostraca; order Decapoda; family Palaemonidae; genus Palaemon; species Palaemon carinicauda. The sequence continues at coordinate 11,301,146 of NC_090744.1, read as the reverse complement.
GCGATGTATGAGCCAAGCAATCACTGGAGCTTATGATTCTTACCAGTCTTTTTTGCAGGACGTTTCTACTCCCCCCCCCCCCACCCCACCCCCCACACCCCCCTCCAAGGCAGTGGAAGACCATGGTACAGATACTATGTCACTACCCAAGACTAAAGAACAATGGTTTGATATTGGAGTGTCCTTCTCCTAGAAGAGCTGCTTACCATAGCTAAAGAGTCTCTTCTACCCTTACCAAGAGAAAAATGGCCACTGAACAATTAAGTTACAGTAACCCAAAGGGAAGGAGAATTGTTTGGTAATCTGGTTTGTCAGGTGTATGAGGACAGAGGAGAATATGTAAAGAATGGGCCAGACTATACGGTGTGTATATGTAGGCAAAGGGAAAACGAACCGTAACCAGAGAGAAGGATCTAATGTAGTACTGTCTGGCCAGTCAAAAGACCTCATGACTCTCTAGCGGTAGTATCTCAACTGGTGGCTGGTGCCCTGACCAATCTACTACCATTTATTCTTTATGTCCATCTATTTATTGTCTGCCATTCTCATTATATGCCTTGGCCATATATGAAGCTTTATAATAAACAAAAATGCCAATGAAAAATATATAAGCAATGTTGACAAGAAAAGGCCTAAAAGTATATCTAATTAAAAAAACATTATTATTATTATTATTATTATTATTATTATTATTATTATTATTATTATGGTGATGATGTTACTTTAA
>NC_090744.1:11270419-11295419 GCF_036898095.1 Palaemon carinicauda | reverse complement strand
TCGAAATTTGCGTGAAGCCAAGACGAGATATTCCTTAGTTGGATTAAGAAAATAAGGCATTTTCAGCACTATTTCACTCACCTTTTTTATACAATTTCAATCACATTCCTTTATAATTGTTCCAGTTAATGAAAATATCTTGGTTGATTTTAAAGCAAACAGGCAAATTGTTCTACAGAGCACTTTCGTAATGACCATATTAACGGGAAAACTTGTGGTATGTGGAGGACTACAGAACATAATGATCTATAGTAACTAAAACTAAGGTTTTGGAAGCATAATACAACAATTTTTATTGGAAACATTGCAATATCAAACGTGACCAATTACTACATTCACTACCGTAATATCTCTCTCTCTCTCTCTCTCTCTCTCTCTCTCTCTCTCTCTCTCTCTCTCTCTGTGAATGTCTTCAAGGCTCGTATAACTCATTTATGGCGTTTTTATGAATACTTTACAGCATCGAGCCATAAATGAAACTGGAACAAGACTAATGTCAGATCTCCGAACAATCTAATGTAGCTGTTAAAGGAAGTAATTGTTAAGTTATGTCATTCCATTTATTTCTACATGCTTTTACAGATTATATATATATATATATATATATATATATATATATATATATATATATATGTGTGTGTGTGTGTGTGTGGGGGGGGGGTGTTTGTGTGTGTGTGTGTTTTGTGTATTTGTATCGGATAGTCAAGATGTCAAATGATGTCACAGAATGAAATATGGCAACTCGATTTGTAATATTTTCCAGCGTTCGCTGAGCTTGGACAAGTCTCCGCCTATTTCCTAAGAAGTAGTCAGAAATGCAACTCTTTATTTGTTTTGTCATGGTAACACTAGAGACCTCTGACGAGCGATTCTCCCTGAGTGTCGGCGGCCTTCTGAATCTAAGTGTACATACATGAATAATGTATTGGTGGTGAAGTTGGTTGTCTATCAACCAACTTCACCACCAACTCCACCAACACACCGCTTCTACGAATACACCACCAACCTATGTCACCAACACTCTCACCAAACGACACCATTACTCTGTCCTTCATCTTCGCCAATACGATATTCTTATCTCTTATTTTAGGAAAATGAACATAGAAACAATTAGTTTTAGATACAAGACCTAATATGATCCTCCCTCCATTATCACCAACAGACCACCCACAGTCCAACACTCCGCCAACTTCACGAATACACCATCAACCTTTGCCTGGCTAGCAGTGCTTTAAGGTGTACCACAATAAGCACAACTTTCCAACCTACTCTTAAACAAATTAAAAATTAAATATCAGACTATTGTCACTTCCAGAAAAAAAAAAAAAGTCTCATTCAACAAGTACTACAAGAAGGTTCTCTTTCTGCTGCGTGGTACACTGAAGTCACTCATTTATCCCCCCATAATCTGACTAAATCTGCAAACAGAAAAATCTCTGTCATCATCCACAGATTAAGACTTGGTTACACCGCTGCTGCTGGGAAATCATCGACATCGAAGACCGTCCTTACAATTATTGTAATCTACCCACAGGAGCTGAACCTTTGTCTCATTACCTTCTTTTTTGCAGAGAAACCTTACCCCTCCTTCAATCCATCACACTCCCCCCTCCTTACACAGCTGAACAAGTCACTAAACATATATTAGAAAATATACATACACTCTCGGGATTTCTTTGCTCTTATCCTCCTCCCAGATAAACTTTAATAATGTAACAACACTTAAAATTTAGCTAAAAACCCTATTCATCCAAAATAAACACTTAATTTGCCATTAATAATTAAATCAAGTCCCTCGTAGGCCTATTGAAAACAGTTATACATAAACACAAACCTAGGCCTAGGCTAAAATCTAAGGGGTCTACATCTGAGTTTTCACTTACTCACTCATACACTTACGCTACACTAAGCCTATCCACTTATCCCAATCCCTTTTCTTCCCTCTCCTTCTTTGCACACAACAGTTTTTAATCAATAAATATTAATGTTAAAATTGAAATATAAACAATTCCACTCTCACTATCACATCTGCAAACCCGAAACTATACATAGTCTGGGATGTCCTCATTCACTGTCAGAATCTATACAAACTTTTTGCTTTACGTAACCTATCCCCTATCCTCTAGGGATAGTAATCCTACAGGTCCTTTCCCCTCCAAAACAAGTACACTTAACAATTCACAAAATGCAAAGCAGGAATAAATGATTGGAGAATGGTTATTCCTTAGCCGTGTTCCTCATAAGGAAACAAATCTTGTTTTTCCCCATCTCCTTTCATTTTTCCCCTGCTCACTGCACACACAAACCTTCCCAAAATCCTTTTATCCTTAACCCAACCTATCCTCATGGTGCCCCTATCCTATAAACGCAAACCCAGCGATCAAGGAAGTGTAACATATGTCGAATGAATGATGTGGTGAAATACTAGGGAATTTACAACCACATAAATTAACTTTTTTACCTGTAAACCCTCGTGCACCAACTTCGCACGAGGCCAAGTCACAGAACTGAGAAACAAACTTACGTAAAAGACATTTGTCGTTTACCTTTGATTCAAACTATATTTCCTGCACCGATTCTTTTGGGGGTGATGCCACACGGGTTCACAAAGACTCAATTAAAATGTTTGACATATATTTAATATTTAAAGTACACAAACAAAAATCATCAGTTACGTTAAAGAGCGAACATTAACATTACCACAAATGAACAAAATTTACGTTACTTGATAAAAATTAAACAAATATCAAACGGGGTTACAGAGTATTCTTATAAGAATATTGCTGCAATGATGATGCGATGGTTCACGAGGTGATGATGGTCGGATTCAGGAGAATATCTTCTTATTACTTGCCTTTTGGAGTTAACTGCTCAAAGAGGCCTAGATTCACCTTTCAACCCTGTAAGAAAACTCAGGAGGAGTATATGGCACAGCACAGTTGTCAGATCTACAAAATTACAGGGTTACGTAACATAACATCAATTTAAAGATAAACATCAAGTGCTCTAATCGTAACCCAACATACACAAAAAAAAGGGGGTTTCGTCCAGAAGGTAAGTTTAAATTACTGGCATGTGCCCTTACAATAATCAAACAATATATATAATCTCCACAGGAAGAAATTTGACAACAATGGGATGATACGTCATTTTATCTGATCTAGATGGATAAAATTTGCAAGAAAGGTAGCTCATTACTTTAAATATTATTATACTAATTCATACAAACTCATTGATATAGTTAATATGATAAAAATACTTCTGTGGAGGAAAATAATCACATTTTAAACATATATTCATAGAAACTGAGAAATACATTAGAAAACGAATACTTGTAAAACTAAGATAAATTTTTATTCAAGGGGAATAAATGTCAATTTTTGACATTCTCCCCCAAGAAGAATCATAATTAGAAATAATCCAACTGTACCCAAAATTCTAAATCAAAACATACACTTAGAGTACATCCATAGAAATTAAATCCTTTCTCTCTTGATCACAGCGGATTGCTGCTGCACGCCGAGGTCTCGCATCATTCAGAGGCACACTATCTGGCTCCTGAGATTCAACACTATCAAATTCCCTCTCAGGTACCTCCAGAAGTAAGATCTTCGTGATTGATCTCATGTATAGTTTATTATTCACTTTCACTTCTACAGACCTAATCCCACCATCAGACGACGGAAACAGCTGGGTTACCTTACCCAAGGAGAGGAGGGATCTATAGCCTTTATCCAGATGATCTTCTAAGTCCACCATCACTATGTCCCCAACTTTCACATTTGCAGAGAGATTATTACTAGAGTTATTATGTCTCTCTCTCAAGGACACTAAATAGTCTCTTTTCCAAGAGTTCTCCAATTTCCTTAGCACTGATGATAGTCTCAAATATTGCGCTCTAATATCACTTGAACTCGTGAAATCTGGGTCATCATTTGCTAAATTGTTAAGAGGTGAAATACAAACATTTCTCCCATAAAGTAACATGGAGGGAGTCAAAGCCTCACAATCTCTATCAAAGGAGAGATAAGTCAGTGGTCGAGAATTTATCACAGCTTGAAACTCAACAAGTAAAGTTCTCAGCTCTTCAAAGGATACACGTTTGTGATACAAAGCCTTGGACAAACATCCTTTTAGAACACCAACAAGACGTTCATCAAAGCCCCCAGACCAGGGGGCTCGCGGTGTAATGAACTTCCAATTAACACCATTTCCTTCAAGGTATGACCTTACCTCTGGTTCCTCCATAATTTCTTTCAGGAAATTATTAAATCCAACAAAATTCCGACCATTGTCAGATATAATCAGACTCGGCAGGGAATGATATGCTACAAAGCGTCGAAAAGCCAGTAGGAAATCTGAAGCAGTCATGGAATGAGTCAATTCAAAATGAACTGCCCTGCTCGTAGTACAGGTAAATAGACACACAAAGACCTTCTCCTCCAAACCAGTCTCATGATCAAAAATATTAATAGCACCAGTATAATCAACTCCTATTGATTGGAACGGTCTATCATATCTCACTCGTTCTGTGGGTAATGGTGGGGGAGGAGGCAAACACAACTGTTTCTTAGTTAACTTCTGACACAAAACACACTTTGACAGAATCGACTTGATTACTTGACGTGCTTTAGGTACCCAAAAGGTTTCTCTCAACAATACCAGTACAGAATTGACATCACAATGGTGATTATGTCTATGCAAATGTTCAACTATCAATACTGTTGAATAACTTCTGGATGGCAATAACATTGGGCACCGAGTATCATAAGACATGGAGGCGTTTTTCATGCGACCCTGAGACCTTATTAGGTCTTCCTCATCAACAAATAAGTTTAACTGATTACACAAATTCTTAATATGAATTCTTATCACAGAGGTACATTCTGGTAGTAGAAATATATATATATATATATATATATATATATATATATATATATATATATATATATATATTTCATATATATATATGTATATAAAATTAATACATATATTTATAGGTGAATATATATATATATATATATATATATATATATATATATATATATATATATATATATATATATATATATCACAGCGCTGGCAAGCGCGACCGGGGAACAAGCAAAAATGCTGCCAGTGCTGTTATATACGATTACGTAAACCAGAAATACCGGGTTTTCAGAAAAGTGCTTTCCGGACATAGTATAAGCTTGAAACTCTAGGATTTAGTTCTATTCAATTTAACTAGACGATCCTAAAAGTTTCAAGTCCCTATCTTATAAGGTTCGTGAAATATGACATCAGAAATATGCAAAAAAATAGCAAAAATGACGTCAACTTTCATGGGTTCGATATAGAGTCATGGATAGACGCTTTTTAGCAAAGTTTCAACTCTATAATCTTAGCTTCTGAATGAGCTAGATAGCTGTTCGACCTCAGGTTTTGTAGATTATGTTTTAAATTGTGTATTAGGCTATGTGGGAATGTTTTGCGGTAATCACGAAGGCTGTAGTCACGTACTTTAGTTTCAAAAGGCATCAAACTGACATCTTTAAGCGAACTTTCAACGTTTATTTCTCAGCCTCTGAATAATAAGTTATATACATGTTTGACCTCACATTTTGAAGATATGACTATAAACTAGTTAATCAATACGCTTGCGTAAAAAAAGAGTGATATTTTACCCAAAAACCGATAAATCGGTTGGAACTTTTGACCGGGGAAACGTCTGTCTATATCCGAACATAACTTGACAACAAAACGTTTACCCGATTGAGCGGTTTAAAGAATTGATATAAAAATTTTAACCGGGTGTCGCCGGTCGCTTGCTTTTGACATTACCCATAGTCATAAAACAAAAAAATTCTGGGTAACGTACCTACAACTATAACGTTAAATAGTAAAATAGCATACACGCCAACCTTTGATCACAGCGCTGGCAAGCGCGACCGGGGAACAAGCAAAAATGCTGCCAGTGCTGTGATCAAAGGTTGGCGTGTATGCTATTTTATTATTTAACGTTATAGTTGTAGGTACGTTACCCAGAATTTTTTTGTTTTATGACTATGGGTAATGTCCAAAGCAAGCGACCGGCGACACCCGGTTAAAATTTTTATATCAATTCTTTAAACCGCTCAATCGGGTAAACGTTTTGTTGTCAAGTTATGTTCGGATATAGACAGACGTTTCCCCGGTCAAAAGTTCCATCCGATTTATCGGTTTTTGGGTAATATATATATATATATATATATATATATATATATATATATATATATATATATATATATATATATATATATATTGTAGGATCACATTTATTAAGGAAAGTCTATTAGATTTGACAGTAATCTAGTAGCTTTGGTTTAAGATTCCTCTTTGCATAAAAAATAAACAAATAGAGAGAGGAGAGAGAGAGAGAGAGAGAGAGAGAGAGAGAGAGAGAGAGAGAGAGATGTCTTACCTGGCCATTCATGCTATGAACCGAAACAGAATTTATGTATTGTGATTCCTCACGATTACTTGTGTTTTGCAGATATATCATTCTGGAATCAGCTGGAAATAAGAATCGTATAAACGTTTAGAAAATTTAATCGGAGAGAATGAAAGGTTTATTTTTACAGACTCTCAATTGACTCTGATGTTGCTAATTTCTTTCACCATTTTGACTATCGTAAACATCTTTTTGGTTGCTTTGTGGCTAGGAAGTTATTATTATTATTATTATTATTATTATTATTATTATTATTATTATTATTATTATTATTATTATGCTAAGCTAAAACCCTAGTTGGAAAAGTATAATTCTATAAAACCAGAGACTCCAATAAGGAAAATATCCCAGTGAGGAAAGGAAATAAGGAAACAGAATAGTGTGTCTAAGTGTACCCTCGAGCAAGAGAACTCTAACTCAAGGTGGTTAAGTTGTATAGATTTACAAATGTCAAGGATGATTATGATTTGGAATAAGACATTCTTTCAGAAGGAATTTTTTTTTTTTTTGGTAAATATCTCTTATGACCTAATTATTGATTTCAAACGTTTAGTGTTTCGTTGAATGTACCCTTAAGTTATAACCTATGTCTTAGATATATGAATGGTTTGTTTACCTATATCCAAAGCAGAAAAGAACGAATGGTTCACGCTCCTTATCCCTTAACATTATGACAGATCTGGAAAGCAAAAACTCAGTCACTCTAATCCCTTTAGAAATATAATTCTAACATCAACGCATTACTTTATTTTCTAGTATTATAAATAGTATTTTTTCCTGCCAAATATTTCTTTCTTAAAGATCTATTTTAATGTTATTGCTGTTCTTGAAATATCTTATATCATTTATTCATTACTTCTTTTGTAGGTTATATATTTCTTTATTTCCTTTCCTCACTGGGCTACTTTTCACTGTTGGAACCTTTGTGCTTATAGCATCCTACTTTTCCAACTAGGGTCGTAGCTTAATAATAATAATAATAATAATAATAATAATAATAATAATAATAATAGTAGTAGTAGTAGTAGTAATCATGAAAATAGAAATATTAATGAAATAATAATAATAATAATAATAATAATAATAATAATAAGAATCATGAAAATGATAATAACAACAATAATAATAATAATCATAAAAATAATAATAATAATAATAATAATAAGAATCATGAAAATGATAATAACAACAATAATAATAATAATAATAATAATAATAATAATAATAATAATAATAATAATGATAATAATAATAATAATAATAATAATAATAATTTCTTTCTGAATTCAACTCACGAGGCAGAATATTTGGGTCACGGTTCAGATGAGACACTTCTGGACGTTTAGCCAATTTGTATGAGTGATCCTTTGGCAGTTGCTTTAATTCCTGAAAAATGAAAATAAAAGAATAAAAGATTCAAGCACTATATTCCGTGTTGACAGATCAAGATATACCGTAGTATTATTGCCCATTAAGTACTTAACGAAAAGAAATATCGCCATTATCTTTTAATTATAAGAATATACCTAACAGAAAATCATATTTTGTGATGCTACCTTACTGACCATCAACATTAGGCTGTACATATAGGCGACCATGTCTTCAAATCCATCTTTTTTCAGATAGTTGAAATGTAACAAGCGATATTTCCCTTTATTGTGAATTCTGTTTGATTATAAACTCACTTGAAACTGTTGCTGGATTCTGGACATTTTGGTATTGTCCTGAGGCACTCGCAGCTCCAGCAGGGCTTCTGGAAACTCCTGGCATGTGAAGCGAGTCTGCTTCTCACAGAGGATCTCTCGCAAGACAGAGTGTGCAAACTTGTACTGTGCCTGAGATTTAGAAGAAAAACGAGAAATAACTCAAGTACTGCTACAGTCTGATGTTCTGTAGTAGCTGAGGAAATTTATGAATGGGTAAGATATAAAAAAAACGTTTGTTCTGTGTGTGAGATATAAAAAAGGAGAATGGAAAAAAACACAAAATTAACTCCAGTACTGCTTCAGTCTGATGTTCTGCAGTGGTTGCAGAAGGAACTGTATGAATGGGCATGATATGTTCTGCAGTGGTTGCAGAAGGAACTGTATGAATGGGCGATTATGTTGTGCAGTGGTTGAAGAAGGAAATGTATGAATGGGGATATGTTGTGCAGTTGTTGAAGAAGGAATTGTATGAATTGACATATTGTAATACATACCAAATTCTGCTTCTATTCTTGCATGAAATTGACAGTGTGGTAAACGTTTGTGCAAGAAGGACATAATGTAAGCACGATGTGTCGCTATTAATCATTATTATATATGAAATAAATGTAATTAGCAAATGCTTGTCGAAATGGAAGAGAATCATTGAGTAGACCAACAGGAAACATGGTTTATAGCATGAAATCAAAACACATTTATATAAAATGTCTTAAATTACTCTAGAAAATGGCAAGGTATTTTCTACTTACTGTATTCTCGACGAGATTGGATCTGCCATTTCGTAGCTTGACAAGAACCTCGTGAACATCCATGTACCCTGAATTGTTGATCTGGTCCATAACTCCCAGGACTAGCAGAATGGTTCCTGTTCTTCCAATACCAGCGCTAGGAGGAGAGACAGTATATATATATATATATATATATATATATATATATATATATATATATACATATATATATATATATATATATAGAGAGAGAGAGAGAGAGAGAGAGAGAGAGAGAGACAGAGAGACAGAGAGAGAGAGAGACAGAGAGAGAGAGAGAGAGAGAGAGAGAGAGAGAGAGAGACAGAGAGAGAGAGAGAGAGAGAGTATATATACATACATATATATATATATATATATATATATATATATATATATATATATATATAAATATATATATATATATATATATATATATACATATATATATATATATATATATATATATATATATATATATATATATATAATAATAGTAATAATAATAACAATAATAATAATAATAATAATAATAATAATAATAATAATAATAATAATAATAAGCAGACCTCCCTCTATTTTCTCCCATTCGCGGATAATCTCAAAGCTATCCGCGAACAACTTTAGCAACAAAGACTGGAACTAATGCATCCCATTAACTTCTAAGCCTAGATCTCACTCTCAAATCATTCACCAGGTTAACTGCTTTAAATGGAGCCTCAAGCTAGGAAAAAAATAGCGAGATACAGTAAAACAAGAGCAAAACAAGAACCAGTGTGTGACCACCTTACCTGCAGTGGACGACAATTGGTCCAGTGAGAGGTTCTCCGCGGATGGAGTGGATCATTTGCGCCACGCCGCGCGGAGACTCAGGAACACCGTGATCTGGCCATGTGGTGAACTGGTATTGCTGGATCTAATCGGGTAATTCAATAGAGGGATTAGATATTAGTCGTTTGTTGCTGAACCTCATTAGGTAATTTAATAGAAAGATTAGATATTGTTCAGTTCTTGTTACACATGAAGAGAGGAAACTGGGGGTTAAGACAAATTTAAATTGAAGAGAGGTCTAAGAATCTATAAGGGATTTTGAATGAATATATATATATATATATATATATATATATATATATATATATATATATATGAAGAAAATTTGTAAACACCGTAATAAATAAGAGACGTATTTAAATTGAGACAATTTGAAGCTCTGGTTAAGATGAGATAATCCACATTAAAATGATTATCCCAAGCAAAGAAGGAAATTAACCTCTTACGATTTCAAGCACTGGCTAAAATGAGATGTCTTACACAAAAATGATTATAGGAAGTCATGGTAGACAAAGTAAACATTAATGTACAAGAGCAGGAGAAATATTTCTCTAGATATATCCCTCAAAGTAGAGGATTTTTCCAGCAAGAGAAAAACATAAAAAACAGTTATTTATTATAAATAGCTTCTGTTTACAAACCTTTCTGATTTCTTCATTATTGGTTAAAATGAAGGTACGAAAGATGAAGTCTATCTGTTGAGGAATAGAGAAGTTATATTTTCCAATTAAAAGAAAAAGTAATAGATTGCATTTAAAAAAAAAAAAAAAACAGTAGTTTCTAATTAAAATCAAGAGATTTCAATTATAAACAATAGTTTATGCATGTATATAATTGATAGTAATAAATTTATATATACATATATATGAGTGAATCTCCATATGTATATGTACATTTATGCATATGTAAGTATGGTTATGTACATATACATAGTATATGCATAAACACACACACACACTCACAATATATATATATATATATATATATATATATATATATATATATAAAGAGTAAATAGAAACACACACATATATATGTATATATATATGTATATATATATATATATATATATGCATCCTCACATATAGATATATACACATATACATATGCTTGTATATACTGTACAATATACACACACACACACACATATATATATATATATATATATATACATACATATATATATATATATATATATATATATATATACATATATAATATATTTATATATAGGTGTGTGTGCACATATTATGATAATGAAAATAGAAATTCCTTTCACCTCCGTTTCAGTAGATTCATGTGTTATGTCAATCCCTCCTTTTGTGATAGTTCCTTCCGAGGGCCAATACTCAGCGACTTTTGCCTGCAAAGACTTACAATGGTGTTATTGTTTCGAGAATGTAAAAAAAGAAAGAAAAAAAAAAACCGAATAATATGGAAATTTAATATCTTGTCATCACCGCAGTGAAACTTCAATAAAATTGTGAATTTATTATTATTATTATTATTATTATTATTATTATTATTATTATTATTATTATTATTGTTGTTGTAATTATTATTATTATTATTATTATTATTATTATTATTATTATTGTTGTTGTTGTTGTAATTATTATTATTATTATTATTATTATTATTATTATTATTATTATTATTATTATTATTATTATTATTATTACCTCCTTACCTGGAAAAGCTGGATGCTTTAAGCCCAAGGGCTCCAACAGGGAAAAATAGCCCAGTGAAGAAAGGAAATAAGGAAATAAACACTACAAGAAAAGGTATGAATAACTAAAACAACTTATTTCGTGAACAGTAACAACATTGAAATAAACTATAAGAAGAAATCTTTTTCCTATAATTCTTACAAGCAAACACAAGCACCTATGCATGGCACTCAAATCTGTATTGCTTCAAGTGCGAACATCCTCACCTTTCCATTTTCGACGACATTTGCAATCATTATGATCATCTGAGATTTAGTATGCCAAACCATCCGCCAGAAATCGCCAGTGGTGTCTTGGTTAAAGTCCTTTGGGCCCTGCGTGGCTATATACGCCTTCGGGTTAAGGTGGCCCTGTTGCGAGAAAAACCAAGTTAGATGGAGTGAAGGTTATGCAGGAAAAATGAAGGTAATTCACTTCCAAATGTTACTATACCTACACTGTTAAAAAAAAATTGCCGTAAAAACGGTAAAAATCCTGGAATAAATACTGCCAGGCATTTACCGTTTCAAAAAGGGATATATTGTGTTAAAGGAGTGACATTACGGTTACTAACATGTAAAACATAATAAGATAGTATGGAAAAATTACAGTTGCCTGTATTTTACTGAGAACGGTATATTTTTTACGGAGAATTTCCGATTAAAATTACGGCTCTTTTTAACAATGTAATTACTTCCTGACCATATGTGTATATGGTCAGTCTCTAGGGCATTGTCTTGCTCGATAGGGCAATGTCACTGTCTCTTGCCCCTGCCATTCATGAGCGGAAAACCAAACCAAACATTAAATACCTCAATGTAGTTTGCGTTGATGTAGTCTGAGAAGGGCATCTGGGGCAAACGGGGCAGCCTCACTCTCGTGTCATCATCTGTCGTGAAAAGAAAAGAAGAAAATATGTTGAAACAGTTGCCAATGAACAACAAAAGTTATGTACAAATTTCTCTCCTAAGAATGGAATTTCTGCAATTTAGTGTACACTGTTAAAAATTTGCATTTAAAAAACGGTATATGCCTGGCAACATTTATTCCAGGATTTTTCCCGTTTTTAAAAAAACGGATATATTGACGTAAAGGAGGAATATTACGGTTACTAACCGGTAAAAGATAATAACAAAGTATGGTAAAATAATGGTCGCATGTATTGTATTGAAATACGGCTGAAAACAATATATGTTTACGGAGAAATTCCGATTAAAATTACGGTTTTTTTTAACAGTGTAATTTGATTGCAAGGGTATTTTTGTCACATGAATATGGATTTCTAGAAAAAAATGGTAAGTTCCCTGTCACTGCATTGCCAATAGATACTAGAATGAAAACCGTGAACGAATGAGAGAATCATATTTTTTACGGAAAGCACAAATATAAAAGACATCAGACACGGTGTCCTCCAGTCAGGTTTCCTAAGGAGAAGATCACATTCATCAAGAGGACTTGAATAAAATGCTCCATATCCACACTCTTGCAAAGGAACATAAGATGAGCTATGATATAATCTTTATCTGTCCCACCGTTATCCTTACGTTAAGGGGTCGGTTGACTGATGTGCCCTCTCCAATGCCTAGCATCAAAGTCATCCTCTTTCATCAAACCTCTTCTCTCCATATCATCTTTCATCTTATCTCGCCATCTAATTCTCTGCCTCCCTCTCGATCTTCTCACTATAACCAGTTCTTCCCAGGCCCACCTCACTCCCTCCCCGCCATCCATCTTGAACGCGTGCCCACACTATCTCAGTCGTGACACTCTTATCACCTGTGTAATTTTCACTACGCCTGCCATTCTCCTTATTTCATCATTTCCTAATCTTTCAATCGGTATGAGTTATGATACACATTATATCATGAGCTATGATGTAATGTGTGTCTTCAAATATAGTTAGAAAGATTGATTGATTGATTTGGAGTTTTCTGGCATCCTGACATCGAAGCTAACTAGAAAAAAAAACAGGCTGAGACTGATTGAGCGCTTCTTTACTTACAAGGCAGGTTGTTCTTGTACCGATTCTTCAGGCGATTTTCGGAGTGATCACTGTAAGAGCAGCTCTTCTCTAGGACCTTGGGAACGCTCTGAGGAGGAAGACATCCAAAGAGAAACAAAGTTATTAATCTTTCTTTATATTGCAGATGTGTTTTGTATGAAGGATAAGGCTGTAGGTGTGATTAATGTAGTCGAGAGGAAGAACCAACTTACTGTAGCATTGCATGTTAAACTGACGCAGCAACCACAAAATTCTATCATAAAAATGGTTACTAAATCTTTTCAGAATTTTACATAGATATGGTGAGTAATTTCCAACCTATTCATTTGTAATTGTCCATATAATTATTCACAATTGATTTTTTGCTTTAAAATGATTGAGAGCAAACAGTTTACATTTATTCATACAGTATTTATTCATTAAGCAAAAATGACTCAGAAATACTTCATCTTACATTAATACTTACTTATGTGTATTGTCTCATATAAAAATATATATCATCTTAGCTATTCATTAGAAAAAACAAGTAATGATTACCTGCAAAACTTTTGAGTGTTGAACCCAGACAGACAACTTACTAATAGTAAAGTTAATGCAAAGAAAGAGAACTGACAAGACCAGGTTAATATAGGATGTCTTGACAATAAGAGACAGTGCCGTAAGAACTCATGACAAGGCCCCTAAGCTTCGAGCTTCCTTGGGGCCTTCGACATCCCTAAAACGATGCTCTCCTCCAGTACAATTTATTGCAATTATATTGCAAATTAAGTAAATAATACATAGTTTTAACATTCAACACTAAAAGAAAAAAAAATGCCCCTAGTGTTGGTGGGCTTCTGCTCTTGCGGAGCCCTACTTTTGCTGAGCCACTGCTCATGCTGATCCCCTGCTCTTGCTGATCCCTTGCTCTTGCTGAGCCCCTGCTCATGCTGATCCCCTGCTCTTGCTGAGCCCCTGCTCTTGCTGATCCCCTACTTTTGCTGAGCCCTGTTCTTGCTGATCCCCTGATCTTGCTGAGCCTCTGCTCTTGCTGATCCCCTGCTCTTGCTGAGCCCCTGCTCTTGCTGATCCCTTGCTCTTGCTGAGCCCCTGCTCTTGCTGAGCCCTTGCTCTTGCTGATCTCTTGCTCTTGCTGATCCCTTGTTCTTGCTGAGCCCCTGATCTTGCTGAGCCCCTGCTCTTGCTGATCCCCTGCTCTTGCTGAGCCCCTGCTCTTGCTGATCCCCTACTTTTGCTGAGCCCTGTTCTTGCTGATCCCCTGATCTTGCTGAGCCTCTGCTCTTGCTGATCCCCTGCTCTTGCTGATCCCCTGCTCTTGCTGAGCTCCTGCTCTTGCTGAGCCCCTGCTCTTGCTGAGCTCCTGCTCTTGCTGAGCCCCTGCTCTTGCTGATCCCCTACTTTTGCTGAGCCCTGTTCTTGCTGATCCCCTGATCTTGCTGAGCCTCTGCTCTTGCTGATCCCCTGCTCTTGCTGAGCCCCTGCTCTTGCTGATCCCTTGCTCTTGCTGAGCCCCTGCTCATGCTGATCCCCTGCTCTTGCTGAGCCCCTGCTCTTGCTGATCCCCTGCTCTTGCTGATCCCTTGCTCTTGCTGAGCCCCTGCTCATGCTGATCCCCTGCTCTTGCTGAGCCCTTGCTCTTGCTGAGCCCCTGCTCATGCTGATCCCCTGCTTTTGCTGAGCCCCTGCTCATGCTGATCCCCTGCTCTTGCTGAGCCCCTGCTCTTGCTGATCTCTTGCTCTTGCTGATTTCCTGCTCTTGCTGAGCCCCTACTTTTGCTGAGCCCTGTTCTTGCTGATCTCCTGCTCTTGCTGATCCCTTGCTCTTGCTGATCCCCTGATCTTGCTGAGCCTCTGCTCTTGCTGATCCCCTGCTCTTGCTGATCCCCTGCTCTTGCTTATCCCTTACTCTTGCTGAGCCCCTACTTTTGCTGAGCCCTGTTCTTGCTGATCTCCTGCTCTTGCTGACCCCTTGCTCTTGCTGAGCCCCTGCTCTTGCTGATCCCTTGCTCTTGCTGAGCCCCTGCTCATGCTGATCCCCTGCTCTTGCTGAGCCCCTGCTCTTGCTGATCTCTTGCTCTTGCTGATCTCTTGCTCATGCTGATCCCCTGCTCTTGCTGAGCCCCTACTTTTGCTGAGCCCTGTTCTTGCTGATCTCCTGCTCTTGCTGATCCCTTGCTCTTGCTGAGCCCCTACTTTTGCTGAGCCCTGTTCTTGCTGATCTCCTGCTCTTGCTGATCCCTTACTCTTGCTGAGCCCCTACTTTTGCTGAGCCCTGTTCTTGCTGATCTCCTGCTCTTGCTGATCCCTTGCTCTTGCTGATCCCCTGCTCTTGCTGATCCCCTGCTCTTGCTGATCCCCTGCTCTTGCTGAGCCCTGTTCTTGCTGATCTCCTGCTCTTGCTGATCCCTTGCTCTTGCTGATCCCCTGCTCTTGCTGATCTCTTGCTCTTGCTGATCTCCTGCTCTTGCTGAGCCCCTACTTTTGCTGAGCCCTGTTCTTGCTGATCTCCTGCTCTTGCTGATCCCTTGCTCTTGCTGATCCCCTGATCTTGCTTAGCCTCTGCTCTTGCTGATCCCCTGCTCTTGCTGATCCCTTACTCTTGCTGAGCCCCTACTTTTGCTGAGCCCTGTTCTTGCTGATCTCCTTCTCTTGCTGATCCCTTGCTCTTGCTGAGCCCCTGCTCTTGCTGAGCCCTTGCTCTTGCTGATCTCCTGCTCTTGCTGATCCCTTACTCTTGCTGATCCTCTGCTCTTGCTGATCCCCTGCTCTTGCTGATCCCCTGCTCTTGCTGATCCCTTACTCTTGCTGAGCCCCTACTTTTGCTGAGCCCTGTTCTTGCTGATCTCCTGCTCTTGCTGATCCCTTACTCTTGCTGAGCCCCTACTTTTGCTGAGCCCTGTTCTTGCTGATCTCCTGCTCTTGCTGAGCCCCTGCTCTTGCTGAGCCCTTGCTCTTGCTGATCTCCTGCTCTTGCTGATCCCTTACTCTTGCTGATCCCCTGATCTTGCTGAGCCCCTGCTCTTGCTGATCCCCTGCTCTTGCTGATCCCCTGCTCTTGCTGAGCCCCTGCTCTTGCTGAGCTCCTGCTCTTGCTGAGCCCCTGCTCTTGCTGATCCCCTACTTTTGCTGAGCCCTGTTCTTGCTGATCCCCTGATCTTGCTGAGCCTCTGCTCTTGCTGATCCCCTGCTCTTGCTGAGCCCCTGCTCTTGCTGATCCCTTGCTCTTGCTGAGCCCCTGCTCTTGCTGAGCCCTTGCTCTTGCTGATCTCTTGCTCTTGCTGATCCCTTGCTCTTGCTGAGCCCCTGCTCTTGCTGATCCCTTGCTCTTGCTGAGCCCTTGCTCTTGCTGATCTCCTGCTCTTGCAGATCCCTTACTCTTGCTGAGCCCCTGCTCTTGCTGAGCCCCTGCTCTTGCTGATCCCCCACTTTTGCTGAGCCCTGTTCTTGCTGAGCCCTTGCTCTTGCTGATCCCCTGATCTTGCTGAGCCTCTGCTCTTGCTGATCCCCTGCTCTTGCTGAGCCCCTGCTCTTGCTGAGCTCCTGCTCTTGCTGAGCCCCTGCTCTTGCTGATCCCCTACTTTTGCTGAGCCCTGTTCTTGCTGACCCCTGCTCTTGCTGATCCCCTACTTTTGCTGAGCCCTGTTCTTGCTGACCCCTGCTCTTGCTGATCCCCTACTTTTGCTGAGCCCTGTTCTTGCTGACCCCTGCTCTTGCTGATCCCCTGATCTTGCTGAGTCTCTGCTCTTGCTGATCCCCTGCTCTTGCTGAGCCCCTGCTCTTGCTGAGCTCCTGCTCTTGCTGAGCCCCTGCTCTTGCTGATCCCCTACTTTTGCTGAGCCCTGTTCTTGCTGATCCCCTGATCTTGCTGAGCCTCTGCTCTTGCTGATCCCCTGCTCTTGCTGAGCCCCTGCTCTTGCTGATCCCTTGCTCTTGCTGAGCCCCTGCTCTTGCTGAGCCCTTGCTCTTGCTGATCTCTTGCTCTTGCTGATCCCTTGCTCTTGCTGAGCCCCTGCTCTTGCTGATCCCTTGCTCTTGCTGAGCCCTTGCTCTTGCTGATCTCCTGCTCTTGCAGATCCCTTACTCTTGCTGATCCCCTGCTCTTGCTGAGCCCCTGCTCTTGCTGATCCCCCACTTTTGCTGAGCCCTGTTCTTGCTGAGCCCTTGCTCTTGCTGATCCCCTGATCTTGCTGAGCCTCTGCTCTTGCTGATCCCCTGCTCTTGCTGAGCCCCTGCTCTTGCTGAGCTCCTGCTCTTGCTGAGCCCCTGCTCTTGCTGATCCCCTACTTTTGCTGAGCCCTGTTCTTGCTGACCCCTGCTCTTGCTGATCCCCTGCTCTTGCTGAGCCCCTGCTCTTGCTGAGCCCCTGTTCTTGCTGATCCCCTGCTCTTTCTGATCCCCTGATCTTGCTGAGCCTCTGCTCTTGCTGAGCCCCTGCTCTTGCTGAGCCCCTGCTCTTGCTGATCCCCTACTTTTGCTGAGCCCTGTTCTTGCTGAGCCCTGTTCTTGCTGATCCCCTGATCTTGCTGAGCCTCTGCTCTTGCTGATCCCCTGATCTTGCTGAGCCTCTGCTCTTGCTGATCCCCTGCTCTTGCTGATCCCCTGATCTTGCTGAGCCTCTGCTCTTGCTGATCCCCTGCTCTTGCTGATCCCTTGCTCTTGTTGAGGCCCTGTTCTTGTTGAAATCCGGCTCTTGCTGAGCCCCTGCTCTTCCTGAGACTTTTGATTACCCAACCTGTCTGATTGTCTAGAACAATCTTTTGATAATCCCAACATTACTTTACTTGTCTAGAACAACCTTTTGATAGCCCAAACCTATCTTTATTTTTCTATAATAACCTTTGGATAGCCTCAACTTTTCTTTATTTGTCTAGAACAACCTTTGATAACCCCAATATTTCTTCATTTGTGAAGAACAACTTTTTGATAACCCCATCATTTCTTTATTTGTCTAGAACAACCTTTTGATAACCCAAACCTATCCGTATTTTTCTATAATTACCTTTTGATAGCCCCAACATTTCTTTATCTATCTAGAACAACCTTTTGATAATCCTAACATTACTTTACTTGTCTAGAATAACCATTTGGCAATCCAAACATTTCTTTTTTGTCTAGAACAACCTTTTGATAATCCCAACATTACTTTACTTGTTTAGAGCAACCTTATGATAACCCCAACATTTCTTTACTTGTGTAAATTTCCTACTTACGTTGAACTCCATGTCTGTTTCTTTGGAGTGAATAGCTTTTAGAAGGTAGGGCTCAATGTTTTCAAAAGGAATTCTTCTGTTCAAGGTGTTATAAATTTCCTCGTCTCCCATGCCAGAAAACTCTTGTAATTCAATACCAGGATTGAGAGTTGACTTTCGGAGCAAAGAAGGTTTCCTCCGAAGAGTACCTTCTTTAGGAGGTGAAACGCAGTCTGAAATGAAGTATGAAAGTGGGGATTCAGTATCCAAATGAAATGGTGCATATGAAGAGTTTAAGCTTTTAACCAAATATAATGACAGAGGAAAATGTGAATGAGTCAAATTTCCTTACTCACTGAGATGAGAGTTTGAAAACCTATCGGTTATGAGGATGATATATAATCTTCAATGAAAATATAGAACAGTATTGACTATAATCAGAAAGGTATCGTGAAATACCTCTATCTTGATTGGCTGTCCTCGCAACGACCTTTGTCTGGCGTTTCCTGTTGGAAGGACATAGCTTGTTAAAAGAGGTTTTCCCTCTGTGCCCAAAGCATACCATGCTCAAAATCTTCCTTACACAATAGATACATATGTGTGCTATCAACAGTATTAAAAAGAAATCGAACCAGAGCACAGTTGCATATCTTAACCCTCATAGGACTGGCCTTAAAGATTTGGTTCATAGCAAGGGATAGAAAAAAGGAACAGAAGTAGGAGAGTTTAGGGGAAAGAAACCAAATTGATGAGAAGTAAAAGACGGAGAAGTTAGAAACTAAAAACTGAACTCTTGCTAAAGTTGATATTTTTCAAAAATATTAATTGAGTAAAGCAAATGAAAAGGGCATTTCTTTGAATCTCAGATTTTTATCCTTACTGTAAATAAAATGAGAAAAGTAGAGCACCTGTTCTTATTACACATATTACTCAAATCTTCTGAAAAGAATTCTGTCAAACTGTTCATCTTTATGAAGTTACGGATTGGGAGGACTCTAGAACATGCTTTTAAGAGAAGGGATATACTTCCAGATTTTCTCTTAAAAGGTAAATATCTCTCTTGCCAATAAAATAGAATAAAATGTATTGTAAATATAATGGATAAGAAATTAATGAATTATGAGAAATTGAAAAGCAAGAACTGATTATTGAACTAAGGTTACTAAGGACAGAGATAGCTTGCTTGTTTTGTCCTGAATTTTTGGCCTACATCATGTTTACTTTCTTTTCCTAAGTCTACATCATACCCTTGTGAATTAGTTCTTATTCTGCTATCTTAAGAGTGGATGTTGTAGCTTTAAAAGTTATCTAATTAAGAAAAGGGCGCTTACTTATAGGTCCAGGCAAATACTCCAGTGAGCACCACCTACATACCCTTGTGAGTTAACTCTTACTCTGCTACCTTAAGATTGTGTATTGTAGCCAGCAAAGTTATTTGATTGAAAGAAGGGTGCTTACTTGTAGGTCCAGGCAAATATTCCAGTGAGGGCCACTACATACCCTTGTGAGTTAACTCTTACTCTGCTACCTTAAGAGTGTGTATTGTAGCCTGCAAAGTTATTTGATTGAAAGTAGGGTTCTTACTTGTAGGTCCAGGCAGGTAATTCAATGAGGACCACGTGTATACCTTTGTGAGTTAACTCTTACTCTGCTACCTTAAGAGTGTGTATTGTAGCCTGCAAAGTTATTTGATTAAAAGAAGGGTGCTTACTTGTAGGTCCAGGCAAATAATTCAATGAGGATCACTTATATACCCCTGTGAGTTAACTCTGACTCTGCTACCTTAAGATTGTGTATTGTAGCCTGCAAAGTTATTTGATTGAAAGTAGGGTGCTTACTTGTAGGTCTAAGCAAGTAATTCAATGAGGACCACGTGTATACCTTTGTGAGTTAACTCTTACTCTGCTACCTTAAGATTGTGTATTGTAGCCTGCAAAGTTATTTGATTGAAAGTAGGGTGCTTACTTGTAGGTCCAGGCAAACAATGCAATGAGAGCCACGATGATAAATACTCCAACCAATATTCCTGCCATGCCTGATGCCACAGCTTTTCCCTTGGTAGAAACTGGATCGGATACGGTGAATTCTCTGTTGTCTCCTATTGTTTAGGATAAAGGAATTCCTTTTAATATAGTTCTTCTTCAAACTCGTTTCTGTTAGAGGAGATGCCCTACTTTGAAATTAAATTAGTTAATTTAATACAGTTTTTCCTCATGTTGGATGTTCGCTTCCAAATGAATATACGGAAAGTCGTTTACATATATACATACATACAAACATACATACATACATAAATATTGAGATAAAGTTTGTATTAAACGAATAATACAGGTGACTATACATATGTATGTATATAAATGGATATTTAAATATATGTGTTTATACGTATGTCTGTGTTGTGTGTGCGTGTGTGTGTGTGTTTGTGTTTGTATTTCTTATGTTTATGAATAAATACATGGTCTGAAATGTCTGAGCTGTACACACACATTTCTAGATATTTACTGTATATACATATTTCCGCATATACATGTATGTACATAATATATATATATATATATATATATATATATATATATATATATATATATATATATATATATATATATACATAGGCACGCATTCTCAGAATATATATCGATATAATTCTATATACCAACTTGTAACATGTTTATAGAGGATCGTGTTAAACTCACCCGACTTCTTTTCGGTTACCACCACAAGATTATAGTTCTTCTCCGGCTGGAAAGGTCTATTCACGCCTTCTCCCGTACCAATATCGACAGTCTTTGTTGTGTCATTCTGCAAGGGCAAAGGATTCAAAGGGGAGCCCCTTTAGAACACTAGAAACACAAGTCATTCAGAGGATGTGTGGATGAAATATTTCGGTTTTGTGTCATCGCATGTAGCACGTATACCCTAACGAGTGAATAGTTTCCCTACAGAGGAAATACGAGGAAAATCGTTAAGTAGATAGAATAACTAATATATATATATATATATATATATATATATATATATATACAGTATATATATATATATATATATATATATATATATATATATATATATATATCTATATGGTAAATTTTATATATTTAGACGTGTTTTTCATAACATTTAGCTATGTCACTGTCATGCAAGTTTCCTGGATTAGGGTTTGATTCCCCGGCCGGCCAGAAGCTATTGTCTTTGAGTTGGTTTCCCCTTGGGTCTCTGATCGCTAGGTATAAGAGATAATCCAGACATTAAGAGATTAAAATATATGGCTTATATATACAGTATATACATATATGTATATATATAAATATATATATATATATATATATATATATATATATATACATATATATATATATATATATATATATATATATATATATATATATATATATATATATATATATATATATTAACTTCCAAATTGTTACTTCTACCCAAGGGAAACACGAATTAAATTTTGAAATAGAATAAGTGTGAAAGAGTAAAGGAATTTAAACTCAAAGTCAAGACCGAAGACTTCATTTACTTTTAGTGTGTTGGAATCAGGATGCTATAAGCCCAGGGGCTCCAACAGGAAAAAATAGCCCAGTGAGGAAAGGAAACAAGGAGAAATAAAATATTTCAAGAACAGTAACAACATTAAAATAAATATTTCCTATATGATCTATAAAAACTCGAGCAAAACAATAGGAAGAGAAATAAGCTATAATAGTGTGCCTGAGTGTACCCTCAAGCAAGTTCCAGCAATTCAACTGCCTGATTAGATTATTCTTATAGTCTATGAGTATATAAAGAACAACAGTCTTGTCCTTTAGCCTCCATCTTATTGAAATAACATTAATATAGTGTAGCACCAACAACACTATTTTTCTTTGTATCTAGTGTACGCGACCCGTCAATATTGATGGCTAAAGACTTTCTGTACGTTTTATGAATAGAGATGAAGGTTTTGTATAAATTACAATGTTGTAATGTATAATTGGCACTCGACCCTGGCCTCTCCCCTTAAGAAACAAAACCTTATCATAGTCGATACCTCAATGGAATATTTTCCAGCGACCCATATCTCTGGTTTTCTCTCGGTCGTACTTCGTTTGGACATTCTGTGTTTTGAGTTGTTCTCTTCTTCTTCTTCTATGTATTTCTCCACTACCTCCAGAGCCAGTTGCTTTATCCGGGTGTCGTTGAGATTTTCAAGAGCTTCTACCACGACGACGTATTGTACCCTAGAAAACATAATTGCATCTTACTGAAGTCCGGAGGTGTCCAACAGAAAAAAAAAATAGCCCAGTGAGGAAGGAAAAAAGAAAATATATAAATTACAAGAGAAGTAATGAAAAATTAGAAGAAAGTAGTCTAAGAATGGTTACAGCTTTGAAATAGATATTTTATATGTAAAACGTAAAAACTTAAAAAACAAAAGAAAGATAAATAAGACAGAAAAGTGTGTCCGAGTGTACCCTGAAGCAAGAGAACATTACCCCAAGACATTGAAAGACCGTGGTAAAAAGGCTAGGGCAATACCCAAGACTAGAGAACAATGGTTTGTTTGTTGAATGTTCTCCTAGAAGAGCTGCTTACCAAGGCTAAAGCGTCCATAAACCCAAGGGTTCTAAAAGGGAAAAATAGCCCAGTGAGGAGAGGAAACAAGGAAACAAATGGACTAGTGTGACTGAGTGTACCCTTAAGCAAGAGAACTTTACCATAAAGCAGTGGAGAACCACAGTACAGAGGTTATGACACTGCCCAAGGCCAGAGTACTTACGCTGGAGGGTTCTTGACGCGAGGAAGCTGCGTCTTGGACACATTTCCTGAATAATCAAGAATCTCAATGGAGCCTTCAATCTCTGGGGGCCAAGGATCGGTTGATATGGATTTCTTAAGGATGTCACTGCACTTCCATTGGTTACAAGATTTGATCTGCAGAGGGTAAGTGTGTTCGGCTTGCAAACCTGTGAACTGTTTAGAGAAGAAACAAGTTATGAAAGCGAGGCATATTCTATGCAACGACAGCAACAACAAATGGTCTCAGACATGTCCTTATTCATAATAATAATAATAATAATAATAATAATAATAATAATAATAATAATAATAATAATAATAATAATAATAATAATAATAATAATAATAAAGGCCTCAAGAATAGAACAATAATAGTTTCTCTTTTAAGACGTTCATGTGATTTCAGTTCATTTTTCTTATCTTAAAAATCAATACGTTTTAGAAGCAAAGAATAAAACTGACTAACGAGAACACAGCTCATACATACTTTGTACTCCTTCTTACTGGTGTTGTAGGTTTCGTTTTCAAAGATCAGATTGTAATACAAGGTGAAGCTCTTGTCATCTGGGTGATCATTCCATGTTATAACAATATCTGTTAAACTGCTGTTCTGTTTAAAATTGATGGGCTGCGATGGTTCTAATGGAAGATAAGATAAAATATTCTTTATTGTATTTCCAGAACAATAAGATATAGACCAAAACGTACATTTTAGCAAAGACATAACAAGAACCCACTTGAAAAACAAGTTTTAACTTTTGAAGTTCCATGGATTCAACTGCCTGATTAGGAAGATCATTTCATAACTTGGTCACAGCTAGAATAAAACTTTTAGAATACCGTGTAGTGTTGTGATTCATAATGGAGAAGGCATAGCTATTGGAATTATCTGCATACCTAGTATTACGAACAGGATGGTACTGCCAGGGAAGATATAAATGCAAAGGATGGTCAGAGTTATGAAAAATCTTATGCATCATGCACAACGAACTAACTAAACGACGGTGTCGGATTAACATCTAGATCAAGACTTCTTCTTCTTTGTCTGCATCTTTTCCCACTTTTCCCACTTATAATTTTCTTATAAAACCATATAAAACAAATCTTCTTCACCCAAGGGGTTAACTACTGCACTGTAATTGTCCAGTGGCCACTTTCATTTTGGTAAGGGTAGAAGAGACTCTTTAGCTATGATAAGTAGCTCTTCCAGGAGGAGGACACTCCGAAATCAAACCATTGTTCTCTAGTCTTGCGTAGTGCCATAGGCTCTGTACCATGGTCTTCCATTGTCTTGGGCAAGAGTTCTCTTTCTTGAGGGTATACTCGAGCACTCTATCCTATCTTATTTCTCGTCTTTTTGTTTTGTTAAAGTTTTTAAAGTTTATATAGGAGATATTTACTTAAATGTAACTGTTCTTAAAATATTTTCTGTTTCCTTGTTTCCTCTCCTCACTGGGCTATTTTCCCTGTTGGAGCGCCTGGGCTTATAGCCTCCTGCCATAAACTGAAATAGTAAGGTTTGTCTATACGTTGTCTCCACTGTATTTATTCCTTTCATTA
>NC_090744.1:11260419-11267919 GCF_036898095.1 Palaemon carinicauda | reverse complement strand
AATACAGCTATATTTTTACGGAGAATTTCCAATTAATATTACACTTTTTTTAACAGTGCACCACTAAGAATCCGTGTGTTTCACGGGATGTTGGTATACTTGAATTGCACAAAGTCTAGCTAAAGATCTTATCCTAAAAGGGAATGAATCCAGAGCAAATCATACAAAAGGTTGGGTGACTCGGTATAGAGGAAATAAAACAATCACAGTATAACTAGAAGGAAAGGGGTCGCGTAACACGAGGAGTCGTGTAATACGAGGCAGTCATTTCCCCCAACATGAACAAGAGCAATAATCTATGAGAAATTAAATAACCACAAGAAAATCTCACCTCATATCTGTATGTGTATCTTATATTTCCCTCCACGTCCGATGGTCTATTCCATTTGTATGTCACTGAGCTAGAATCTTCAAAGAATCTTATAGGAGAAGGTGGAGTGGTTGGTCCTGTGAGAAAGAAATACACATGCGAATATGAACATTTGAGGCAAAAAACTTGGGCTGAATATAGACGTATATATATATATATATATATATATATATATATATATATATATATATATATATATATATGTATATATACATATATATATATATATATATATATATAATATATATATATATATATGTATATATATACATATATATATATATATATATATATATATATATGTATATATACATATATATATATATATATATATATATATATATATATATATATGTATGTATATATATACATATATATATGTATATATATATACATATATATATATATATATGTATATATATATATATATATATATATATATATATATATGCAGTATATATACAGTATATACTGTAGATAGATAGATAGATAGATACTAAATAGCTCCTACTCACGCTTCGGAAGGGTTTTGATAGTTGTGGTAGATGAGTCCGAGTATCCTTTTGCGGAAACTACAGCTATGCTGACTTTGTACTCTGTGTAAGTCTCCAGCCCATCTTGGCTATGGTAAGGGTTCTTCAAAATGTTGTGATATATTTCCTTTCCGTCTGGAACTCTTTCAACTTTGACCTCGTAGGTATAGATGCAATGTTTAGCATATGCCTCCTCCTGATAATGTTAAACTTGAATTAAATTTAGAATTCTTAATGGATGTATTCATACACTTTATATGTATGTATGTATATACATATATATATATATATATATATATATATATATATATATATATATATATATATATATATATGTATGTATATATATTATATATATATATAGATATATATATGTATATATTATATATATATATATATATATATATATATATATATATATATAGTACACATACATATATATAGATATATATATATATATACATATGCATACATATATACATATATATAAATATACATATGTATATATACTCTTATATACATATATATAAATATACATATGTATATATACTCTTATATACATATATATATACAGTATATATATGTATATATATTTATTTATATATATACAGTATATATATATATATAATATATATATATATATATATATATATATATATATATATATATATATATAAAGAGAGAGAGAGAGAGAGAGAGAGAGAGAGAGAGAGAGAGAGAGAGAGAGAGAGAGAGAGAGAGAGAGAGAGAGAGACATGCATTATCAAATAATTTTTCCTGTACTTTTGACAGAATTTTAGGACCTTGACAGATGAATTGATTCCCAATAATCTTCTTAAAAAATATGACAAAGCAAATACTTTTGTCATGGATAATCGAATGGCTATTCTTGGGCATTGGCCTGCCCTTAAAACCAAGATAAAATTGTCTAGAATTGCCCCAACATTATTATTATTATTATTATTATTATTATTATTATTATTATTATTATTATTATTATTATTATTATTATTATTATTCGCTAAGCTTCAATCCTACCGCTAGAGAGTTATGGGTCCTTTAACTGGCCACACTATACTACATAGGACTTTTCTCTCTGGTTACGGTTCTTTCCCTTTGCCTACACGGACACCGAATAGTCTGGCCTATTCTTTACAGATTCTTCTCTTTCCTCTTACACCTGACAACATTGAGATTGCCAAACAGTTCTTCTTCACCCAAGGGGTTAACTACTGCACTCTAATTGTTCAGTGGCTACTTTCCTCTTGGTAAGGGTAGAAGGGACTCTTTAGCTACGGTAAGCAGCTCTTCTAGGGGAAGGACACTCCGAAATCAAACCATTGTTCTCTAGTCTTGGGTAGTGACATAACCTCTGTACCATGGTCTTCCACTGCCTTGGCTTAGAGTTCTCTTGCTTGAGGGTACACTCGGGCACACTGTTCTATCTAGTTTCTCTTCCTCTTGTTTTGTTAAAGTTTTTATAGTTTATACAGGAAATATCTATTTTAATGTTGTTATTATTCTTAAAATATTTAAATTTTCCTTATATCCTTTCCTCACTGGGCTATTTTCCCTGTTAGGGCCCCTGGGCTTATAGCATCCTGCTTTTCCAACTAGGATAGTAGCTTAGCATTTGATAATAATAATAATAATAATAATAATAATAATAATAATAATAAAAGCAAGACGCTATAAGCCGAGGTGCTCCAAATGGGAAAATAGCCCAGTGAGGAAAGAAGACAAGGAAAAATAAAATATTCTAAGAACAGTAACAACATTAAAATAACTATCTCCTATATAAACTATAATAACTTTAACAAATAAGAGGAAGAGAAAATTAGTTAGAATAGTGTGCCCGAGTATACCCTCAAGCAAGAGAAATAAATGTTATTCAACCAAATCCTATTACACTTACTTTCCAGTAGATGTTAAAACCTTCTTGTGATTTCCAATCCTGAATGATATTGGACATCTTCCCTGGAAACAAAGGATAATTATTGAACTAATGACAGTTAAAGGGTAAAAGTAATAAGTTTTCCAGCTAGATAAGGAAACAATTTACAACTGATATATTGCAGGATTTCAGTTCTGACAAAACATGAGGGAAAACGAGATTTTAGGTTGTTTATAACTTCCTACCGGTTACCAATATTCCATAAATTGTGACACACCATTAAAAAGTCATTATAGATTTAGTCATTCCTCGGTAATTCTTTATCTCATGAAATATTAGAGGTAATTAATCTGTTTTACATCACACTCAGAAGTATCAGCTAAAGTGATATGGGTGATTTCTTACCATAAATTGTGTTTTTCGACATCATATTCTGATTCAATATAGCTCTAAGGGGAGGTACCTTTTACATGCATATTCTTTGTCCAAAATAATTTATTTATGAATATAGACCTCGAATAACTTCTTTGAGTTCTCTGTCCCTTAAGAGAAAGCCAAACCATGGTAGAAACAACCTAACCACAATTATCTTCTTCAAATTTAGTTTCGAGTTTCTCATGGAGCAAGTAAGATTGATAAGCCATACTTTACTGGATTTAAAGTTTAAACCTTTTCAATATCTTAAATGACAAAACCACTTACAATACTAGAAATATCGAGGTGAATTGCTCTTACCTTTAGGGCATTTGGTAGTGAACAGTTTCTTCTGAATCCGTTCTCCCCTTAAGGTGCCGTCAATTTTGCAGACTTTGCCATTTAATGGGAACTTTACCAAGACAGCAGCATAGTAATTGGTGGCAGGTGCTAGGCCTTGTATTTCTACTGACATTTTAGTCGCAGTTTTGGAATCCTTTACTTCTTTAGAGGTGGTCATATAGTTCATGCTTCGGTCCTTCTCCTGTTGCAAAGGAATAATTACATACATGCATACATAAATAATACATACATACATACATTCATACATAAATACATACATACATACATAATTCATGATAACTGTAAAGGGGAAATGATCAAGTGGGAGGCAGAGACTTAGAATTAGAATTAGGATAAGGTGAAGCAGGATAAAGAGAGAATCGGTTAGGTGGAAAAGGATGCCTCTGATCGAAGGAATTATTATCATTATTATTATTATTATTATTATTATTATTATTATTATTATTATTATTATTATTATTATTATTATTATTATTAGCTAAGTTACAACCCTACTTGGAAAAGCAGAATGCTATAAACCCAAGGATCCAACAGTGACTATAGCCCAGTGAGGAAAGGAAATAAGGAAATAAATAAACTACAAGGGAAGTATTGAACAATTAAAATAAAATATTTTAAGAAAAGTAACAACATTAAAACAAATCTTTCATATATAAACTATAAAAAGAGACTTATGCCAGTCTGTTCAACAAAAAGTTCAAAGTTCCACATTTGAACTCTTTAGATATATGAATGAAATAGGTTTATATGGAAGGTTATAACTCACCCAAATAACTACTCGATATCTTATGTCCTTCGAAATTGGTTCTTCCCCATCAAATTCCTTCACAAAGGTCACGGTTACCTTATCCTCGTCCGGTTTAACGTCCGGTTCCTGTCGGAAACGGAGGTATCCTTTGGGGCCTGAAACATAAATAGAGATTTCAACTTACGAACATTCGATTTCACAAACATTCGACTAACAAACATTCGACTTGCAAACATTCGACTTGCAAACATTCGACTTACATTACAAGCAAGAGAACTCTAACCCAAGGCAGTGGAAGACCATGGTACAGAGGCTATGGCACTATCCAAGACTAGAGAACAATGGTTTGATTTTGGAGTGTCCTACTCCTAGAAGAGCTGCTGACCATAGCTAAAGAGTCTCTTCTACCCTTGCCAAGAGGAAAGTGGCCCCTGAACAATTACAGTTCGTAACCCCTTGGGTGAAGAAGAATGGTTTGGTAATCTCAGTATTGTCTGATGTATGAGGAGAGAGGAGAATAAGTAAAGAAAATGCCAGACTATTCGCTATGTGTGTGTAGGCAATGGGAAAATGAACAGTAACCAGAGAGAAGGATCCAACGTAGTACTGTCAGGCCAGTCAAAAGACCCCATAACTCTCTAGCGGTAGTATCTCAACAGGTGGCTGGTTCCCTGGCCAATCTACTACCTACAAACAAATATCTAAAAATCTAATTGAAAACAAGGACGTTATATTTTCCATGCCAGATAAAGGGAAAGGTATTACTATCATGGAAAAAGTGATTATGTATAGAAAATGATGAATATTCTTAACAATCCAATGCATTTTGAAAAAATGTTAAAAAAGACGCGTTCAAAAATACTCTGTTCTTCAAAGACAAGGTAAACAAACTATCAAGATACACTGTTAGAAAAAAGAAATGTAATTCTAATAGGAAATTCCCCGTAATAATATCCTGTTCTCAGCCATATTTCAGTAAAATACAGTCGACTGTAATTTTACCATATTTTGTTATTATCTTTTACTGGTTAGTGACCGTAATATCACTCCTTTACGTCAATATATCCGTTTTTAAAACGGTAAATACCAGGCAACATTTATTCAAGGATTTTCACCGCTTTTTTCATACGAATTTTTAACAGTGTATCTAAATATAGCTAAACATGTTACCGATGAAGAATATAAGCACTTGTAAGCCTTTGATTGTAATCCTGTAATGATATAATTTAACTGCTTTTCTATTATTAGACTTCCATTCTAAAATTGGAGTCAGGAAAGTACTATGGGTACTGTGACGGGCCGAGAGAAGGTTGTGACTCAAAGACAGGACGAAAGCAACTGAGTGAGTTTATTATAGAACACTCTCCTTTATATACAAAAGCTCAAGGCAACAGGAAATTTCCTGTTCAAAATCGACACCGTTACCAATGAGAAAAACAGATGTTTTTTCAGGTTCTTTTTAGTGCGAGGGGAGAGCGAAGATACAAGCATAATGTTATACACAAAATGAACTATGTACGATCGTGTGACACACGGTTGGTACAATACGTAGACTTTATCGAATGCTTAACAATAAACATCCATAGGAACAATTTATTTGCTTAGCAGAAATTCTAAGTTTGATATACTGAGCAAGGTTACTCAGTGGGTCTTTGTTTAAAGGTTTAAAGGCCGCTCATAAGTGGCAGAGGCAAGGGACAGTGACATTACCCTATCAAGCAGGGCAATGCCCTGGAGACTGACCGTATAATATTATTATTATTACTTGCTAAACTAATACCCTTGTTGGAAAAGAAGAATTCTATAAGCCCAGGGGCTCCAAAAGTGATAATAGCCCAATGAGGAAAGGAAACCAGGAAAAATTAAAGATTTTAAGAACAGTAACAACATTAAAATTAATATTTCCTATGAGTAGCAGTCAAGGTCCCTCTCCACCCAAGCTAGGACCAAGGAGGGCCAGGTAATGGCTACTAATGATTCAGCAGATAGTCTAATAGGCTCCCCCCATGACCTCCATCCTTAGCTCACAAGGATGGTGAAGTTGCAGCGCCCAAAGGAACTAATGAGTTTGAGCGGGGTTCTAACCGCAGTCTGGCGATCACCAGTCAGGGACATTACCACATAGGCCACCACAATAAAGATAAATAATGGGAACTTATCAGCTTACCTCCAGCACAGGGATCTTCTCGACCAGATGAACACTTTCCTGTCACAGTGTTGCAAGTTCCATCCACACAGTGATTACATCTCTGTAGACAGTTCACTCCCCAGCTACCAGGATCACAATCTGAAAAGTGGAAAAAAGGGGTTTGTTTACAAGACCACGATACTACCTATAGAGAGTTATGGGGTCCTTTGACTGGCCAGACAGTACTGCATTGGATCCTTCTCTCTAGTTACGGTTCCCTTTCCCTTTGCTTACACACGCACACCGAATAATCTGGCCTATTCTTTACAGATTCTCCTCTGTCCTCATTCACCTGACAACACTGAGATTCCCAAACAATTCTTATTATTTTTCCTTGTTTCCTTTCCTCACTGGATTATTTTCCCTGTTGGGGTCCCTGAGCTTATAGCATCTTGCTTTTCCGACTAGGCTTGTAGCTTAGCAAGTAATAATAATAATAATAATAATAATAATAATAATAATAATAATAATAATAATAATAATAATAATAATATACTGCCATATTATGCAAAGCTATTGTTTTCCTCTATTACTTTTTCGTTACCTAAAACAATTCGCCACACGGGAAACAAGTTAGAATTATATAAAAGCAAAAACAAAAAACTAACCAGGTTTCCTCATTAAACGACCTGGAACAGACAACCAAACAAAAGTTCGTGATGCCAGCATACATTTGATATATATCCAAAATATATATAAAATTAAAAATGGTGTAATTACTCAAAAGTATCCATAAAATATACAATTCACAAATAGCTGAATATATTAATACTAGTGTACGCGACCCATCAAAAATGACTGTCAAATATTTAGATGGATGTGCACACACACACGCACACACATATAATGTTCGGAAATTTTTACGTACATGAATTCAGGAGAAGTTAAAGTCTTATTATCATTATTACTATCTAAGCTACAACCCTAGTTGGAAAAGCAGGATGCTATAAGCCCAACGGCTCCAACAGGGAAAATAGGCCAGTGAGGGAA
>NC_090744.1:11122919-11250419 GCF_036898095.1 Palaemon carinicauda | reverse complement strand
CAGCAAAGCTGTACTAGTCAGGGGCACCCATACTCTGTTGGTTTGCTGTGAGCAATCAGCCTAATGTCTCCCACCATCACCAATCGGCAATGGCCAGAGTGGTGATGAAAACTGGACCAACCCAAGACATAAATAAGGTCATGTCTTAGGCCTTTGTCCTGCACTAGTCTAGAAACGGGTGCATTTCTTATTGTTGTTGTTGTTGTTGTTGTTGTATTTAACACTGAGATTTAAAGAAAATGTGATACTGCAATTGCTCGGTATATTGAGTAAAAGTCCTAAATTTCCATAGACAATTTACGATAACAATTAGTAAACAGTTCCAAAAGTCTACTGAACACCATCAGGTTTACGTAGTTCTCTTTACTGTACGTCCTTGTTATACATCATGAACAAATGTAAAACTATACATTTTTCATAACTATGTATTGATAGGAATTCATGAAACATACGAGATTTTATTAAAATTGACATTTAGATCTCTGGCTAGCCTACAACCAGTTTCTAAAACGAAAATAGATAAATTTGTGTTTATGATACAGTGACTGATTGGCAATAGAATCTTCAAAAACTCTCTTATTAGAAGCAAGAGTTATAGGGATGGCTAATTCAATAGTTTTACTAAGGTATTCTTGGAAAACTTTGAATTCAACTCTCTACTCTTTGGAGCAGCAGATAAAAATTCTTATCTTTAATTCACAAATTGATTAGTTCTATTAAGTTATTGTTAGAATACTTTGAATTCAACTGTCTACTTTCTGGGGGTATCACATAAAAATTCTTATCTTTAATACGCAAATTGATTAATTCTATTAAGGTAATGTTAAAAAACTTTGAATTCAACTGTCTGCTCTCTAGCATCAGATAAAAATTCTTATCTTTAATATACAATTTCATTTAAAATTACATAAAAGTTACATAAAAATTCTTATCTTTAATATACAATATGATCTAAAATTACAGAAAGATTAATGCTCAGAATGCATCTTTGACTTCTATTAATGTTTTCATAGAAAACATTGAATCTAACTCTCTGCTCTTTGGGGTATCAGATCAAAATTCTAAAATATCCCCAAAAGTTACTTTTGTGGAAGAAATAAAGAAAGCAAGACTAGCTCAGTAAGTCATGCTAGTGTAGTGCGTCAGTATTACTGCCCTGATAATTCTTCTCATATCAAACTCTAAACCTTTCGTCTCTAATGCGCTTCACGGTTTCATTTTTAGAATTTTATAACTTCCTTCAAGTTTACACAAAGATCCGGATGTTTTACTTTTGTTTAGAATTAACATTTCATTTGATTTATTATTTCTGTTAAGTTGATCTGTTAGTGGTAAACTATTTGATGTTTTAAAGGTCGCTCATTAATGGCAGAGGCAATGGAGAGTAACAATGCCCTAGCAGGACAATGCCCTAGAGACTGACCATATATTCAAGGCACTTCACCCAATTTTGGGTGGTAGTCGACCTCAAACGAAGGAACAAAAGGCGATCTCTCCTCTCTCCGCTACTCCCAGCCTGACGAGGGATTGAACCGAGTTTGGCTGGTACTGCTAGGGTGCCACAACCCACCTTCCCTGACCATATATACATATGATCAACCCTCAACCCCCTCTCCACCCAAACTAGGACCAGAGAGGGTCAGGCAGTGCTTGCTGATGACACAGCAGGTAGATTTATAGGTTCCCCTAAATCCCACATAATTAGCCCAAAAGGATGGTGAGGTTGCAGACACTTAAAGAAACTATCGAGCTAGAGCGAGACTCGAACCCCATTCTGGAGATCGCCAGGCAGGGAGATTTCCAATAGGCCAACAAAATACTTAATTAGGAAGAATAATTTTCAAATCTCGTTATTTCATGAACCTGAACTGAATGAAAGTATGAAAGAACATTTAAAAAAAGACGATTACTTCAAGCTTCGTCTGTCAGACATTGTATCATTAATCTATTTACATACATATATATATATATATATATATATATATATATATATATATATATACACACACACACATATATATATATATATATATATATATACATATATATAGGTGTGTATGAGTATGTATATAAATATAATATAATAACAATAGTAATAATAGTAATAATAATAATGATAATATTTATATATATATATATATATATTGATAGATAGATAGATAGATAGATAGATATATACGGTATATATCATTATTAAAATAACAAAGACGTCTTTGCTGATAAGCGACAAAGGATTTTGTTTGCAACAAAGAGGCTAAAATCGTTTTCAACCGGATAAAGGTAAGGACAAAGAAAAGATAATTAAAACGAGCTTCCTGTGATCTCCCCTATATAGTATATGATATATATATGCATATATATATACATACACATATATATATATATGTATAAATATATATATACATATATATATATATATATATATATATATATATATATATATATATATGCATGTGTATTTCTTTCCGGTCACGCTCATTGGCATTGCCAGACATATGCTTAGGCGGTCTCTCCACGTCCCTATGGTAGGGGAAGAAAGAGTAGTCATACCCTGGGAAGAGAGGGTTGTAGTTTAGGAAAGAGGGACGTATTATTATTATTATTAGTATTATTACTATTATTATTATTATTATTATTATTATTATTATTATTATTACTAGCTAAGCTATAACCCTAGTTGGAAAAGCAGGAAGCTATAAGGCCAAGGGCTCCAACAGGAAAAAATAGCCAAGTGAGGAAAGGAAATAAGGAAATAGATGAACTACAAAAGAAGTGATGAACCATTAGAATAACATACTTCAAGAACATTGACAACATTTTACTAGTTCTTTCATAAAGAAACTATATAAAAAAGAGATTTATGTTAGCCTACTCAACATCAAAAACATTCGCTGCAAGTTTGAACTTTTGAAGTTCCACATGAAACAATTCAAACAAGTCTTATTAAAACTGAACAAATGGTTTCGTGTGAAAGGGATTCTTTTAAACATATCTTCTAATTTGTAGATAAAGATAAGAAAATACTTTGTCTTGTCTTACACTAAGAACCTTGCTTTTGAGTATATCCCGGATATGATGATAGCGGATGAGCCAATATGTCATAGTGGCAATTGCCTCTTTATTAAAGTACGACATCAAACTCTCTCTCTCTCTCTCTCTCTCTCTCTCTCTCTCTCTCTCTCTCTCTGGGAAGAAAATGACTGTAAAATTAAAGCACTTATATATCTTAATATATCTTAATATATATATATATATATATATATATATATATATATATATATATATATATATATATATATATATATATATATATATTCATATATATACAGTATATATATATATATATATATATATATATATATATATATATATATATATATATATATATATGTATATATATATCAATATATATATATATATATATATATATATATATATATATTATATATAAATAGAGATATATACACATGCATGCATATAAAGATATATATATATATATGTGTATATATATACACTTATATACTGTATATATATATATATATATATATATATATATATATATGTATATATGTGTGTATATATATATATATGTATGTATATATATATGTATGTATATATATATGTGTGTGTATGTGTGCGTGTGTGTGTATGGTCATGGGCTAGGGTGGTAAAATAGATGCAGTTTATTTCTTGGCGTTTTTTTTTTTTTTTTTTTTTTGAATTAGCCTCAATATTTGTACCCAACTTGAATTCGAAGAGAGTCATCACATCAGACTAAAACACGAAGGATAGTAGAAGACACATTATCATTATTATTATTATTATAATATTATTATTATTATTATTATTATTATTATTATTATTATTATTATTATTATTATTGTTATTATTATTATTATTATTATTATTATTATTATTATTATATGCATATACATATGTCTTGAATCATTCTATTAATATTATTATTATTATTATTATTATTATTATTATTATTATCATTACTTGCTAAATTACTACCCTAGTTGGAAAAGCAAGATGCTATAAGCCCAAGGGCTCCAACAGGGAAAATAAGGAAATAAATAAACTACAAGAGAAGTAATTGACAATTAAATAAAAGAGTTGCAATAGAATAAATTCATATATAAAATAAAAATCTTCAAAAATCAAGAGGAAAAGAAATAAGATAGAATGATGTGTCCGAGAATATTCTCAAGCACTTTACTTGGCTTTGCCCATAATTTTCATTTCTGTAGGTTAATGGTACACTTTGCAGTAAAATCTACACAAATCCTCCGTCCCTCTATGTAGAATTATGAAGCTGTTGATCGGATAATGCTTATGAAGAGTGGTTTGGTATCTCGTGCAGCTATTTTGCTATGAACCATATCAATGACGAAAAGAAAATCACTGTACTCTGTTCTCTACTTTATCACAGTGGACATGAATTATCTAGAAGTTGGAACTTGTCAAATGAAGAGAGGAAGAAACCTGATCTTGTGTTTAACAAATTTAAAGAACATGTGATATGATGTATCATGAACAGAGATTAGTTGTCCATGAAATTTTCAGAAAAGGATACATGCTGATCATTTAGGTGTCACAAAATCACAGCTTAGGGCTAAAGATATTTACTGCTCTAACCTGATGGTTGTTATTGAGAATTTTGTTCAAGACTGGGTTGTTTGTTTACAAAATTCTAAGAGTAATAAGGATCCAATATTCTCACATAAGTTACCTTCTCATCCATGAGAAATTGTCTAGTGGTCTATTCGAATTTGGTAGTCACTCTTACACATTTTAGTTGGCCATTGCAGTAAGATGCACTTTGCTCGTGGATTAAAATCTATATCTTGTAAAGAGATAATTAGTTTTTGCAAAGATGTTTGAAATTTGAGGAATACCAACACTCCTGTATAGTGGTAATGGGTCACAATGATGTGCTGGTGAAGTTAGGAATTTGGCAATAACTTGGGACTTTGAGTATCTAACAAGTAGTCCACATTACCCACAAAACAATGCATTTCCTGGAAAAATAGGTGTCGTGGTAAAATCAGTCCATGAGAAAGCAAAGGAGTTTGTTAATGATACTACAAATGTTTTATTTTGCTTACGTAGTAAACCTATTTACAACAAGATACCCAGAAATTTAGTTCTGTTATGTTACAATTGCCCCACCTTGTGGAACACTGGCATTTGCTTTTGCAGTCCGTGACAGGTCCTGCTAAATTGTTAGATTGGAGAAGAGTAAGTTCTTATTTGCTTTAAAAAATGATTGCAAGTTATCTATGTTTGAAGATAAAGAACCTTGTTAATAAGAGTAATCAAATCACACACTATTATAATCAAGACGTAAGTGATGAACTTCCAGAATTATTTCTAGGTATGAAAGTTTTAATACAGAAAACTAATAATCCTTCTTTAGTACCAGGAACAATTACATAAAAATGTGTTGGACCTATAGATCTTATGTAGTAGAATCGTCAAATTGTAGTAAAGTCAGGAAAAATTGAAATTTCATTAAAGATGTAAGTCTTGGTTTCAATAAATATCCATTATGTGATGGTAATACATCCGAGGCTAAGTCTGTTAAAGACTTCTTAAAGGATGTTAACACCAAGACTCATGAGGTTACTTTTGAAAACGAAGCCAAAATTTCACATTGCGAAAATATCGTTCCCGCCAAAGACTTTTGCAACTCGTATTGAATAAATAGTTGATGTTTTTCATGTTTAGTATTATATTGAAATGCCTTGCTAAAGAAATTAATTTATTGATTTTGTTAGAATATTAGTCAAAGATGCATATAAAGTCTATACGTATTTATTGTCATAATTTATGAATTTTGATAGAAGTCATAAAGTTGTACGCTAACCGAGTGTCTGCTGTTTCTATATGCTAGCAGAGTGTCCGTTTCTTTTCTGTATGCTAGCCAAGTGTCTCTTGTTTTCTATATGCTAGCCGATTGTTTGCTATTTTTATATGCTAATCGAGTGTCTGTTGTTTCTGCATGCTATTGCTAGCCGAGTGTCAGTTATATCTGCATGCTATTGCTAGCCGAGTGTCAGTTATATCTGCATGCTATTGCTAGCCGAATGTCTGTTGCTTCTGTACGCTGACTGAGTGTCTGTTTCTTTTCTGTATGCTAGCCGTCTCTTGTTTCTATATGCTAGCCGAGTGTTTGCTATTTTTATATGTTAATCGGGTGTCAGTTGTCTCTGCATGCTATTGCTAGCCGAATGTCTGATGCTTCTGTATGCTGACCGAGTATCTGTTGCTTCTGTATGCTAGCCGAGTGTCTGTTGTTTCTGTACGCTAGCCCTATTCACTGGTTATTTTATAAAACACGCATATATCAAGAATAATAAACGCCAGATCAGAACTATAGTACTTCTGACTTTTTATTTAATCTGAAGCTCCCTCTCATATTATATCCAGCTTGATGGCTGCATTGTTCAAAGCAAATCGCTAGCCGTAAGACCAAGAAACTTGCCTTGGATTATGAAATTATAGTTTTTATTTTACCGTATGAAATACTTGCTGTGTATTTTTATTTATAATAGATTATAATTTATGAACTAATGTTATTTAGTGCGTGAAATACACTGTAGTAAGGGTTTAAAGGTTGAAATTTATAGTTTAAATCAGACGCGCAAAGACTTTTTAGTATAGTATATATTCAATTATTAGTAAGTAACGTTTTCTATAAAGGATGTTGCTCTATTATGGGGAGACTAAAGTAAATATAAAATTATTACTCTGTTTTCAGTTCCACCTTCATTTAAAGAGACGCTTACCGTGGTCCCAGCCACATTAATAACCTCTTCAGTGTTTCTAAGATGATGTGGATTTGATAAAGAGCCAGTCTTTTTATATTTTATATAGGACAAATCTGTTTTTGACGTTGTTAATAGTTTATATTTGACATTGTTACTGTTTTTAGAATGATTTATTGTTAATTCATTCTCATCATTTATTTATATCCTTATTTCCTTTCCTCACTAGGCTATTTTTTCATGTGTGACAGGAGCAGGGAAACAGTCCTTAAAGAAAGCGAAAAGCTTATGCAAGGCGAATTCGTTATCATTATAATTGCGTGGAGAATGATCAGGAATAATAATAATAATAATAATAATAATAATAATAATAATAATAATAATAATAATAATAATAATAATAATAATAATAATAATAATATCAACAAAAAGAAAAGAATAAATGGACAGTATACTTGGAAATTCACATGGAATATGAAAAGATAATCAAGAGGGCGTAATTTTGATGCAGTGAGAATAGACTGCAAATAAAATCATTTCACAAAAAAAGACATGGACAAAATAAAAGTATATGATATACTTGAAATTTTACGCGGAGGACGAAAAGAGAATTAAGGAAACATTCTGTTGCAGTAAGAATAGACAATGTAGATATAAAAGCCAAGATTATAAACGAAAGTGTAATGCTTTTAAAGATCCTTGGTCAATTATCTTTAAAAAATATATCAAACCAATGTGAGAGAAAAGATGATTTAGCACATAGGCCTACAGAATATATATCAGTAAATTTTAATAGTAATTGACTTCCAAAAGACATTTTAATTTATCAAAAATGAGAGAATTTATAAAAAAGAAAAAATAATGAAGAATAAATAGATACTAGGCTATAGAGAAAACATATTTATAAAAGTGTATTGTACAAAAATGCTGTTTTTTTTTTAAGAATATGGACTGATAGCTAAAGGTGCCTGGTTTCAGTTCCAGTAGAATAAATACTCACCAGAACGTCAGTCTGGCAAGCCCAACAGCCGACTGTGGCGCCTAACCACAGCGGTGGCCTCCCCAGTAAACAGCTTAAACTCACGGTCCTGGGCGGGGATTGATCTGCTGTCATGCAAATGCTAGGCAAACTCGTTACCACTGTAGGCCAGGTATCAATTTATGGCTATGCTTGAAGGTACACTCGGGCACAATATTCTATTTCAATTCTCTTCCTCCTGTTTTTATTAAATTCTTATATTTTATAGATGAAAGATTTAATTTAATGTAACTGTTCTTAAAATATTCTATTTTGGTTGATTTTTTACTTCTCTTGTAGTTTATTTATTTATTTGTTTCCTTCCCTCACTAGGCTATTTTTCAATGTTGGAGCCCTTGGGCTAATAGCATCCTGCCTTCCCAACTAGGGTTGTAGTTTAGCTTGTAATAATAATAATAATAATGATAATAATAATAATAATAATAATAATAATAATAATAATAATAATAATAATAATAATAATAATAATAATAGTAGTAGTAGTAATAGTAATAATTATAATAATTGTGAAGAATTTTCTTCACTACTCTTCTTCTTCATAGTTTATACGTAGACTTTGTTATTGTTCGTGACGTCACGGCAGGGAAAAATGTGAGTAATGTCTCTTTCTTAAGCGAGTGTCCCAAGATTAATACTTTTGTGTTGTTTGTATACATTATTCTACCGTAAGTATTTAGGTACAGTATTTTAAATCTCTTAATTACAACTCAAGTCTGCTAGTCTAGGAGGTATGGTTGTCCACACACGTAAGCCCGACTTGCTAAATTACCTTTTAGTTTCATTTTTATTCTGTATGCCAGTTGTTTAGAATTAGGATTATCTTTGCCCCCTGGAGTTGCAAGATTTCTCCTTGTATTCTAAATAAGTGTGTTGCTTGAAATTCACAAGGCACAAGATTTTTTAGCCTGTCCTAAATGAGAGTTGGCACCTCAAGACTGTAGGCCTACGCACCGAGATACGCTTTTTTTTGGGAAGGAAGGAGGACGCAGCTGACCTGAACTCGACCTCACAAACATACAGGCCACGGTACGAACCGGAGCTTCCCAGTCAGGCTCCAATGTCAACCTCGTGCTCCCACTCTCCATCACTAGCCTGTCCCCTTACACAATAGCTAGCCAAGAATACGTCGTAGAAGAGGTCAAGCAGATGACCAGTGTTAGTGCATAGCTGCTAATTCTACAGCACGTCGGTTCCAGTCTTGGGGGCTAGTTGGAGAGCTTGGAGGGGGCCGTTGACTCTACAGAATAAGTGCTGTAGGCCTAGTGAGCAAACTGAAGACCGCCACATTTAGGACACGGGCGCCCACAACATATAAAAATCTTGTGAGTTCAACTAATGGCCATTCCCCCTTTAGATAAGTTTCAATTTCTCATAAGTTAAGTTTAGGTATTATTTTGGCATTACATCTTTCGGGCTGCGTGCATGGAAATTAATGTATTCATATTTTTTTGATCTTGGTAATTGCTTGAGGTCACTGACCACATGTTGGGACCTCACAGCATCCTACCGCACAAATTGTTGATCAGAATGTTTTGACTTATTTATTCTGCTTGAGGTTTAATCCACGTGTTAATTCCGTTTAACGTTTTCAAGTTTTTTGTTGTAAATTCACTTATTCATTTTATCACATGTAAAACTTATAATTGAGTTATTGATATTTTTTTCCAATTTTTAATTTTGTTGTGTTAAAATCATCAAGTTATTTCCATCCCCTTTTTCTGTAATAAATCATTTGGAATAGATTACACATTTTGGTATCTTTAACCACATTATATGAATTTTACCAATTTATACTAGGACGGGTCAGAAGTACCCAAGGTGTTGAGAGTAACCTACTCTAAACAGGTAAGTTGGTATCAGCGAGTGTACGCTCTTTAACTTAGTGCTTTGAAGGTGAAGATCCCCATTTAACTTTACTTTATACTTTTATACTCCACTGTTCCCCCTTTTTTTTATTGTCTCTAATTGCATTAACGTAAGATACCTGTACAGCATCTCACTGGGGTCACTGGGACGGAGTCGAAACAGAGCCTTAGAGTGAGATGACTCTAGCCCTGACAAAGCTAGAGTAGGCCATAAATTATTTCAAAATTAACGTGTGGAGTTCTCCGGCCTCTGGACAGTAAAATTTCCCCCTTTTGTATTTAAAGAGTGATGGTTAGTGAACTATGGCAGTAAAGTATTAGCAGGGCGTTTGTGTCCCGAGAGTAAGTGCTCATTATCCTCCCCTGTTGAGCTTTGGGTAATTGCCGTAGGGAGACTTTCCTGGACTAAGTTCCCACTCAGCCATTCACATAAAAATTCTCCACAATAATAATGATAATAATAATAATAATAATAATAATAATAATAATAATAACAAAAACAACAGTAATAATAATAATAATAATAATAATAATAATAATAATAACAAAAACAAAAACAACAGTAATAATAATAATAATAATAATAATAATAATAATAATAATAATAATAATAATAATAATAAGTGCCAAGATAAAATCAACAAGGCAAATGTGGTGTAAGAGTTGCTTCATAGAAGAAAATACATACAAATTAATGTGACATTTTATAAACTCCAATCTGAATTGGAAACATATATTAGGAAACTAAATACAACAATAATACAGAGTATTTCCTCTGAAGCTTCACTCCTGTACTGACAAGAGGAAGCAGATACAATCACTAATACTTAATGCTAATACCAATATACTACGCATATTTACTTTGCTTACACATACAATGAATAGTCTGGCCTATTCCTTGCAGATTCTCCTCTGTCCTCATACACAAGACAACACTGAGATTACCAAACAATTCTTCTTCATCCAAGAGGTTAACTAGTACACTCTAATTGTTAATGGTTACTTTCCTCTTGGTAAGGGTAGAAGAGATTTTTTAGCTATGGTAAGCAGCTCTTCTAGGAGAATGACACTAAAATCAAACCATTGTTCTTTAGTCTTGGGTAATGCCATAGCCTTTATACCATGGTCTTCCACTGTCTTCGGTTAGAGTTCTCTTGATTGAGGGTACTCTTGGGCACGCTCTTCTATCATTTCTCTTTCTCTTGTTTTGTTAGTTTTTTTATATTTTATAGGAAATATTTATTTTGGTGTTGTTGCTGTTCTTAAAATATTTAATTTTTCCTTCTTTCCTTTCCTCACTGGGCTATTTTCCCTGTTGGAGCCCCTGGGCTTATAGAATCCTGCTTTTCCAACTAGGGTTATAGCTTAGCAAGTAATAATAATAATAATTAGTATACACATTATTATTATATATAACTTATTATTGTTCCTATTAGAGTCTTGCTTGAGGGTACACTCGTGCGTACTATTCTATCCTATTTCTCTTTCTCTTGTTTTTTTTTATATAGTTTATGTAGGAAATGTTAATTTTGGTGTTGTTGCTGTTCTTAAAATATTTAATTTTTCCTTCTTTCCTTTCCTCACTGGGGTATTTTCCCTGTTGGAGACCCTGAGCTTATAAAATCCTGCTTTTCCAACTAAAGTTGTAGCTTATCAGGTAATAAATGATAATTAATATACCCATCATTATTATATATAACTTATTATCATTCATATTAGAGTCACAAAAATTTCAGATAATTTTCTCTGTGATGATGCTAGACTTCTGTAAAGAGAGATAAAAACTAAATAATTTCAGTAGCCAAATGAAGAAGAACAGATGAAAATAATAGGAATTGTTTTAACTTAGATATGAATAGAAAAAAAAATAAAGAATAGATATACCAAATGTGAAAAAAAGTAAAATAAAATCAAAGAAATGTAATTAAAAAGGTAAAAAAAGAGATGAGCCGATGTAAAGGAAAACACCTGAACCTGAACGTAATGGGAAAACGTGGCATTTGGAACAAAGTTTGTGTGAAATTGTGCATTTAAGTTGTCTACATGTAAGTTATTATCCATTATTTAATTAATTATAGCATGTTATCCTTGT
This sequence comes from Palaemon carinicauda, assembly GCF_036898095.1. Classification (NCBI taxonomy): domain Eukaryota; kingdom Metazoa; phylum Arthropoda; class Malacostraca; order Decapoda; family Palaemonidae; genus Palaemon; species Palaemon carinicauda. The sequence continues at coordinate 11,238,650 of NC_090744.1, read as the reverse complement.
TTTTTGTGTAATTATATTAATTTACTAATAAACTTTAACTTATGGTTGTGATAACAGTTATAACATTGAGTTTATTTGTTAAAATTGCCGTATTTGTAAGCAATAGCCGGTTGCTTCCCAAAACCCCCAAGCCATAATTGTCTTGTTATATCGTATTTCGGCTTAAATATGTCGTAATTTTTATAATTTCGTTGATTATCTTAGTTTCTGGTAATTTTGATATGATTAATTAGCATTTTTAGCCTCATTCTAGCTATTTAAGTAAGATATTAGGTCACGGCTATTACTAAACACCAACATGCGTAGCCTAGTAAAATGTTTCGTTCAACTAAAAAGTTTTCGTAATTTTCATTATAGATTTCATGGCTGATGTGATATTTAGTTTTTCTTTTTTGTTTTTAGGTTTTATTTTTATGTACTAATTGTTTTTCTAAAAGGCCATTTCCCTTTTAGAAGGACTTAAGAAATCCTGGAGCCTTTGTTGTTGGTTGGGACGCTTGGCTGGGTAAATATTTACTGTAGTACCAGTCCATTGGGCTAATATTTACTGTAACAATATTCCCAGTGAAGAATATATGAAGTGTTTCTGGGCCCAGTATATTTTTTAGTTTAATATCTTTTTCTGGTTTTAAAAACAGGAATTTTGTGTATAGATATTTTTTATATTTTTAAGGGATGTATGTATGATAGCGGCCACCTGTATGTATTATTATGTCTAACTTAACGGCCCCCGTTAGGTAAGTAGGTTAGGTTAGGGGGGAAAATTTAGGTTAGTTGATGTCCATTTTTAATCCACATGGGTGGAACTGGACGCTGATATACAAAGCCTCACCATTCTGGTGTAAAGACTTGTGGGAAACCAATAATTTACACATTTCAGTTGGTTTATAGTTCCAAAAGTTATGACTGAAAAAACACATTTTAATGAAATAGAGGAAAAATTCAGGATCACCTCAACCTAAGGCTACAAGGTGTTCTGAATTTTAATTCTATTTTAATAAAATGTGGTTTCTCAGTCATAACTTTTGGAACCTTAAACCACCAAAAATTTGTAAATAAAGGCTTCCCCACATGTATTTACATCAGAACAGTTATTATTATTATTACTAGCCAAGCTACAACCCTAGTTGGAAAAGCAAGATGCTATAAGCCCAAGGGCTCCAATAGGGAAAAATAGCTCAGTGAGGAAAGGAAATAAATAAATGATGAGAATAATTTAACAATAAATCATTCTAAAAGAAAGTAACGTCAAAACAGATATATCATATATAAATTATAAAAAGACTCATGTCAGCCTGGTCAACATGAAAACATTCGCTCCAACTTTGAACTTTTGAAGTTCTACTGATTCAACTATATACCCGATTAGGAAGATCATTCCACAACTTGGTAACAGCTGAACCCATAAATATCTCAAACAGGAATGTATTAAATAGATGCTTTTAATATTTCTAATGATATCTGTCAGAAATCTAGTTTTCGGAGTTATGGTGGGTCAACTACCATACCTAAAAAGCTATGGTTTTGCATTATAGATTATCATCAGTTATGTTCAGGACACCTTAAGATATACGGTGGATCATTCTAATTTATGATATTTATATTCACTTTGGTTGATTAAAATGTGAAGGTTATTTCTTACTCTAATTCCATTGATGGTGAGTTATTGTGCATATCGCTCGTTTGCGACGTCGTCGTCATAACTCAAAAATAGCTATTTTTCAGGCGAGCCATTTTAATCAATTAAAACACTATTATATTAATGTATGTCGTTAGGAAATTTAGCGCCTGTAGCGATTAATTTTTTAGCTACAATTATGAAACTTTTGCCAAAAAAATCAGCATTTGAAGATGAATATGTCTGTATGGATAACTCAAAAATAAATTTTTTTGGATTATGACGTCGTAAGCGAGCGATTATGTTCCTTGAATTTGCTTTTGCCAGGTGTGCTTTTTGTATGACATAATCATTACCTGGGGTTTTAAACCAATTACGAGCTTCCAGATATTTATGCACAAGTTCCCAGATGTTGATCTACAATGCTTTTCTCTCTCTCTCTCTCTCTCTCTCTCTCTCTCTCTCTCTCTCTCTCTCTCTCTCTCTCTCTCTCTCTCTCTCTCTCTCTCTCCTCTTCAATATCAGCTTTACCACCATCACAGAAAAATATTTCCAAGAGGGAAATGCAATCCATTTTGTAAGTTGGTGTAATTTTTTTCAAAATGTAGTGTAATTTCATCAGTGTCGGCAATCGATCATGAGAAAAACACTCACCGTTTGCTTGCAAGACTATAGGAGCATATAAGTAATGTTAATTTTGCGAGCGTAGCGAGCCACGGCTAAGCAGAAAACCATAAGAGCAATGAGGTAATGTTAATTTTGCGAGCATAACGAGCCATGGTGGAACAAAAATCATTAAAAGGACGTGGAGTGAATCATAGATAACTATACTTTAATTTGCAGAGCCTTTGTAGGGTTATGGCCAGATCCGTTTTCATTCATAGAAAATGGGAATACTGTATTATAAAGTGGGGTGGACTGTGGCTGTCGTTCTAAAATCGAGCTCGTAGAAAACAGGAATATTCTGAACTGTGGCCGTCGTTTTAAAAACGATCTTGGCGGGAGAAGCTAACTTAAAAAAACCACCTAACCTATGCTAAAAGCCATGTCCTTACCCAGGGGGGGGTCCCCCCCCCCCTTACACAACAATATAATTAACTACATAGTTAAATACTGAAATCCATGTGTACTTACATGGTTAATATTCGAAATCGCTGAATATGGAGCCTTTGAAGGGTGACGGCCAGATCCGTTTTCATTCATAGAAAATGGTAATATTATAAGTGGGGTGGACTGTGGCCGTCGTTCTAAAATCGAGCTCATAGAAAACGGGAATATTCTGAACTGTGGCCGTCGTTCCAAAAACTATTTTGGCGGGAGAAACTAACTTAAAAAACCCACCTAACCTATGCTTAAAGCCGTGTCCTTACCCAGGGGGCTTCACCCCCCCAGACCCCCCCTTACACAACAATATAATTAACTACATAGTTAAATACTGAAATCCATGTGTACTTACATGATTAATTTTCAAAATCGCTGTATATGGAGCCTTTGTAGGGTGACGGCCAGATCCGTTTTCATTCATAGAAAATGGGAATATTATAAACTGGGAGCGATAATAAGCAAATTAGGACGCTTGGCCGTAGCGCTACAAACTACCCTAATTTGCAGCCACTTACATGAACCATATATATTTCCAACTGATTATCTTGTGCTTTTTTCAATATTTAACTTAGCCGGTGATTATAATAGCTGCAGCTCTGCTGCTCGACAGAAAACTCTACGGAAAAAATCCGCCAGCGATCGCTATGCAGGTAGGGGGTGTACTTCAACAGCGCCATCTGTCGTCCAGATACCCAGTACTCATTGTAAACAAAGAACTCCATTTTCTCTCTGTCGTGCTACCGGCAAGACCTACTAATTCGCTGTTGCTAACTGGATTTGTTTTCACAACTTTTTGGTGAAGTACACTATTCTAGTTTTGAGCTTTCGCTGTGCAGGCTTTCTCTTCAATAAATCCTTGCATTCTTTTTTTGATTACGGATTATTTGTTGATGACTTTGGATAGTTTTTGAATTCCCCTTTGACCAATTCAAAATGGCTGACCCTTCTCAAGTCCCAAAATTCAGGAAGTGTAATGCTAGGGACTGTTCAAGGCGTCTTCCGAAGGCCTCTATCGATCCTCACACTGTTTGTTCCAATTGTCAGGATAAAACCTGTCAATTGGAAGATCGATGTGAGGAATGCGTTGGGCTTTCGGAATTCGATTTTATCGAATTCCAAAAATATACACGTAGGCTAGAGAGAGATAGAGTCAGGAGAAGTTCCTCTCGTTCTGTTGATATTTCCTCTCCTCATGCCCCACAACCTATTCCTTCCCCTGTAGTGGTTGCTCCTAATCCCCCTTCTGGCACTCAGGAACCTTCGATGGCTGATATGATGCGTGCCATCCAAGCTCTGGGGGAGAGAGTTGAGTCCCTGGCTAGTGACCGTAACCAGCTCATGGCGGACGTCAAGGAGCTGAAGTGTAAAAGTGCAGTGGGAAGTGGTAAAGTGAGTGATAGTGTTGTGGATAGTGTTGCGCTTGAGGGTTCGTCTGTTCGTGCCTGTCGTCCTCCTAGTCCGGGACCTCTTGCAAGCTCCCAAGTCCAGGGGAGAAGCAATGTCGTACGACCAATGGGTTCGAGAGGCTTTAATCAGCGAACAGACGTTCCCTCCGTGGTACCGGGCGCATCTTCCCAAGATCGCCCCTGCCGCACAAAGACGAGAGAGCCCATTTATACCTCGTCTGCGGAAGAGGTTTCTCGCAAGAAACCATGGACCAAGGTCTCACGACCGTTAAAGCGCAAGTCGGTCCCTTCCGCGCAAGTCCAACGGCCCAGCTGTAGCCACTGGGTCAGTTCGGACTCGCTGCAGTCTTCCGATGACTGCTCACCTCCTAAGAGAGGCAAAGCGGTACCGCCTCAGACAGTTACACCGTCTGTCGCCGCACCTGCTCCTGCAGACCCTAAGTGGTCTTTGCTGCAGAACATGCAGTCACAATTAACGTCTCTGATGCAGGACTTTCGTGCGGAGAAGGTTGCTGCTGCACCAGCCTCTTGCCTACAACCAACCACACACTCGGTTGTGCGTCCTGTGGACGCTGAGGCAACCTTCTTGCGCACTCCAGTTGAGAGAGTTCCGCCACCCATGCGTTCCAGTGTACCCTGCCAGCCGCATGTTGACGTTCAGCGACGCACGGAGCCTTCCGTTGACGTTCGCGAGGTACAACAACCGTCAGAGTTGTTTTGTTTTGACGCGGTGCGTCAACCTCCGCAACCCAGTGTGGTTGCCACTGCTCACCCACATCAGGCTAGACAGTCTGGAGTAGACGCTGTGCGTCCCCGCGCTGCTATGGTTGTTGCCAGCTCACAGACTGGGCAACAGTTCCATGACGTTGCGGCCGGCTCAGTCACGCATGCATCCGTGCGACCGGACTCAGCTATCCAGCCGTTACCTACTCTATTGCCGCTTCCTCCTCAATACTCGGATGATGGACTTTCGGATGATGATGGTTCTGCTCACGTTGATGAACCACATTCGGATCTTGACGAGCCTAAGTCCACGCAACCCTCTTTGGACTTTAGAAAGGTTTTAGCTTTGTTCAAAGAGATGTTTCCGGACCAGTTTGTGTCTGTGGCTCCGCGCTCTCCTCCGTCAGAGTTTGTTTTAGGTATGCCGTCATCCTCGCCTGCCTTTACTAGACTCGTCCTCGCACGCTCGTCCAAGAGAGCTTTACGAGTGATAGGAGAATGGATGCAGTCCAAAAAGAGTCTAGGGAAGACAGCCTTTACGTTTCCCCCTGCTAGACTCTCTTCTAGATCGAGCGTCTGGTATGCCACGGGAGAAGTTCTCGGCTTGGGAGTTCCTGCCTCTGCCCAGGGCGACTTCTCAAGTCTTGTAGACTCTCCCCGCAGGCTAGCCATGAGACGCTCGAAAATATGTTGGTCATCTTCGGACCTAGACCACCTTTTGAAAGGGATATTTAGAGCCTTCGAGGTCTTCAACTTTTTAGACTGGTGTCTGGGAGCTCTAAGCAGGAAGATCTCTCCGACAGAGAAGGAGACTTCCTTGCTCATCATGTCCTGCATGGACAAGGCCGTACGTGACGGGTCTAATGAGCTTGCTGCATCGTTCGTGTCCGGAGTCCTCAAGAAACGTGAGAACCTTTGCTCTTTCCTGTCAGCTGGAGTGACACCTTGTCAAAGATCCGAACTTCTGTTTGCTCCTCTTTCTAAGTGCCTCTTTCCAGAGGACTTGATTAAGGAGATTGCTGCTTCTTTGATACAGAAGGACACTCATGACCTGGTTGCGTCCTCTGCTCGCAAAGCCACCCCTTTGCCTACCTTGTCAGCTAGACCAAGGATGGACACTCAAGCGTCCCGATTTATTCCGCCCTTTCGTGGCAGAGCCTCCAGCAGAGGAGGTGCTCGTGCCGAAGGGAGACGTGGAAAGAAGAAAGGAATCAAGTCCTTTAAAGGCAGAGTCTGACTGCCAGCTTCTTCAGACAGCAGTGGGAGCCAGACTCAAGAACTTCTGGCAGACCTGGGAGAAGAGAGGCGCAGATGCACAATCTGTGAAGTTGCTCAGAGAGGGGTACAAGATCCCGTTTGTGCGAAAACCCCCTCTAGCAACATCTCTCATCGATCTCTCTCCCAGGTACAGAGAGGAAGACAAGAGACGAGCATTGAAACAGGAAGTGTCTCTCTTACTAGAAAAGGGAGCGGTAGTCAAAGTCCTGGACCATCAAACCCCGGGCTTCTACAACCGTCTCTTCTTAGTGGCAAAGAAGACAGGAGGGTGGAGGCCGGTGCTAGACGTCAGTGCGCCGAATGTCTTTGTCACAAAGCAGACGTTCTCCATGGAGACCACAAAGTCCGTTCTAGCAGCGGTCAGAAGGGAAGACTGGATGGTCTCTTTAGACCTAAGGGACGCATACTTCCACGTCCCCATCCACCCAGACTCCCAACCTTTTCTGAGATTTGTTTACGAAAAGGTTGTCTACCAGTTTCAAGCCCTGTGCTTTGGCCTAAGCACAGCTCCTCTTGTGTTTACGAGGCTGATGAGGAATGTAGCCAAATTCCTTCATTTAGCGGACATCCGAGCCTCCCTCTATTTGGACGACTGGCTTCTAAGAGCTTCTTCCAGTCGTCGCTGTCTGAAGGATCTAAAGTGGACTCTAGATCTGACCAAGGAATTGGGTCTCCTTGTCAATATGGAAAAGTCTCAAGTGGTCCCATCCCAAACTATTGTGTATTTAGGGATGGAGATTCACAGTCTAGCTTTTCGGGCTTTTCCGTCGGCCCCCAGAACAAGCCAAGCCCAGTTATGCATCCAGAACATGCTGAAGAAGGAACGATGTTCAGTCAGGCAGTGGATGAGTCTGATAGGGACACTATCATCCCTGGAACAGTTCGTATCGTTAGGAAGACTACACCTCCGTCCTCTTCAATATCACCTAGCTGTTTACTGGAAAAAGGACAAGACGCTAGAAGCGGTCTCGATCCCCATTTCCGAGAAGATGAAGTCTTGCCTGACTTGGTGGAAGGACAGTATCAGCCTCAGAGAGGGTCTGCCCCTGGCTGTTCAGGCTCCCAACCACGTTCTCTTCTCGGACACAGGCTGGGGCGCGACATTAGACGGTCGGGAATGCTCGGGAACTTGGAACTCGAGTCAAAGGACAATGCATATCAACTGCAAGGAGCTACTGGCAGTTCATCTGGCCTTGAAAAGCTTCAAGTCTCTCCTTCAAGGCAAAGTGGTGGAGGTGAACTCGGACAACACCACGGCTTTGGCGTACATCTCCAAGCAAGGAGGGACCCACTCTATGACGTTGTACGAGATCGCAAGGGACCTCCTCACCTGGTCAAAAGGTCAAAACATTTCGCTAGTAACGAGGTTCATCCAAGGCAACTTGAATGTCATGGCAGATTGCCTCAGTCGAAAGGGACAAATCATTCCAACAGAATGGACCCTACACAAGGATGTGTGCAAGAGACTTTGGGCCACATGGGGCCAGCCAACCATAGATCTCTTCGCAACCTCGATGACCAAGAGGCTCCCAATATATTGCTCACCAATCCCGGACCCAGCAGCAGCTCATATAGATGCCTTTCTCCTAGATTGGTCACATCTAGACCTATATGCATTCCCCCCGTTCAAGATTGTCAACAAGGTACTGCAGAAGTTCGCCTCTCACGAAGGGACAAGGTTGACGTTAGTTGCTCCCCTCTGGCCCGCGAGAGAATGGTTCACCGAGGTACTTCGATGGCTAGTGGACGTTCCCAGAACGCTTCCTCTAAGGGTGGACCTTCTACGTCAGCCACATGTAAAGAAGGTACACCAAGGCCTCCACGCTCTTCGTCTGACTGCCTTCAGACTATCGAAAGACTCTCGAGAGCTAGAGGCTTTTCGAAGGAGGCAGCCAGGGCGATTGCTAGAGCAAGGAGGACATCCACCCTTAGTGTCTACCAATCGAAGTGGGAAATCTTCCGAAACTGGTGCAAGTCAGTATCTGTATCCTCGACCAGTACCTCTGTAACTCAAATAGCTGACTTCCTTTTATACCTTAGGAAAGAACGATCTCTTTCAGCTCCCACTATCAAAGGTTACAGAAGCATGTTGGCATCAGTCTTCCGTCACAGAGGCTTAGATCTTTCCAACAATAAAGATCTACAGGACCTCCTTAAGTCTTTTGAGACCACGAAGGAGCGTCGTTTGGCTACACCTGGTTGGAATTTAGACGTGGTACTAAGATTCCTCATGTCAGAAAGGTTCGAGCCGCTACAATCAGCCTCATTTAAAGATCTCACCTTAAAGACTCTTTTCCTGGTTTGCTTAGCCACAGCTAAAAGAGTCAGTGAGATTCACGCCTTCAGCAGGAACATCGGATTTTCATCTGAAACGGCTACATGTTCTCTACAACTTGGTTTTCTAGCCAAAAACGAGCTACCTTCTCGTCCTTGGCCGAAATCGTTCGATATTCCAAGCCTATCGAATATGGTTGGAAATGAACTAGAAAGAGTCTTATGCCCTGTGAGAGCTCTTAAGTTCTATCTAAGACGAACTAAACCTTTACGAGGACAGTCAGAAGCTTTATGGTGTTCAGTTAAGAAACCATCTTTGCCTATGTCAAAGAATGCTTTATCCTATTTTATCAGACTGTTAATACGAGAAGCTCATTCACATCTGAGTGAGGAAGACCAAGCTTTGCTGAAGGTAAGGACACATGAAGTTAGAGCTGTCGCAACTTCAGTGGCCTTTAAACAAAATAGATCTCTGCGAAGTATAATGGACGCAACCTATTGGAGAAGCAAATCAGTGTTCGCGTCTTTTTATCTTAAGGATGTCCAGTCTCTTTACGAGGACTGCTACACTCTGGGACCATTCGTAGCAGCGAGTGCAGTAGTGGGTGAGGGCTCAACCACTACAATCCCCTAATTCCATAACCTTTTTAATCTTTCTCTTGAAATGTTTTTATTGTTGTTTTTGGGTTGTCCGGAAGGCTAAGAAGCCTTTCGCATCCTGGTTGATTTGGCGGGTGGTCAAATTCTTTTCTTGAGAAGCGCCTAGATTAGAGGTTTTGATGAGGTCCTGTGGTATGGGTTGCAACCCTTCATACTTCAGATCCTAGGGGTCGCTCAGCATCCTAAGAGGATCGCGAGGCTCCGTAAGGAAGACGTACTTAAAAAGGCAGAGTAATTGTTCAAGTCGACTTCCTTACCAGGTACCTATTTATTTTGTTTTTGTTATTTTGATAACTTCTAAAATGAAATAAAAAATCCTTAGCTCATAATAATGTAAACATATATTGCTGGTCTCTACCCACCCCCCTGGGTGTGAATCAGCTATTATAATCACAGGCTAAGTTAAATATTGAAAAATTTTATTTTGATAATAAAATAAATTTTTGAATATACTTACCCGGTGATTATAAATTAAAGGACCCTCCCTTCCTCCCCAATAGAGACGCAGTGGACCGAGGAGAAAATTGAGTTCTTTGTTTACAATGAGTACTGGGTATCTGGACGACAGATGGCGCTGTTGAAGTACACCCCCTACCTGCATAGCGATCGCTGGCGGATTTTTTCCGTAGAGTTTTCTGTCGAGCAGCAGAGCTGCAGCTATTATAATCACCGGGTAAGTATATTCAAAAATTTATTTTATTATCAAAATAACATATTTTGAATTTCTGATCATTATTACTGCTGCAAATCACTTGTTAAAGCATTTCACCACCTCAAAAACACTGGTTTCCTACTGGGGTCTCCCATAATTGTTCAAAAACTCGGGGTGTTTTGCCCCAATAATCATGGTCAGAAATGCATAGAATTTAAGATACCAAGTAGGAAAGATATATGGCTCTTGTATTTGGCTAGAAATTAAAGTATCACATATTTACCTTGATGTTTTTTTAACTTTTTTCCCACCATTCGTCATCATAAAAAACCAGTCATTGTTATAAAAAAGGTCACTGTAATTAAAACAGTTGTGGTGGCCAATGTGGTAACGTCCCTGACTGGTCTGGCGTTCGAATCCCGCTCAAAGTCGTTAGTTTCTTTGGTGCTGTAACCTCACCATCCTTGTGAGCTATGGATGTGGGTTTATGGGGGGAGCCTATAGGTGTATCCAGCAGCCATTGCCTGGCCCTCCTCGGTCTTAGCTTGGGTAGAGGGAGTGCTTGGGCGCTAATTATAAGTATATATGGTCAGTCTCTAGGTCAGTGTCACTGTCCCTTGCCTCTGCCATGCATGAGCGGCCTTTAAACCTTTAAATAGTAAGGAAACATAGTCAAAACACTGGAGATTTTGTTTGCAAGGACTTCTGGGTGCATAGGAAATGAGACTTTCCATCCCATTTTCTATGGAGTCATTCGTAACAGTGTTCATTGTGTTAATTAACACCTTCACCCGAGGGGTTACTGTACTGTAATTGTTCAGTGCCCACTTTTCTCTTGGTAAGCAACTTTTCTTGAAGAAGACACTCCAAAATCAAACTGTTGTTATTATTATTATTATTATTATTATTATTATTATTATTATTATTACTAGCCAAGCTACAACCTTAGTTGGAAAAGCAAGATGCTATAAGCCCAAGGGCTCCAACAGGGAAAAATAGCCCAGTGAGGAAAGGAAGTAAGGAAATAAATAAATGATGAGAATAAATTAACACTATATCATTCTAAAAACAGTAACAGCGTCAAAACAGGTATGTCCTATATAAACTATTAACAACGTCAAAAACAGATATGTCATATATAAACTATAAAAAGACTCATGTCAGCCTGGTCAACATTAAAATGTTCTCTAGTCTTGAGTTTTGCCATAGCCTCTGTTTTTTGGTCTTCCACTGTCTTGGGTTAGAGTTCTCTTGCTTGAGGGTACACTCGGGCACACTATTCTATCTTATTTCTCTTCCTCTTGTTTTAATAAAGTTTTTATAGTTTATATTGGAGATATTTGTTTTAATGCTACTGTTCTTAAAATATTTAATTTTTTCTATACTTTTCCTCACTGAGCTATTTTCCCTGTTGAAGCCCCTGGGCTTATAGCATTCTGCGTTTCCAACTAGGGTTGTAGCTTAGCAATTAATAATGATAATAACCTAATGATTAATTGGTTTTTTTGCTTTGCTGTATTTTTTCTTCGCACGCAATTCAATATCTCATTGCAAGTGGAATATGTTTTGCTATGCGGATTTGCCCCGTGGGCTAATACAAGCATTAATTATCAATTACTGTATAAAAACTTGGAATTTGATTACCTTGTATATTAACCCTTTTACCCCCAAGGGACGTACTGGTACGTTTCACAAAAGCCATCCCTTTACCCCCATGGACGTACTGGTACGTTTCACAAAAGCCATCCCTTTACCCCCATGGACGTACTGGTACGTTTCACAAAAGCCATCCCTTTACCCCCATGGACGTACTGGTACGTTTCACAAAAGCCATCCCTTTACCCCCATGGACGTACTGGTACGTTTCACAAAAGCCATCCCTTTACCCCCATGGACGTACTGGTACGTTTCACAAAAGCCATCCCTTTACCCCCATGGACGTACTGGTACGTTTCACAAAAGCCATCCCTTTACCCCCATGGACGTACTGGTACGTTTCACAAAAGCCATCCCTTTACCCCCATGGACGTACCGGTACGTCCTTACAAAAAAATGCTATAAATATTTTTTTTTCATATTTTTGATAATTTTTTGAGAAAATTCAGGCATTTTTCAAGAGAATGAGACCAACCTGACCTCTCTATGACAAAAATTAAGCCTGTTAGAGCAATTTAAAAAAAATATACAGTAAAATGTGCTGGGAAAAAATAACCCCCTAGGGGTTAAGGGTTGGAAATTTCCAAATAGCCTGGGGGTAAAAGGGTTAAAATAGTTACCCGATGAAATGGAAAATAAAGCCAGGTTCCCCACCTAACCTAACTAGGAGCCGTATCCTTATCTAACAGGGTGTAACATTACCCTACTCACGCCTACTGGCTTCCTTACTATCAACATACCGCTAAACCTAGGGTTGCGACTTGTCTTGGGACAAGTTAAAGTTATGTTGGTCCAAGGGGTGTGTTCTGTACATAATTTAGGAAATTGGACCCGATTAAATGTTTAAGAGTTTTACCCTCAACTATAGTTACAGATTGATATTGAATCAAGTTGACTAATTTGAGTTCAAACATTGGCAATTTAATGGTTCTTTCCTCTTACCTCAAACAGTTATAGACTTTTTTTATGTTGAATATTTTGAAGAAGAATTACTTTTGTGTGAATAAATTTTTCTCTCGCATCCCCCAAAATTAAAACTATTCGAAATGGTTGTAGTGTTACCCATTAGGTTATGATGTGAATCCTACATTTGGTTATAACCTTATCTTTGATTCTCTTTAGAAATGTGGTTTGTCAGTCATAACTTTTAGAGTTTTAAAAAGTAAGGATATCTGCCATATAGCCTATTTTCATCGGAATTGTTCAAACCCCCTATAATTACACCAGAGATGTTTATTATTTTCTTCATTATTGTACTACAATACAGTAAAATTTTACCCTGGTATTAGTTAGGAAATTGTAATGGATAGAGTATTTTAAACCTATTATTATTATTATTATTATTATTATTACTTGCTAAGCTACAACCCTAGTTGGAAAAGCAAGATGCTATAAGCCCAGGGGCTCCAACAGGGAAAAATAGCCCAGTGAGGAAAGGAAATAAATAAATGAAGAGAACAAATTAACAATAAATCATTCTAAAATAAGTAACAATGTCAAAACAGACATGTCATATATAAACTATTAACAACATCAAAAACAAATATGTCATAAATAAACGATAAAAAGACTCATGAAGAACAAACAGTAACATTGATATAAATATTTCCTAAAACTATAAAAACTTGTACAAAACAAGAGGAAGAGAAATAAGATAGAAGTGTTCCTGAGTGTACCCTCAAGCAAGAGAACTCTAACCCAAGTCAGTGCAACACCATGGTACTACCCAAGACTAGAGAACGATGGTTTGATTTTGGAGTGTCTTTCTCCTAAAAGAGCTGCTTACCATAACAAAAGGAAAGTGGCCACTGACCAATTACAGTGCAGTAGTTAACCCCTTGCGTGAAGAAGAATATTCTATTGCTGGAGACTAATCATAACCTAGGTTCTACAGTTGAATAAAATTATCCAAATTCTATGCCTTCAGACAGTAATATCCCACTTTCTATAGTGCCAGAACTGGTTGCCGCTTGCAGTCGCCATCCAAGTCACCAAGCAGAACTTTTTTTTTTTCTGTCATGTGACATTTTTTTTGCCAGTCATCTACGCTTATTTCTAGAGATGTTATGTCCATTATTGTGGAACAATTGTTGTTGTCATCATCATTATTATTATTATTATTATTACTACTACTACTACTATTACTACTAGCTAAGCTACAACCTTTGTCTTCTTTAGGTCCTGTAGACACTGCTACTTCCAAGAAGATGATATTGATGAAGCCCCAGAAAATGATCGACAGAGGCCTCAGTGGAAGTCATCCTTATTATCATGGTTGGTGAGGATTTTGTTGCTGTTGTCATGCCGAATATATCTGCATTTCCCTCTTGCATAGAATAAGAACTATTACTGGGGTGATCATGACTGTTTTGAACAGAATTGATGTCCATTACTGTCAGGAAGTCATACTTTCCTAAAGAAGATTCGTCTAAAACCATGTTTCTGAAGGAAAACAGACTGAGGAAACAACACAGGAATACAGCCTACCTTAGGGTAAGTTAAGTAAGGACACCAAGTCTTAAGGGTGGTGGTAGTGGACAGAACCCCCTGTAGGTAAGGATGCCCACCTTAGGTTAGGTCAGGTCATGTCGTATCTTTTTGCTTGCTTCCCTTTGGAAATGTAGGTTTTCAATTGTAACATTTTATGTCAAATGTCTTCATGAGAGAAACGTATTTGTTCCTACATGAGTACAAATCATCGACCTTTTAATAGGTGTATGACTTGAGTAAAGGTGGAAAGGCCGTTCAAACTATTTTTCAATATTAAACTTAGCCGGTGATTATATAAGCTGCAGCTCTGCTGCTCGACAGAAAACTCTACGTTCAAAATCCGCCAGCGATCGCTATGCAGGTAGGGGGTGTACTTCAACAGCGCCATCTGTCAGGCAGGTACTCAGTACTCAATGTAAACACAGAACTCAATTTTCTCTCTGTCGTGCCACCGGCAAGACCTACTAATTCGCTGTTGCTAACTGGATTGGTTTTCACAACTTTTTGGTGAAGTACACATTTCTAGTTTTGAGCTTTCGCTTTGCAGGCTTTATCTTCAATACATCCTTGCATTCTTTTGTTGATATCGGATTATTTGTTGATGACTTTGGATAGTTTTTGAATTCCCCTTTGACTTATTCAAAATGGCTGACCCTTCTCAAGTCCCTAAATTCAGGAAGTGTAATGCTAGGGACTGTTCAAGGCGTCTTCCGAAGGCCTCTATCGATCCTCACACTGTTTGTTCCAATTGTCGGTATAAAACCTGTCAATTGGAAGATCGATGTGAGGAATGCGTTGGGCTTTCGGAATTCGATTTTATCGAATTCCAGAAATATACACGTAGGCTAGAGAGAGATAGAGTCAGGAGAAGTTCGTCTCGCTCCGTTGAATTTTCCTCTCCTCATGCCCCACAACCTATTCCTTCCCCTGTAGTGGTTGCTCCTGATCCCCCTTCTAGCACTCAAGAACCTTCGATGGCAGATATGATGCGTGCCATCCAAGCTCTGGGTGAGAGAGTCGAGTCCTTGGCTAGTGACCGTAACCAGCTCATGGCAGACGTCAAGGAGCTGAAGTGTAAGAGTGCAGTGGGTAGTGATAAAGTGAGTGATAGTGTTGTGGATAGTGTTGCGCTTGAGGGTTCGTCTGTTCGTGCCTGTCGTCCTCCCAGTCCGGGACCTCTTGCAAGCTCCCAAGTCCAGGGGAGAAGCAATGTCGTACGACCAAAGGGTTCGAGAGGCTTTAATCAGCGAACAGACGTTCCCTCCGTGGTTTCGGGCGTATCTACCCAAGATCGCCCCACCCACACAAAGACGAGAGAGCCCATTTATTCCTCGTCTGCGGAAGAGGTTTCTCGTAAGAAACCATGGACCAAGGTCTCGCGGCCTCTTAAGCGCAAGTCGGTCCCTTCCGCGCAAGTCCAACGGCCCAGTTGTAGCCACTGGGTCAGTTCGGACTCGCTGCAGTCTTCCGACGACTGCTCACCTCCTAAGAGAGGCAAAGCGGTACCGCATCATGCAGTCACACCGTCTGTTGCCGCACCTGCTCCTGTAGACCCTAAGTGGTCTTTGCTGCAGACCATGCAGTCTCAGTTAACGTCATTGATGCAGGACTTTCGTGCGGAGAAGGTTGACGCTGCACCAACCTCTAGCCTACAACCACCCACGGTTGTGCGTCCTGTGGACGCTGAGGCGACCTTCTGCCGCACTCCAGCTGAGAGAGTCCCGCCACCCATGCGTTCCAGTGTACCCTGCCAGCCGCATGTTGACGTTCAGCGACGCGCGGAACCTTCTGTTGACGTTCGCGAGGTACAACAACAGTCTAAGTTGTTTTGTTTTGACGCGGTGCGTCAACCTCCGCAACCCAGTGTGGTTACCTCTGCTCGCCCACATCAGACTAGACAGTCTGGAGTAGACGCTATGCGTCCCCGCGCTGCTATGGTTGTTGCCAGTTCACAGACTGGGCAACAGTTCCATGACGTTGCGTCCGGTTCAGTCACGCGTGCACCCGTGCTGCCGGACTCAGCTGACCAGCCGATTCCTACTCCTTTGCCGCTTCCTCCTCAATTCTCAGATGATGGACTCTCTGATGATGACGACGCGGCACACATTGATGACCCACATACGGACCTTGACGAGCCCAAGACCACGCAACCCTCTTTGGACTTTAGAAAAGTTCTTGCTCTGTTCAAAGAGATGTATCCGGACCAGTTTGTGTCTGCGGCTCCACGCTCTCCTCCGTCAGAGTTTGCTTTAGGTACGCAGTCATCCGCGCCTGCCTTTACGAAACTCGTCCTCGCCCGCTCGTCCAAGAGAGCTTTACGAGTTTTAGGAGATTGGATGCAGTCCAAAAAGAACCTAGGGAAGACAGCGTTTACGTTTCCCCCTGCGAGACTCTCTTCCAGATCGAGCGTCTGGTACGCCACGGGAGAAGTTCTCGGCTTGGGAGTTCCTGCCTCTGCCCAGGGCGACTTCTCAAGTCTGGTAGACTCTCCCCGCAGGCTAGCCATGAGACGCTCTAAGATATGCTGGTCTCCTACGGACCTAGACCATCTGTTGAAAGGAGTATTTAGAGCCTTCGAGGTCTTTAACTTTTTGGACTGGTGTCTGGGAGCTTTGAGCAGGAAGATCTCCCCGTCTGACAAGGAATCTTCCTTGCTCATAATGTCCTGCATGGACAAGGCCATACGTGACGGATCTAGTGAGCTTGCGGCTTCGTTCGTATCCGGGGTCCTCAAGAAACGGGAGAACCTTTGCTCTTTCCTGTCAGCTGGAGTAACACCGTGTCAGAGATCAGAACTTCTTTTTGCTCCTCTCTCAAAGTGCCTTTTTCCAGAGGACTTGATTAAGGAGATTGCTGCCTCTTTGATTCAGAAGGACACCCATGACCTGGTTGCGTCCTCTGCCCACAAAGCCACCCCTTTGCCTACCTTGTCAAGACCCAGGATGGACACTCCAGCGTCCAGATTCATTCCGCCCTTTCGTGGCAGAGCCTCCAGCAGAGGAGGTGCTCGTGTCGAAGGGAGACGTGGGAAGAAGAAAGGTACCAAGTCCTTTAAAGGCAGAGTCTGACTGCCTCCTTCTTCAGACAGCAGTGGGAGCCAGACTCAAGAACTTCTGGCAGACCTGGGAGAAAAGAGGCGCAGATGCACAATCTGTGAAGTTGCTCAGAGAAGGGTACAAGATCCCGTTTGTACGCAAACCCCCTCTAGCAACGTCTCCCATCGATCTCTCTCCCAGGTACAGAGAGGAAGACAAGAGACGAGCTTTGAAGCAGGAGGTGTCTCTCTTACTAGAAAAGGGAGCGGTAGTCAAAGTCCGGGACCATCAATCCCCGGGCTTCTACAACCGTCTCTTCTTAGTGGTAAAGAAGACAGGAGGGTGGAGGCCGGTGCTAGACGTCAGTGCGCTGAATGTCTTTGTCACAAAGCAGACGTTCGCCATGGAGACCACAAAGTCCGTTCTAGCAGCGGTCAGAAAGGAAGTCTGGATGGTCTCTTTAGACCTAAGGGACGCATACTTTCACGTCCCCATCCACCCAGACTCCCAACCTTTTCTGAGATTCGTTTACGAAAAGGTTGTCTACCAATTTCAAGCCCTGTGCTTTGGCCTAAGCACAGCTCCTCTTGTGTTTACGAGGCTGATGAGGAATATAGCCAAATTCCTTCATTTAGCGGACATCAGAGCCTCCCTCTATTTGGACGACTGGCTTCTAAGAGCTGCTTCCTGTCGTCGCTGTCTGGAGAATCTAAAGTGGACTCTAGATCTGATCAAGGAATTGGGTCTCCTGGTCAATATGGAAAAGTCTCAACTGGTCCCATCCCAAACTATTGTGTATTTAGGGATGGAGATTCACAGTCAAGCTTTTCGGGCTTTTCCGTCGGCCCCCAGAACAAGTCAAGCCCAGGTATGCATCCAGAACATGCTGAAAAAGGAACGATGTTCAGTCAGACAGTGGATGAGTCTGATAGGGACGCTATCATCCCTGGAACAGTTCGTTTCATTAGGGAGACTACACCTCCGTCCCCTTCAATTTCACCTAGCTGTTTACTGGAAAAAGGACAAGACGCTAGAAGCGGTCTCGATCCCCATTTCCGAGAAGATGAAGTCATCCCTGACTTGGTGGAAGGACAGTATCAGCCTCAGAGAGGGTCTGCCCCTGGTTGTTCAGACCCCCAACCACGTTCTCTTCTCGGACGCATCGGACACGGGCTGGGGTGCGACATTAGACGGTCGGGAATGCTCGGGAACTTGGAACTCGAATCAAAGAACGTTACATATCAACTGCAAGGAGCTACTGGCAGTTCATCTGGCCTTGAAAAGCTTCAAGTCCCTCCTTCAAGGCAAAGTGGTGGAGGTGAACTCGGACAACACCACGGCTTTGGCGTACATCTCCAAGCAAGGAGGGACTCATTCTATGACGTTGTACGAGATCGCAAGGGACCTCCTCACCTGGTCAAAAGATCTAAACCTTTCTCTAGTAACGAGGTTCATCCAAGGCAACTTGAATGTCATGGCAGATTGCCTCAGTCGGAAGGGACAAATCATTCCAACAGAATGGACCCTACACAAGAATGTGTGCAAGAGACTGTGGGCCACATGGGGCCAGCCTACCATAGATCTCTTCGCAACCTCGATGACCAAGAGGCTCCCAATATATTGCTCACCAATCCCGGACCCAGCAGCAGTTCATATAGATGCCTTTCTACTGGATTGGTCACATCTAGACCTATATGCATTCCCCCCGTTCAAGATTGTCAACAAGGTACTGCAGAAGTTCGCCTCTCACGAAGGGACAAGGTTGACGTTAGTTGCTCCCCTCTGGCCCGCGAGAGAATGGTTCACCGAGGTACTTCAATGGCTAGTGGACGTTCCCAGAACTCTTCCTCTAAGGGTGGACCTTCTACGTCAGCCACACGTAAAGAAGGTACACCAAGGCCTCCACGCTCTTCGTCTGACTGCCTTCAGACTATCGAAAGACTCTCTAGAGCTAGAGGCTTTTCGAAGGAGGCAGCCAGGGCGATTGCTAGAGCAAGGAGGACATCCACTCTTAGAGTCTACCAGTCGAAGTGGGAAGTCTTCCGAAACTGGTGCAAGTCAGTATCAGTATCCTCGACCAGTACCTCTGTAACCCAAATAGCTGACTTCCTATTATACCTGAGGAAAGAAAGATCTCTTTCAGCTCCCACTATCAAAGGTTACAGAAGCATGTTGGCATCAGTCTTCCGTCACAGAGGCTTAGATCTTTCCAACAACAAAGATCTACAGGACCTCCTTAAGTCTTTTGAGACCACGAAGGAGCGTCGTTTGGCTACACCTGGTTGGAATTTAGACGTGGTACTAAGATTCCTTATGTCAGAAAGGTTTGAGCCACTACATTCAGCCTCCTTTAAAGATCTCACTTTAAAGACTCTTTTCCTGGTTTGCTTGGCCACAGCTAAAAGAGTCAGTGAGATTCACGCCTTCAGCAGGAACATCGGATTTTCATCTGAAATGGCTACATGTTCTTTACAGCTTGGTTTTCTAGCCAAAAACGAGCTACCTTCTCGTCCTTGGCCGAAATCGTTCGATATTCCAAGCCTTTCAAATATGGTTGGAAATGAACTAGAAAGAGTCTTATGCCCTGTTAGAGCTCTTAAGTTCTATTTAAGACAAACTAAACCTTTACGAGGACAGTCAGAAGCTTTATGGTGTTCTATTAAGAAACCTTCTTTGCCTATGTCAAAGAATGCTTTATCCTATTATATCAGACTGTTGATACGAGAAGCTCATTCCCATCTGAGTGAGGAAGACCAAGCTTTGCTGAAGGTAAGGACACATGAAGTTAGAGCTGTCGCAACTTCAGTGGCCTTTAAACAAAATAGATCTCTGCAGAGTATAATGGACGCAACCTATTGGAGAAGCAAGTCAGTGTTCGCGTCTTTTTATCTTAAAGATGTCCAGTCTCTTTACGAGAACTGCTACACCCTGGGACCATTCGTAGCAGCGAGTGCAGTAGTGGGTGAGGGCTCAACCACTACATTCCCCTAATTCCATAACCTTTTTAATCTTTCTCTTGAAATGTTTTTTATTGTTGTTTTTGGGTTGTCCGGAAGGCTAAGAAGCCTTTCGCATCCTGGTTGATTTGGCGGGTGGTCAAATTCTTTTCTTGAGAAGCGCCTAGATTAGAGGTTTTGATGAGGTCCTGTAGTATGGGTTGCAACCCTTGATACTTCAGCTCCTAGGGGTCGCTCAGCATCCTAAGAGGATCGCGAGGCTCCGTAAGGAAGACGTACCTAAAAAGGCAGAGTAATTGTTCAAGTCGACTTCCTTACCAGGTACTTATTTATTTTATGTTTGTTATTTTGAATAACTGCTAAAACGAAATAAAAAATCCTTAGCTCATAATAATGTAAACAATTATTGCTGGTCTCTACCCACCCCCCTGGGTGTGAATCAGCTTATATAATCACCGGCTAAGTTTAATATTGAAAAATGTTATTTTTCAATATTAAACTTACCCGATAATCATGTAGCTGTCAACTCCGTTGCCCGACAGAATTCTATGGAGGGATACGCCAGCTATCACAATACTAGAAGGGGGTGTATTTACCAGCGCCACCTGTGGCCAGGTACTCAAGTACTTCTTGTTGACACCTCCTCAATTATTCCTCTGTCGTGCTTCCGGCAAGACGTTCTGGGATACGCTTATGTTCTTGGAGTATTTTCACGACTTTGGTGAAGTATTTCTCTTTGATTTCGGCTGTCGCTTTACTGGAAACTTCTATATTAGCTTAGTTAGCTTTTGGAATTAATTTGATTAATTATGGTGACGAGAGAGTATGAACTCTCGTTCACCTTTCAATGGCCGACCCTTCCCTTAGAGGAAGTGTTGGTGTCTAAGAGAGTATAGACTCTCTTTCTTAATTTTGCTTAACAAAAGTTATAGATTTATTTTATATCTCTCCGCCTCTTATAGGCCTCTTCGATTAACTTCCTTTTATTATAAACTCATTAAAATTAATTTTTATATTTGTTTATATTCGACCTTCCTAATAGTAGGCGGTCTTTTACCGAAGTTAATAAACTTTGAGCCCGTCATTTCGGTTTTACCTGTTAACATATTATACTATTTCCGCCACAGAGTTTGAAAGATTTTCTTTGACAGTCTCGTACTGTTTTCAAAGTTGAACTAACGTTTTGTTTTGTCTCTGCAGTTGCTGACGTTCAGAACGTTCAACTTGCACTCTATCGTTACGATAGAGAAAGAATGTTCACGGTTTCACGTTGCAGTAAGAGTAACCGTGTCTAGCGTTTTGTTCATTCTTTCTTAACTTAATGGTTTTGATCCTAATAAAGGAACTTTTCAGTTTTTTCCTTTAACAATAATATGTTTTAACGATATATATGATTGGGCTCTTCTCTCAGGTTCTAAGTCAAGAGAGAGAGAGAGAGAGAGAGAGATAGAGACGGAGGGAGAAAGAGGATAAACGTTTCATTCAAGCCTGCCAGGCGTACGAGTAACGTCGTTATCGTTTTTTGCTCTTCTCCCTAGTCTCTTTAGGGGAAGAAACTAGACGTTTCTAGAGTGATCTAGTGTTTAGTCTCTTTCCAACCATTGAATTATCTTTCATTAGATTTTTCTGTTACATTGTAATTCTGTTTTCGCAATTACTAACTTTGAGAAAGGATAGAATTGCGTATTTCAGGTACAAACCACTTAAAGTTTCGAGTTCAGTGAAATAAGTGCAAACAGAAATCAAAGTGATAAGTGATTAGTGCGTTAGGGTACTTTTGTGCGCGCCAGTCGTCCTCCCAGTCCGGGACCTCTTGCAAGCTCCCAAGCCCAGGGGAGAAGCAATGTCGAAGGGCATAAGGGTTCAGCAGGCCTTGATCGGCGCACAGAAGTATTCTCGGTGGTTGTGGGCGTGTCTTACCGAGACCGTCACTCCCACCCGCAGACGATTGAGCCCTTATTTTGCTCGTCTGCAGAAGAGATTAGGGGAGAAAATAAAGGCAGAGTAACGCTGGTCTCAGGTCTCAAGACCTCTTAAACGTTAAGTCCAGACCTATGCCAGACGTACGAAGTTAAAGTTCACAACCCGAATGCAGTCATTGGGTTAGCTCTGACTCTCCTCAGTCATCAGTTGATTACACTCCGCCTAAGAGGAGTAAGGTTCTGCCACAACAGATCTCTGCTGTTAAGGCTTTACCTCAGCAGAACTTAGTGTCTGCCGACCCCAAGTTAACTCTACTGCAGTCCATACAGTCACAACTTTCGGTCTTGATGCGTGAGTGTCGGGCTGAGAGTGTTGCGCCTCCGCCTCCGCCTACACTCCCCCCGCCTATGATCGCTCCGCCTGATCACAGTACCACTGCCAGGCGTACGATGTTGTGAACTCTACTACAGTCCATGCAAGCTCAGCTTTCGGACTTGATGCGTGAGTGTCGGGCTGAGAGTGTTGCTCCTCCGCCTCCGCCTACACTCCCTCCACCTACACTCGCTCCGCCTGATCACAGTACCATCTGCCAGGCGTACGATGTTGTGGACTCTACTACAGTCCATGCAAGCACAGCTTTCGGACTTGATGCGTGAGTGTCGGGCTGAGAGTGTTGCTCCTCCGCCTCCGCCTACACTCCCTCCACCTACACTCGCTCCGCCTGATCACAGTACCATCTGCCAGGCGTACGATGTTGTGGACTCTACTACAGTCCATGCAAGCACAGCTTTCGGACTTGATGCGTGAGTGTCGGGCTGAGAGTGTTGCTCCTCCGCCTCCGCCTACACTCCCTCCACCTACACTCGCTCCGCCTGATCGCAGTACCACCTGCCAGCAGTTCCACCTGCCAGGCGTACGATGTTAAGCCACGTGCTGAGTTTGCTGTTCCCTGTGGTGTTCAGCCTCCGCCTTCCTTAAGGCAACCTTTACATTGGGATCAGGAGGATTATACCTCTCTTCCTCCTCCTCCACTTGCTGCTCCACCAGTGATGCAACACTCGGTTGAGGTACAACAACCTCTCCCGTCCATGAGTCAGTCTCCTCAGCTCTTGCTGCAGCGAGCTCAACCCTCCACAAGGCAAGCACCACAACACCTTAGCCTTGCGCCTCAGGAGCCTCAGCTTGCGAGACATTTACCTTGTTCTGCGCAGCCTCTTCCTCATCGCGCTCCGCTCACACCACAGGAACTGGAACTTGCTACTCCGCTTCCGCCAACCGCTCAGCAAGCGCAACCCTTGGGTTCAACCACTCATGCTAGGAGTCAGCCTCCTCCACCCATGCGCCTTCCTTCTGCTTGTCTTTTATTCAGCCTTTGCAGACTGAGCCTCAGGTGTTCCCTCATCGGAGTCTTGAAGAGGAAACCACAACTATTGTTGTTCCAGCTCGTTCTGACTCTGCTGTTCAGCATACCTTACCTCCATTTTCATACCATGGTTTAAACCCCATGCAAGCATGCATAAAGCACTCTAGCACTGGTCATGGAATTTCTGAGAAATGTTAAACGCCATGCACACGCTCTGCGTTCCTTACAGCAGGCTCTGCTTACAGCAGGCTCTGCTTACTTCATGCTCAGCATTCAGCATGCTCTGCATTCAGCATGCTTTGCATACAACATGCTCTGCATACAGCATTCTCTGCATTCAGCATGCTCTGCATACAACATGCTCTACATACAGCATGCTCTGCATACAGCATACTCTGCATACATCATGCTCTGCATACCTTTCCGCATGCTTCTCAACACATCTTGGGTTGTTGCCAACTCACTAGACTGTCAAGCAGTTTCATAACGTTGCCTTCTAGTCTGCTGCTTTTGCACCAGTGAACCCTCACTCAGAGAACTTAGCTTTTCTAGGATAAGGTCCCTGTAGATGAGAAAGTTCTTTTCTCCCTCCTTCTGATATTCCCTTGAGGACTCTGTCATTTGGAGGGAGCCTTTAGCTGCATAACCTCTTATGGACTTTTATTTAAGCATAACATGCTCTCAGGGAAGGTAATGGTTCCACTTCAGCCGCTAATCCCGTCTGTTACCACACCTGCTCCCATAGACCTTGAGCTGTGTTGCATGACATGCAGTCCAAGCTTAGTCCTTGTTAGAGGATTTTTTGTTTACGGAGTCAATGTGTCACGGGGAAGACGTTCAACAACCAACAGAAGGGACTTGTTGTGACGCAGTGCGGCAACCTCAGCAACCCGTTAAGGAGTTGTCTGTACGACCCAGACAGTCTAGACAGATTCGGGTTGTCACTGTACTTCCTCGCTTGCCCATGATTGACAGTTTACAGACTGTGCAGCAGTATCATGATCTTGTGTCCGGCTCCGTCAGACGACTGGCTTTTAAGAGCTCCCACAAGTCGTTGCTGTCTGGAGATTTTCAAATGGACTATGGATCTGACCAAGGAACTGGGCCTCCTGGTCAATTTTGAGGAGTCTCAGCTTGTTCCATCCCAGACCATTGTCTCCTTGGGTATGGATCTTCAGAGTCGAGCTTTTCGGACTTGTCCGTCGGCCCCAAGGATCTTCCAAGCCCTAGAATGCATCCAGAGCATGCTGAGAAGGAACCGATGCTTAGTCAGGCAGTGGATGAGTCTTACAGGGACACTTTCATCGCTGGCCCTGTTCATCGAGTTAGGGAGACTCCACCTCCGCCCCCTTCAGTATCATCTAGCTGCTCACTGGATAAAGGACATGACGCTAGAGACGGGCTCAGTTCCTGTTTCCGAAGAGATGAGGTCTACTCTAACGTGGTGGAAGAACAGCATTCTTCTCAAGGAAGGTCTACCATTGGCTGTTCAGACCCCCGACCACCCTCTCTTCTCGGACGCATCGGACACGGGCTGGGGTGCGACACTGGACGGACAGGAATGCTCGGGAACATGGAATCAGGAGCAAAGGACACTTCACATCTATTGCAAGGAGTTGTTGGCAGTTCATCTGGCCTTGATAAACTTCAAGTCCCTCCAGCTTAACAAGGTGGTGGAGGTGAACTCCGACTACACCACAGCCTTGGCTTACATCTCCAAGCAGGGAGGGACTCATTCGAGGAAGTTGTTCGAGATCGCAAGGGACCTCCTCATTTGGTCAAAAGATCGAAAGCTCACGCTGGTAACGAGGCTCATTCAGGGCGATATGAATGTCATGGCAGATCGCCTCAGCCGGAAGGGTCAGGTCTTCCCCACAGAGTGGACCCTTCACAAGAATGTTTGCAGCAGACTTTGGGCCCTGTGGGGTCAGCCAACCATAGATCTATTCGCTACCTCGATGACCAAGAGGCTCCTCTTGTATTGTTCTCCGATTCCAGACCCAGCAGCAGTTCGCGTGGATGCCTTTCTGCTGGATTGGTCCCATCTCGACCTGTATGCATTCCCGCCGTTCAAGATTGTCAACAGGGTACTTCAGAAGTTCGCCTCTCACAAAGGGACACGGCTGACGTTGGTTGCTCCCCTCTGGCCCGCGAGAGAATGGTCCACCGAGGTACTGCAATGGCTGGTCGACGTTCCCAGGACTCTTCCTCCTAGAGTGGACCTTCTGCGTCAACCTCACGTAAAGAAGGTACACCCAAACCTCCACGCTCTTCGTCTGACTGCCTTCAGACTATCGATAGACTCTCAAGAGCTAGAGGCTTTTCGAAGGAGGCAGCCAGAGCGATTGCCAGAGCAAGGACGACATCCACTCTCAGAGTCTATCAGTCTTAATGGGAAGTCTTCCGAAGCTGGTGCAAGGCCAATGCAATTTCCTCAACCAGTACCACTGTAACCCAGATTGCTGACTTCCTGTTACATCTAAGGAACGTAAGATCCCTATCAGCTCCTACGATCAAGGGTTACAGAAGTATGTTGGCAACGGTTTTCCGCCACAGAGGCT
Organism: Palaemon carinicauda; assembly: GCF_036898095.1. NCBI lineage: Eukaryota > Metazoa > Arthropoda > Malacostraca > Decapoda > Palaemonidae > Palaemon > Palaemon carinicauda. The sequence continues at coordinate 11,212,950 of NC_090744.1, read as the reverse complement.
TGGATCTTTCCTCCAACAAAGATCTACAGGACCTCCTTAGGTCTTTTGAGACCTCAAAGGAACGTCGGTTGTCCACTCCAGGCTGGAATCTAGACGTGGTCCTAAGGTTCCTAATGTCATCAGGATTTGAACCGCTCCAATCAGCCTCTTTTAAGGACCTCACATTAAAAACTCTTTTCCTCGTGTGCTTAGCAACAGGTAAAAGAGTAAGTGAGATCCACGCCTTCAGCAGGAACATAGGTTTCACATCTGAAACGGCTACATGTTCCTTGCAGCTCGGTTTTTTGGCTAAAAACGAGCTTCCTTCCCGTCCTTGGCCTAAGTCGTTCGAGATCCCAAGCCTGTCCAACATGGTGGGGAACGAACTGGAGAGAGTACTTTGCCCAGTTAGAGCTCTTAAGTACTATCTAAGAAGGTCAAAACCATTACGAGGACAATCAGAAGCCTTATGGTGTGCTATCAAGAAGCCTTCTCTACCAATGTCTAAGAACTCAGTTTCTTACTACATCAGGCTTCTGATTAGAGAAGCAAATTCTCATCTGAAGGAAGAAGACCTTGCTTTGCTGAAGGTAAGGACACATGAAGTGAGAGCTGTGGCTACTTCAGTGGCCTTCAAACAGAACCGTTCTCTGCAGAGTGTTATGGATGCAACCTATTGGAGAAGCAAGTCAGTGTTCGCATCATTCTTTCTCAAAGATGTCCAGTCTCTTTACGAGTACTGCTACACCCTGGGTCCATTCGTAGCAACGAATGCAGTAGTAGGCGAGGGCTCAGCCACTACATTCCCATAATCCCATAACTTTTTAACCTTTCTCTTGAATACTTTTTATGGGTTGTACGGTCGGCTAAGAAGCCTTCCACATCCTTGTTGATTTGGCGGGTGGTCAATTCTTTCTTGAGAAGCGCCAAGGTTAAAGGTTGTGATGAGGTCCTTTAGTATGGGTTGCTGCCCTGTATACTTTAGCACCTTTGAGTTGATTCAGCCTCCCAAGAGGAACGCTGCGCTCAGTAAGGAAGACGATCTTATTAAAGGCAGAGTAACGGTTCAAGTCGACTTCCTTACCAGGTACTTATTATTTCATTGTTATTGTGGATAACTGATTATATGAAATACGGGATACTTAGCTATCCTTTAGTCTTGTACACTGGTTTTTCACCCACCCCCCTGGGTGTGAATCAGCTACATGATTATCGGGTAAGTTTAATATTGAAAAATGTTATTTTTATTAATAAAATAAATTTTTGAATATACTTACCCGATAATCATGATTTAATCGACCCTCCCTTCCTCCCCATAGAGAACCAGTGGACCGAGGAATAATTGAGGAGGTGTCAACAAGAAGTACTTGAGTACCTGGCCACAGGTGGCGCTGGTAAATACACCCCCTTCTAGTATTGTGATAGCTGGCGTATCCCTCCATAGAATTCTGTCGGGCAACGGAGTTGACAGCTACATGATTATCGGGTAAGTATATTCAAAAATTTATTTTATTAATAAAAATAACATTTTTATAATAAAATAAATTTTTGAATATACTTACCCGGTGATTATATATTAAAGGACCCTCCCTTCCTCCCCAATAGAGACCCAGTGGACCGAGGAGAAAATTGAGTTCTGTGTTTACATTGAGTACTGAGTACCTGCCCGACAGATGGCGCTGTTGAAGTACACCCCCTACCTGCATAGCGATCGCTGGCGGATTTTGAACGTAGTTTTCTGTCGAGCAGCAGAGCTGCAGCTTATATAATCACCGGGTAAGTATATTCAAAAATTTATTTTATTATAAAAATAACATAATGTGGAAGTTATGATTCCTGGGGGTTGTTAGGGGTTGGAGAGTAAGCCCTGCCCAAGCCCTGCCCACTCAACAGTCAGCTAGACACTCACTTTTGATTTCAGCCACAAGCTGTTTTTATTGTTTGCTTTTTCTTTCTAGAAAAAGACTTTGAAGCGTGAAGTAGGAGATGATGAATGGAGAAGTATTGATTTCAAAACTCAAAATAGAGACGTCTGGTGAAATCTAACCGACGCCCCTTTGCGTCAATAGGCATGGAAGGAGATGATGATCTAGAATAAATGGTTAAGTGGGCTGACATACTGTTGTCTCTGGGTAAAACTGTATGAATTGAGTTGAAAACTCAAGAATATGCAGTTGTTATGGGTAAAGCCACAAATGTGTGATAGGTTTATGTGCATACCTGCCAATAATGTAATCATCTTTGTACCTCCCCCTCGGGGTCTTGACCGTTTGCAGTCATTCCCTCGCTCTGCGTGGCTTTACAACGATGACAACAATTGAAACCTATGGAAAGTGGTCTTCCCTGGGCATCGCTGGTGATCTGTCTGCAGATTTTTTTCTGCGGCCAGGACTTCTGAAGCTGCCCCTTCTGTGTCTTTCCGACTCCCACAGTCTTTGATCCCAAATAAGGGTGCCGAGAAGTAGCATATGTGCTTCTCATGTTCTAAGTCTTCCACCTTTTCACGTCTTTATTAGCTTCTGTAGACATTGCTCATTCCAAAACGGAGAAATCATCGAAGAAGCCCTGGAAAAACGATCGACAGAGGGTTCGCTGGAGACTCCTGCCTCTTACATGTTAGAGGGATGGCGTGGTATCGAGAACCAACCCAGACTGTGAAGCCATCTCAGTACACTAAAGGAGTTTACGCTCTTACATTTGCTGTGCTCGGTCTCCTTTCGGACTGAGCATGTAAACTGTCTGCTAACCTCATTCTTAGCATTCTTGCTCTGACAGTCCTGATGGACCCTTTTCTTTCTTCTTTGTACCATTTCCAGTGCAGACACTGCTGTTTTCAAGACTACTTCACTAACTTACTGCCAGTCTGGCTCCTCCTCTTGCAGTGTGGTGAATCTATTTTCTATTTTGAAATGTTACTGAACTCTAGTTTCCAATTGTGCCAATTTATCAGTGTCAAAACTAACTTTTCTGAAAGGTTGTTTCTTCATTCGGCAAAGTTTCACACTAAAGACATACTCCTGTAAAAGAACTCAAGTCTGTATAATAAGGAAAAATACAAACATCATTCGACAAAGTTTTACTCTAAAAATATAGTCTTATGAAAGGACTTAGGTTTGTATATTAAGGAAAATAAAAATTACTTTAAAAGGGATTTGTAATATTTTCAACCTTCATAAATACTTATTTTCAAAGGAAAACATTCCTATTTCCATTGATTAAAAATTGCATAGTACTGATCTACTTTAGTATTCAAATATTTTACTCAAAGGCATATTCAATAAACAAGCTAGTTTGTTACAATGGTGAATCCTGGATCGACATAAACATTACTTTTGGAGTTGCATGTGACTTATGATTTGTCTGTATTTCAGGTTTCTACAGAAAGAAAGCATGAGGAAGACGTTAATCCACAATGAAAGAGAAGATTGAACAGCTGTGATTGGCAAACGTTAACATTGATGAGAAGATTTGTGCAGAATAAAAGAAACGGCAGAAAATTTAATGGCTGAGAAGGCAGTCCCCCCAAGGAAGCTTAAGCATGGGAACCAGTCTCGCCCAAAACTTTATCAAAAAAATCTGAAGACCTGACAAAATAGGAAGGGCCCCCTCCAGTGATGGAATACAAAGGTAAGGGGTTGCATTGCATTTAGAAATTATTAAGGAGTAAAATTGCCTGAAGTGTTGGTATAGGTTAAGGAAGAAAGGCTGAGAAAATGATCTGAAGCAATTGTGTACTGTACACTCGCTAGTCAATTTGATTTTGTGTTAGAGAGGAGGTCCACAAAAGTTTTCCTTTATTGTGAAGTGACAACAGAAGGAAGTGGGGCCTTAGAATCATTATTGAAATTTTAACCCTTTAACCCCCAGGCTATTTGGAAATTTCCAACCCTTAACCCCCAGGGGGTTATTTTTTTCCCAGCACATTTTGCCGTATATTTTTTTTTAATTGCTCTAACAGCCTTAATTTTTGTCATAGAGAGGTCAGGTTGGTCTCATTCTCTTGGAAAATGCCTGAATTTTCTCAAAAAATTATCAAAAATATGAAGAAAAAAAAAAATTTATAGCATTTTTTTGCAATGACGTACCGATACGTCCATGGGGGTAAAGGGATGGCTTTTGTGAAACGTACCAGTACGTCCTTTGGGGGTAAAAGGGTTAAGTAATAGATTGCAAAGAGTTGTGGATGGGTACCTTGATTTGCATGGGGCAAATTATAGGGTATGAAGTAGAACCCTAACTATAAGTCAAAGTGCGATTGTAAGTAAGTCGAGGATAGTGGCTCCTCAACATCCGGATTTCAGCTTTGATATTTTTTTTTTTATAACTATGTATGATAAAATTTTGGGTGTGATTCTCTATAGAAAATTTAGTTTGAGAAACACATTTGGTCTGTCTCCTCTTCAGTTGAACAAAATATGGTCTCAAAATTTTGGATGATCAATCTATTCTGAAGAAGTGTTTTAATTCTTTCATTCTACCTTGTTTCAAGTATTGTTCTCCTGTCTGGTCTTCTGCTGATGATTCTCATCTTAATTTCTTAGACGTGGACTTAGCGTCTATTAAATTTCTAATTCCTGATTTACAGTAAAATGAATCTCTGGCACCGTTGTTCAGTTAGTTTGTTGTGGGTGCAGAAGATTTTTTTTATAATTCTGACCATCCCTTGCATTCAGATCTTCCTGAACAGTACCATTCTGTTTGTAATATTGTAATAGGCCTACTAGGTATGCAGTTAATTCTAATAGTCATGCCTTCTTCATCATAAGGCTCAATACTACAGTATTCTGGAAGTTTTATTCCAGCTGTGACCAAGTTGTAGAATGATCTTCCTAATCAGGTGGTTGAATCGATAGAACTTCAAACTTGCAGCAAACCTCTTTTTATAGTTTTTTATGAAAGATCAATTTTAATGTTATTACTGCTCTTAAAGTATGTTGTTTTAATTGTTCATTTCCTCTCTTGTAGTTTATCAATTTCCTTTCCTCACTGGGCTATTTTTTGTAGAATCCCTTGGGCTTATAGCATCCTGCTTTTCCAACTAAAGTTATAGCTTAGCTAGTATTAATATTGATAATAATAGGAGCTTGTGGCCTTGACCAGGTTCACGACCTCGACTTTTTTTTTTTTTTCTACAAGAGCGCATAGTGCTGACCAGGAGGGCTGGCCTTCCTGTACATTGAGGACGCCACAGCTCTTCATATAGCAATGGAAAAAAATAAGAAAAGTTTCTAGAACTCTTTTACTCTCTAGTTTCATGAGAAAGTTAGCCTTGCCTTTCCTGCTGAGAAAGAGATTAACCCTTTTACCCCCAAAGGAAGTACTGGTACGTTTCACAAAAGCCATCCCTTTACCCCCCTGGACGTACCGGTACGTCCTTGCAAAAAAATGCTATAAAAATTTTTTTTTCATATTTTTGATAATTTTTTGAGAAAATTCAGGCATTTTCCAAGAGAATGAGACCAACCTGACCTCTCTATGACAAAAATTAAGGCTGTTAGAGCAATTTAAAAAAATATATACTGAAAAATGTGCTGGGAAAAAAATAACCCCCTGGGGGTTAAGGGTCGGAAATTTCCAAATAGCCTGGGGGTAAAAGGGTTAAGGACCATCTTGGATTAAAGTACATCAAAATCAAACATATCACATATACCAGCTCTTAGGAAGAACATGTCAGAGGCACAGTTCTTAAAGACAAGAGTCGACTAACATCAGACAAACTCCTTTTGGCTATTACCAACTGAGTGTACCCATCTGTCCCTCGATATCGGTAGCCTTGGCCATTGATTGTTGTTCCACAGATTGTGTAGCAAACCTGGCTCCTTCTCGGGACAATAAACATCTCATTTGAAGAAAAGTTGTGATACAATGAGTGAGAGGTGAAATTGAATGGCTTTTCTACCTATCCTTTCTCCCCCTTCCTTGGGGTGCAGAAGTCACTGCTGTTTGCAGGATCAGACGCTGGATGCAAGCACAGTAAGCCACACAATTGAGTAGCTCTTCTTAATGTTGGGTTTGTAACGAGACAACGTCCTGGTGACCGCACTTTATTACAAGATACTCGAGCCAACTGACTCGCATCAGCGTATGCAGATGGTACCTAAATTGTTAGCAACTAATGAGATGTTTGGGTGTTATGAAGTTAGAAGGACTTCAATTCAATAATATTAAAGGAATGTGAGAAGTTGCAACTACACCTTATTTGTGGTTAATAGCTGAACTAGGGAACATTGACAGTAGAGAATAGAATTGCATGAAAAAGCAACTACACCTTATTTGGGGTTGATAGCTGAACCAGGCAACATTGACAGTAGAGAATAGAATTGTATGAAAAAGCAACTACACCTTTTTTGGGGTTAGTAGCTGAATCAGGCAACATTGACAGTAGAGAATAGAATTGCATGAAAAAGCAACTACACCTTATTTGGGGTTAATAGCTGAACCAGGCAACATTGACAGTAGAGAATAGAATTGCATGAAAAAGCAACTCCACCTTATTTGGGGTTAATAGCTGAACCAGGCAACATTGACAGTAGAGAATAGAATTGCACGAAAAAACAACTACACCTTATTTGGGGTTAATAGCTGAACCAGGCAATATTGACAGTAGAGAATAGAATTGCATGAAAAAGCAACTCCACCTTATTTGGGGTTAATAGCTGAACCAGGCAACATTGACAGTAGAGAATAGAATTGCATGAAAAAGCAACTCCACCTTATTTGGGGTTAATAGCTGAACCAGGCAACATTGACAGTAGAGAATAGAATTGCATGAAAAAGCAACTCCACCTTATTTGGGGTTAATAGCTGAACCAGGCAACATTGACAGTAGAGAATAGAATTGCACGAAAAAGCAACTACACCTTATTTGGGGTTAATAGCTGAACCAGGCAATATTGACAGTAGAGAATAGAATTGCATGAAAAAGCAACTACACCTTATTTCTGGTTAATAGCTGAACCAGGCAATATTGACAGTAGAGAATAGAATTGTATGAAAAAGGTGATGCATTTAGAAAAATCAATACATCAAATGATAAATGGTTAGTTAACCCTTTTACCCCCCCGGCTCTTTGGAAATTTCCAACCCTCAACCCCCAAGGGGTTATTTTTTTCCCAGCACATTTTGCAGTATATTTTTTTTTAATTGCTCTAAGAGGCTTAATTTTTGTCATAGAGAGGTCAGGTTGGTTTCATTCTCTTGGAAAATGCCTGAATTTTTTCAAAAAATTATAAAAAATATGAAAAAAAAAAAATTTTTTATAGCATTTTTTTGCAAGGACGTACCGGTACGTCCATGGGGGTAAAGGGATGGCTTTTGTGAAACGTACCAGTACGTCCTTTTTGGGGGTAAAAGGGTTAAAGAGATAGTGGAAGACCAAATAAGGTAACTGTAAGGGGGAAAGTTATTTAAAAATATGTAAAAAGTATAATAATGAAATTGAAGTATGAAATTATAGAAAGTAAAAGCTGAAAGTAAATTGACATCTGGAAATGATATAGATACAGAAGAAATGGAAGCAGAAATAACAAAACAGAAGAAAAGAAGGCAGAAATGATTTGTAAAAGGTATTAGCAAAATGGAAGTATTTATGAACTTTCCAGAAATTATAGCGCTATGCACCGTGTGGCAACAATAATATACTGTGGACTGTACAGTAAGTTGTTGTACATACATACATATACCAAGGCACTTGCCCCAATTTTTGGGGGTAGCCGACATCAACAAATGAAACAAAACAAAAAAGGGGACCTCTACTCTCTACGTTCCTCCAGCCTAACCAGGGACTCAACCAAGTTCAGCTGGTACTGCTAGGGTGCCACAGCCCACCCTCCCACATTATCCACCACAGATGAAGCTTCATAATGCTGAATCCCCTACTGCTGCTACCTCCGGTCATCTAAGGCATCGGAGGCAGCAGCAGGGCCTACCGGAACTGTGTCACAATCGCTCGCCATTCATTCCTATTTCTAGCACGCTCTCTTGCCCCTCTCACATCTATCCTCCTATATGTAAAGTGGACAAATGATTTGAGTAATCTTTAAGAAAAATAAGTTTTCGAGTGTATTTGTTTGCCATCTTTCATTTCATACTGATAATCTGTTAATTACTATAACTATCAAATTCTCTCTCTCTCTCTCTCTCTCTCTCTCTCTCTCTCTCTCTCTCTCTCTCTCTCTCTCTCTCTCTCATTTTTTTGTATTTAATGAATGAATGTAATGATAGCTAAAATTACAAGAATATTAATTTATTTCCTTTTTCAGACATTGATCATACTCATCAAGATGACGAAATTCTTCCTGGACCGTGGCTCAAGAGCCCATCTTCAAGTCACATGACTCTATGAAGATAGTATGCTGCGGTAAATAAAGGTAAGTGGTTGCCTAGATAAAAGAAAAAAAATAGTTGAAATTCGAACACTCGTGCTTTTTAGGCTATTGAAGTATCATATAATTCTTAACCCTTTTACCCCCAAAGGACGTACTTGTACGTTTCACAAAACCCATCCCTTTACCCCCATGGATGTACCGGTACGTCCTTGCAAAAAAAATGCTATAAAAAATTTTTTTTTCATACTTTTGATAATTTTTTTGAGAAAATTCAGGCATTTTCCAAGAGAATGAGACCAACCTGACCTCTCTATGACAAAAATTAAGGCTGTTAGAGCAATTTAAAGAAAATATACTGCAAAATGTGCTGGGGAAAAAATAACCCCTTGGGGGTTAAGGGTTGGAAATTTCCAAAGAGCCTGGGGGTAAAAGGGTTAACTTCATCCAGGCATATATCAGTTCTCGCTACACTTTCAGTAAGTACATCAACATTCACATAGCCACATAATAATTACTCTATACCCAGAATTTTGTCCTTTCCCACTCTATAACTACCCTTTCAATAAGTACATCCCACAACATTTACCAGGCACCATACTTAGTTGAATAACCTCATCTAGACTTTTATAACTTTTCTCACTTTCTCATTGCGTTAGCAATAAGTCCACCCCTAAACATCCACATGGTCACTTCGTACATACATACATACATATACCAAGGCACTTCCCCCAATTTTGGGGGCTAGCCGACATCAACAAGAAGCAAAAACAAAAAGGGGACCTCTACTCTCTACATTCCTCCCACCCTAACAAGGGACTCAACCGAGTTCAGCTGGTAAAGCTAGGGTGTCACAGCCCACCCTCCCACATTATCCACCACGGATTCAGCTTCACCCTCCCACATTATCCACCACAGATGAAGCTTCATAATGCTGAATCTGTGGTGGATAATGTGGGAGGGTGGGCTGTGACACCCTAGGAGTACCAGCTGAACTCGGTTGAGTCCCTTTTTAGGCTGGGAGGAACGTAGAGAGTAGAGGTCCCCTTTTTGTTTTTGTTTCTTTGTTGATGTCGGCTCCCCCCCAAAATTGGGGGAAGTGCCTTGGTATATGTATGTATGTATGTACGAAGTGACCATGTGGATGTTTAGGGGTGGACTTATTTATAATGCAATGAGAAAGTGAAAAAAATTATAAAAGTCACTTCGCACATTCATTAATTTCATCCCAGCTTTTGTCACTTTTCTTACTACTCTACTAAATTTGTCTTTGAGCCACTTGTTGACTCATGACCGCTCTCGAAAGACGTCTCCTACCTCCTCTATCTTATGCTAAATCCATCCATGGATCCATTTATCCTAGCTATCTTTAGATTCTCTTTCAGTTCTTTCTATGCCTTCCCAAAGGTCTCCGTCCCATGACATCAACTGTTAGTATTTGTTTGGGTTTACGTACGTCCTCCCTTCTTGCAATATGATCAGCTAATCGAATCTTCCTTGACTTTACAACCTGGTTGATGTGTGGTTGCTATGTTCTATGTCTTGTTTCCAAATTGTGGCGAATTCTCCATTCCAGAGTTTCTTGGTCAAGAATGGGTCCCGTGATTTTCCTCAAAATTTTATTTTCAAAGACCTCTTACTTACATTGATTAACTTCACCTAGCCTTTTGTCACTTTTCTTATTATTATTTTAATGAGTACTTCTCACATCATGCATATACCCACATAATTCTGTTGATTAACTTCTCCATCTTCTTTCACTTTTCTCACTTTATAGCTACAGTACATTCACAATAAATAATTCCCTACAACTTGCACATGACCTCACATGATAATTAACTCCATCGAGGCGTTATCACTTTCTCACATTGCTTTCAATAAGTGTTTCCCAAAATATCAACATGGTCATTTTGTACAGTGATCAACTTCATCAATAAGTACTTCTCACAACATGCACATGGCCACATTCATACTCATACTTAACGCAGATTAACTTCATCCATGATTTTGTCACTTTTATCACTTTGGTACAGACCTCTTTAATAGATACCTCCACAGCATGCACAATATATGGACCCTTACTTAACGCTGCTTAACTTCAAACCAAGCCTTTGTCATTTTTCAACCTTTTTATAGCCCTCTCAATAAGTAATTCTCAAACATGCACACGGCCCCTTACTTACGTTAATGAACTTTAACCAAGCCTTTGTTATTTTTCGACCTTTTTACAAAACTTCTCAAGAATGCACATGGTCCCTTACTTACGTTGCTTAACTTCAAACCAAGCCTCTGTCATTTTCCAACCTTTTTACAGGCCTCTCAATAAGTATTTTCCAAGAATGAACATGGTCCCTTACTTACGTTGCTTAACTTCAAACCAAGCCTCTGTCATTTTTTCAGCCTTTTTACAGCCCTCTCAAATAAGTACTTCTCAAGCATGCACACGGCCCCTTACTTACGTTAATGAACTTTAACCAAGCCTTTGTCATTTTTAACCTTTTTACAGCCCTCTCAAATAAGTACTTCTCATGAATGCACATGGTCCCTTACTTTCGTTGCTTAACTTCAAACCAAGTCTTTGTCATTTTTTAACCTTTTTACATCCCTCTCAAATAAGTCATTCCCAAGAATGTACATGGTCCCTTACTTACATTGCTTAACTTCAAACCAAGCCTCTGTCATTTTTTAACCTTTTTACAGCCCTCTCAAATAAGTAATTCTCAAACATGCACACGGCCCCTTACTTACGTTAATAAACTGTAACCAAGCCTTTGTCATTTTTCAATCTTTTTACAGCCCTCTCTAATAAGTAATTCTCAAACATGCACATGGCCCCTTACTTACGTTGCTTAACTTCAAACCAAGCCTTTGTCATTTTTCAACCTTTTTATAGCCCTCTCAATAAGTAATTCTCAAACATGCACACGGCCCTTTACTTACGTTAATGAACTTTAACCAAGCCTTTGTCATTTTTCAACTTTTCTACAGCCCTCTCAATAAGTACTTCCCAATCATGCATATGTCTCTGTACTTACGTTGCTCAACATCAAACCAAGCCTTTGTCATTTTTTAACCTTTTTATAGCCCTCTCAATAAGTAATTCTCAAGCATGCATATGGCCCCTTACTTACATTGCTTAACTTCAAACCAAGCCTTTGTCATTTTCAGCCTTTTTACAGCCCTCTCAATAAGTAATTCTTAAGCATGCACACAGCCCCTTACTTACGTTAATGAACTTTAATCAAGCCTTGGTCATTTTTTAACCTTTTTACAGCCCTCTCAATAAGTACTTCCCAATCATGCATATGTCTCTGTACTAACGTTGCTTAACTTCAAACCAAGCCTTTGTCATTTTTTAACCTTTTTACAGCCCTCTCAAATAAGTACTTCTCAAGAATGCACATGGTCCCTTACTTACGTTGCTTAACTTCAAACCAAGCCTCTGTCATTTTTCAACATTTTTACAGCCCATTTTTTACAGGTATTCCATTTTTTTTTCTTTCTGGGTCTCAGGCATCAAGACACAATCAATCAATCAACTATTTCACACTGTTCATTTATACTTTACAGACAAGGACTTGCAGATATTCTTCAAGCTTTCCCATTTTGACAAACCTTGTCTTAAAACAGTTCAATTGTATTTTCCAGAATGCATATTCAATGTTTGAAACTCCCCATATCTTAATATTCATTGTGTACAATTTTGTACATAGTAATTGTACTATTTTCAGTAAATATTGGCACATAAGTCACCTTATCTAATCATTCTTGTTCAAAATACACTTATCTACAATGAACTACATATATTTTATTAAGTGTTTTGAATATCTCTCTCTCTCTCTCTCACATGCCATTTTCAAGGCTAAGGTTGTCAGATTTTAGGCCACACATGCAAAAAGGTCCACTATAGTCAATTTCTTTTAGCGATGCAGATTTGCACCGACTCGCAGCGGTGTCCTTTTAGCTCGGAAAAGTTTCCTGATCGCTGATTGGTTGGACGAGATAATTCTAACCAATCAGCGATCTGGAAAATTTTCCGAGCCAAAAGGGCACCGCTGCGAGTCGGTGCAAATCTGTATCGCTAAAAGAAATTGACTATAGTACTTGTAATGTTTGATAGCTTAAGAGGGTAATCCCATGATCAGTTACGGAATTTCTTTCTATACCATCACTGATATTTGCTGTTATACCACTAGCTATCGATATTACCTGATAATAGTTCCATACTTTCATAACTTTACCTATACTTTTTATTTCTATTCCTTTGTTCATTGCTTCATTATACATACATACATATACCAAGGCACTTCCCCCAATTTTGGGAGGTAGCCGACATCAACAAAGAAACAAAAACAAAAAGGGGACCTCTACTCTCTACGTTCCTCCCAGCCTAACAAGGGACTCAACTGAGTTCACTTTGCTTCATTATATTTTCTATTATCATAATTCATTTGTACCAACCTTATCTAGCCATCTTTCCCTTATATTAGTTCCTGGTGTTCATTGGAATATAATTCAATGTTTTTTTTTTAGTTTTTTCATTGACTACGTTTACATAGAATTGCTGTAAATCTATTTTTATTGCAAATCCTCATTAGTCTTCCCCTTTTTTTTATTCTTAGTAGAAGGTATCTTGTTTTCTTATACATACATATACCAAGGCACTTCCCCCAATTTTGAGGGGTAGCTGACATCAACAAAGAAATAAAAACAAAAAGGGGACCTCTACTCTCTACGTTCCTCCCAGCCTAACAAGGGACTCAACCGAGTTCGGCTGGTACTGCTAGGGTGTCACAGCCCACCCTCCCACATTATCCACCACAGATGAAGCTTCATAATGCTGAATCCCCTACTGCTGCTACCTCCGCGGTCATCTTAGGCATCGGAGGCAGCAGCAGGGCCTACCGGAACTGCGTCACAATCGCTCGCCATTCATTCCCATTTCTAGCATGCTCTTTTGCCTTGCCATATTTTTTCTGAAAGTCCCCCCAAAAAAGCTGCTCTATTGATTCTTATGTTTTTCTTGTCCCTTACCATTGTTTTCTTGCTTTGCCATCTTCTTTCTACCCTTTTATTCTGCTGTATAACAGTGTCTGTTTCTTGAGTCAATTTTCTTCATCTGTTTCTATTCCTTTTACCTTTTCTCCTAGTCCCATCCCACTCATATCTCTCTTCACCAGATCCATCTATCTGATGTGCTGATGCCCTACACTCATCATCCCATCATTAGCATTTTCTTGTTTCTGTTGACTGGTTCTACCACCTACCTTCTTATTACATGATCATAATATCTCAGACGAGCTTACCTAGCCATATCTTTTACATTACATGTAGCACACATTGTCAAATATCTTCTCTCCCTCCTTTTCTAGTAGTGATATTTAAGCAATAAAAGTCACAATCCTCATCATAATTCTTTCTAACAGTCCTTCCTCTTTCCTTTTAAGTGGTGAAGTTTCTGCAAAATAGATGTCTAATGGTTCTTTGTTTTTATAAAAAAACTCCAGTTACTTCCCTCCAATTTTGCCATGTTTATTTCACTCTCATCTCACTGAATTTTAGTGATCTCAAGTAGCCAAACTCATTGTTCTGTACCACCTTCCACATGAATGTTTATCTCTCCGTGTACTTTACTATTAATCTTTAGCTTTGTCTTTTTAATGTTCCCCTTCAATATTGTCTTTTCTATGACCCTTTTCTATGCCAAAAACTGTTCTTGCGGTTCTTCTGTGTCCGCAATTATGACTTAAATCCTTAGTAAACACCAGTTCTCATAATTCTTCTTTGCTCCTTAATACTAATGACAAAGTGTCTACAAGGAATAGGCAAGGACTCAGAACTGATCAAAGAGGAAGGCCAATATCCCCAAGGAATGCTTTATTTTCCCTCATATTTTGTCTGTACAGTGATTCATGCTCCCTCTTACTCCATTCTCACTATTCACTAGCCTTATCAACTTCTCTGGTACTTCCCTTTTTTTTTTAAATGCCAATAATCTAGCCTTTTTGGTGCCCTGTTGTACACCTTTTCAAGATCCATAAGATACGGCACATATAAACTTTCCCTTTTCCTTCTAGATACTGATACTTATCTTGGACTTGACACTTTTACCCCCAAAGGACATACTGGTACATTTCACAAAACTCATCCCTTTACCCCCATGGACGTACCGGTACGGCCTTGCAAAAAAAATGCTAAAAAAAAAAAAAAATTTCATATTTTTTATAATTTTTTGAAAAAATTCAGGCATTTTTCAAGAAAATGAGACCAACCTGACCTCTCTATGACAAAAATTAAGGCTGTTAGAGCAATTAAAAAAAAATATATATACTGCAAAATATGCTGGGAAAAAAATAACCCCTTGGGGGTTAAGGGTTGGAAATTTCCAAAGAGCCTGGGGGTAAAAGGGTTAACTTACTATAAATATAGTATCCACTGTGCTCTTTCCTTTCTTAAAACCAAAACTGCTGCTCATGCATATCAACTTTCCTGCTAATATCATTTCTAGTATGTTGAATAAAGGGCAAAAATTTGTATACCTCTGAAGGTCATTTAGTTCAACTTGTCTCCTTTTTGTTCTTTATAACTTAGACATCTATCTATCTTTCCAGTCCCTTGGTATTTCCCCTACATACCAGATTTTTTCTAATAGTGTGTGCACCCACACTTTGCCTAGATTCCGTAATGCTTTAACCACTTCTATTGTTACTTCTGATTTCTCTTCAGCTTTATTTACTTAATCTTTATAGCAGTCTCGACTTGATTTTCTTTCTCTGATGTTTGCATACTCATTCACAGTGTTTAATAGCTGTAAAAGAATAGTCATCCATGTTCTCTTAACTTCCTCTTCCTCAATTTATAATTTCCATTTTCAGCTTTAATAGTTCCTACAACTCTTACACCCTGCCTATCTTTTTTTACTTAGGCAATTCTGTAGTCTTTTCTCCCTCCGTGTTTGCATGATCTCATTCCATTTTACCCTGATTTTTCCCTTTGCAATTACATTTTTTTTTCTTGCCCTCTTTATCCGTTTATATTCCTCACAGGTTTGGTAGTTGTTATCATCTTACCACCTTCTTCTGGCTATACAGCTCTATGAAGCATTTGATTTCAGATTCCACCACCATTTGTTTCATTTCCTGTTAGTGTTTACTACTTTGCCTTCCACACACCTCTGTTGCTGCTGGCACCCAATCTCTTTCATAACACATCTCTGATGCTACCGTCACCATAATGTTCTTTCATGACACAACTTTGGTACTTCTGGCACCATAATCTCGTTTATAACTCACCTCTGCTAGCAACCAATCTCTGTCATTCTTTCAATAAACTGTTTTTTCCCCCAAAGACAACAGAAACGTTTTCCCCCTTCCAAGAACTGATACGCAAAAACTAGGTCATTCACTTCCCTGACACATTTCTACAGTTCTTATTAAAAAGAATTCCTATTAAGATTAGTCGATGTCTCACAGGATGTAGGTACAGGAGAGGAGGTTCCTAGCCCCCTCGTCCCGTCCCTTTTAGTCGCCTCTTACGACACGCAGGGATAACGTTGGCGCTATTCTTGTTTTTATGCCCCCGCGGCCACAGGAGGAACGTAGAGAGTAGAGGTCCCCTTTTTGTTTTTGTTTCTTTGTTGATGTCGGCTACCCCCCAAAATTGGGGGAAGGGCCTTGGTATATGTATGTATGTATTAAGATTAGTGACACTATGTACATGTATGCATTACATTTGGTATACAGTTCTGTACTGAACCGAGTCTCCACACCTTTAATGCAGGATATGTTTATAGCTACATCCATGACCATACTCTTAGCCTCGTATTCAATATCCAATAGTATTGTTTTATACATTGTATCCTTTCATATTTATTCCCCTTTTGTACATACATACATACATATACCAAGGCACTTCCCCCAATTTTGGGGGGTAGCCGACATCAACAAATGAAACAAAACAAAAAAGGGGACCTCTACTCTCTATGTTCCTCCAGCCTAACAAGGGATTCAGCCGAGTTCAGCTGGTACTGCTAGGGTGCCACAGCCCACCCTCCCACATTATCCACCACAGATGAAGCTTCATAATGCTGAGTCCCCTACTGCTGCTACCTCCGCGGTCATCTAAGGCATCGGAGGCAGCAGCAGGGCCTACCGGAATTGCGTCACAATCGCTCGCCATTCATTCCTATTTCTAGCACGCTCTCTTGCCTCTCACATCTATCCTTCCTATCACCCAGAGCTTTTGTAGTAGGCCTATTTGAAAAATCTTACTGTCCTTATACAATTTACAATATTTCAACTCTACCTAGAATCTTACCTCCCTAGTACCTGGTTTCATTACTTACAATTTTGTTTGTGATATCATTAAAGTTTGCTCTCCATTTTTCACATACATATTCTAGGACTATCGTATGTTTTATTGTTATCACTCTTACTTTATCACATACATTAGTGCAGACAGTTTGGATCATCAATATTCTCTCCACATTTGATATATTACTTATTTCTGTTTCCCTTATTTAGTTTTATGGGCATTTGGGTGAAACCTTAATTTTCGGTCCCCTTTACATCTTGTCTTCTGCCAAAACTTAGTCTTTCTCTCTCATGCAATCCTTTTTTAACAATGATTGTACTTCTCACATTTGGCATTAGTCAAAAACCATTTTTTTCTTACTGACTGTGGTGTTTCTGTCACAGATTCTGACCCTAACATTTGGTTTTCCCTTCCTCAAGTAATTGAGCACAACATTGATATTTTCCATCTTCTAATAACTTGTACGTTGTAGTACAACAGTCATACCTCGTCATATTCTCCCCATTTCATCCTGGCAGAAGCCTGGTATCAAAAATTTCGTACTCTGTTTAGGGACACCATCTTTTAGATTTTGTACACAGGACGGATTTGACATGCCTACCACAGATATTATCAATACAACAGCCAGATAGAGCCTTTCCCAACCACAGTTAACCCTTTTACCCCGAGGCTATTTGGAAATTTCCAACCCTTAACCCCCGAGGGGTTATTTTTTTTCCAGCACATCTTGCAGTATATTTTTTTTCAAATTGCTCTAACAGCCTTAATTTTTGTCATAGAGAGGTCAGGTTGGTCTCATTCTCTTGGAAAATGCCTGAAGTTTCTCAAAAAAATTAACAAAAATATGCACAATAAAAAATGTAAATAAGCAGTTTTTTGCAAGGACGTACCGGTACGTCCATGGGGGCAAAGGGATGAGTTTTGTGAAATGTACCAGTACGTCCTTTGCGGGTAAAAGGGTTAAAATCTTTGAGCAACTGTAAAGATATCCCTTCCAGAACTCCATTGCCATGTTAGTAAAGGACTAGTCTGACCTATTATAAACACCATGTCCCTTCAACTCCTTAGATGAAATTGCAACTCTTACCCAGTAATGTGTGTTTAGGATATATGCTATGTATTTAAATTCTTCAAGTTAGTAAATTCCTGTTGCAAGATCAAATCTCTGGTATTGTTTGTCCTTAAAGACAATAAGCAGTATTTTCCCTTTTGTGAGAATATATCCAAAGTACGCTATTATCCGTCTCTGCCACATTTCTTCCCTGATAGGTTTCTTGTAATGATCAATGATAATTTAAATATTACAATGCAGTATTATGTAGTTTTAATACTTGTGACTTCATAATGAATAATAGTTGGTTTGCACTTCATCTGTATATCAGTATTTTAGGCATAACTAGTCAATTTTATATTACATTAGATGAAATATTTAATGTCATGTCACTACATCGGCCTCATGTATTTTATATTATGGAGACATTCAAAATGACGAATAGTTGTAACATCATATGGTGTTGGTCGGCCGCTTATAGGTATCCCAGTGTGCCTTGTGGATAACTATTCATATTCACATAACACCCACACACTGTGTGGGAAGTAGTCTGTTAATCCCATTTTCTGTATATTAGTTTATTTTCAGTCGAGTTGTAGGCAACAGCATGTGTCCCGAATCCGGACCGTTGTGGAAGAGGGTAGGAAGGAAAATGATGAAAGGAGGACCCTTGACGCCTGTCGTTCCCTGGTAGTAGGGAAAGGTTCAGAAACTGGTGTTGTGTGCAACAGCATGTGTCCCGAATCCGGACCGTTGTGGAAGAGGGTAGGAAGGAAAATGATGAAAGGAGGACCCTTGACGCCTGTCGTTCCCTGGTAGTAGGGAAAGGGTTCAGAAACTATGTCCAATAATAGAAAAATATATGATATATGGCAACTCTTGGCAGCTAGACCTACACTTTTGACCTGTCATGTGTGCCTTTATCATATAGCCCATACTTATTTCAATAATACATTTTTTCTGGAAGCAATATATAATTTGTTGTAACCATATTTTACTATTTCTTCGTTGTAACTTATTCAACCAGGAGTAAATAAAATTAAATATTTTTTTCCATTTCTTACACTTTATTTGTATTGCTATTTTTGATTATTTTTTTCCATTTCTTACACACTTGATTTGTATTGAGCACCTAACCCCAGCTGCAAAAAAAAAAAAAAAAAAAAAAAAATTAAAATGTCATTTGTGCGTCCAGTTTTGAAATTACGTCCGCTCTGGATTACCAGCGATTATATATTTTTTCTTGGTTTTGCCGATCCTCTTGACTCCGCAGACTTTTGTTTAAATACCCATTACCTGTAAATTAAGAAATACATATATTAGTCCACTTTAAATGCATACGAATATTTGCATCTTGGTAAATAGGTGCAAAATGGGTATAAATAGGGGCAAAATGGGTACAAGACTATTTGCATCTTCTAAAGCCAAATATGCATACGAATATTTGCATCTTGGTAAATAGGTGCAAAATGGGTATAAATAGGGGCAAAATGGGTACAAGACTATTTGCATCTTCTAAAGCCAAATACGTCCTATTTTTTCATAGAAACAGATCTACTTATTTTGTCTTGAGGAAAACAGACAGATCAATACTAATTTTAACCTATTTACACATTCTCTTTACCTCTAATTATTTTATAGATATTTCTATTTAAATGCATTTTGGTATTTACTGACTACAAACACTAAATGAAATGAATGCCTTTACTAAATGAAATTGATAAATCTATTTCACATTTGGTTTTAATAATACAGACTTTTCTCCTTGTTAAGACTACTGGGAATACATTCTTAACATGTAATCTAATCTAAAACGTTTTAGTCACTTGACAACTTCAACATTTTGCAAAGTTTCAACTTTAAAAGTTTGAATATTTATGAATCGTTCATCACTTCAAACATCTCCAGATAAAAACTAACTTACACGTCGTTAAATACGTATTTGCAGTAGTCTTAGCATGGAAAAATATAAAATATAAATATAAACAAATAACTCATGTTAAATCAATAAAACTACACATGAAATGGAGAAATTTGCATCAAAAGCAAAACTGTGATCAAGAAATAAAGCTACTAAATATATACATATATATATATACCAAGGCACTTCCCCCAATTTTGGGGGGTAGCCAACATCAACAAATGAAACAAAACAAAAAGGGGACCTCTACTCTACGTTCCTCCAGCCTAACAAGGGACTCAACCGAGTTCAGCTGGTACTGCTAGGGTGACACGGCCCACCCTCCCACATTATCCACATTTCAAAATATATGAAAACATTTAAAATGATTATGAACATGCATAAAGATGTCCGAAGAACTTAATGTGTTTATGACCCGAGAAGGCAAATGAGGCTGAGAATTTTAACCCAAGAAAAACAGCGAAACAGTAAGTATTTTTAAGGTTTATATAAAAAATAACACGTTAGTGTTATTACTGTTCTTAACCCTTTTACCCCCAAAGGACGTACTGGTACGTTTCACAAAAGCCATCCCTTTACCCCCAAGGACAGCAAAAAAATGCTTTAAAAAAAAAAAAATTTTGAGAATTTTTTGAGAAAATTCAGTCACTTTCCAAGAGAATGAGACCAACCTGACCTCTCTATGACAAAAAATTAAGGCTTTTAAAGCAATTTAAAAATATACTGCAAAATGTGCTGGGAAAAAAATAACCCCCTAGGGGTTAAGGGTTGGAAATTTCCAAATAGCCTGGGGGTAAAAGGGTTAAAATATTTCATTTTAATTGTTCATAACTTCAAATATAGTTTATTTCCTATCCTCACTGGGCTATTTTTCCTGTTGGAACCCTTGGTGTTATACCATCCTGCTTTTTAAATTAGGGTTGTAGCTGACCTAGTAATAATAATAAAACATAAAATTCAAGAACACAGAAATGAGAGAACTATGATAGTCGAAAGAAAAAAGGCACGTCACTAAATGCCAGAAGATACAAATACTATAAAAAATTGACGTAAGGTCATAAAAATGCTAAATGCTCCCGTAAAAACAATGACAAGAAAGAGAGAGAGAGAGAGAGAGAATTTGACAATGTCCTGCATTAAATGCTTGCCAAACCTGCAATTTTCAAGTATTAAAGTGCAAAAACTATACAGTGTACCATTCTGTATAGTTAAGGGATTTTGACGAAGGAAAAATCTATTTCTGGGCGAGGGACCTGTGTCGCCCAGTGAAATGCTCCTTAAAGTACCATTTCAAAGGTATAAATACTGCTAAATATGCATACATCA
This sequence comes from Palaemon carinicauda, assembly GCF_036898095.1. Taxonomy (NCBI): domain Eukaryota; kingdom Metazoa; phylum Arthropoda; class Malacostraca; order Decapoda; family Palaemonidae; genus Palaemon; species Palaemon carinicauda. Next base: position 11,192,036 of record NC_090744.1, on the reverse strand, counting down.
TACATATACCAAGGCACATCCCCCAATTTGGGAGGTAGCCGACATCAACAAAGAAACAAAAACTAAAAGGGGACCTCTACTCTCTACGTTCCTCCCAGCCTAACAAGGGACTCAACCGAGTTCAGCTGGTACTAGTCCAGTAAATCTAGCCCAAAATAGGGGGTGACCCAGGACAAATTGCCAGAAAAACTAAACCACTTTCATATGTTTAAGTTAGACCTGCCACATGATATATCAAAAATGTAGAAAAATATATTTGGTGGAACATGGTAAAATATGCAAATTAAGGTAGCCATTACTAAAATTTCTGTTTTTGCCTATACTGACAAAAGTAATAGAGCTAGACTTATGAAAATGATATCCATACCCATGTTTTCATGGTCAAGGAATCATATGAGACCAATCTTAGGGATTTGTGATGATTACATCATAATGAATTCAATATGGTTGCCGTGGTAAGCACGAAAAAACTGAAAATCGCAGTAACTTTTACAGAATCCCACCAAAGACAGCAAACTTGGTGTCTATGTGAATGATTATTGAGCTTTCACTCCCAAAATTGACCATGCATCAGTAATCAAACGTATAAGTATGTCTGCAGAGGACATTGCAAAGGTTGGGAGGATACGTATACATCAATTCTCTCCAATGAATGAAGGCTTGGCTACATTGAAGTATGAGAAACTGAAGGGAGATGATGAAATGCTAGGAGACAGGCTCATGGACATAGACCTGTTATGGAAAGTGTCATTCTGTGCGAAACCTCGCCGACCTGGATGGTCCGGGATGATGCAGCTGATAACTCATGGTGAGCATCCAGGACAGGCATCTACTATGTTTTTGCCCATGATAGACTTAAACCCAAGTGATATGAATTGTGTCTATTCTACCCTCATCTTTGTTTCTGACCATGCACATCGATATGGAGTGACACCCATAATAACGTTTGACCAACCTCTCTGGTGGAAAGCCATGACAATAGTGGAAAGTGAAGATCCAAGCACACAGCTACATTCAGTTATAATCCGTCTTGGAGGTTTTCACACTTTAATGAGTTTTCTCGGGAGCATAGGACACTTGATGGCCGGAACTGGACTCCAAGAATTGCTGGAAATGATCTTTGCTTCCAATACCGTTACACACATTATGAGTGGAAAGGCTGTTGCAAGGGCTGTACGTGGTCACCTGTTGCTTGACACTGCTTTGAACACAGCTTTGATTGCAAAAACATTCGGCCTTCAGCTAAATGGCACCTCTGCTACAGAAGATCACGACGATGAGGATAGCTCAACGGTCATGGAGTTTCAGGATGATAACACCTTTGAGGATATAGATCCTTTATCGGTTTCAGTTCTTAATGGTGCGGAAATCCCTCTCCCAACTGAAATTCAGGAACTTGGAATTTTAGTTGATGAACTTCTAGAAGGACAAATGGTACCATCTGAGATAAGTTCATCACCAGCATTCCATTCTGTCAAGGAAAGATTACTGAATGCACTAAATGCAGTAGAACATAAAACAGGGAAACTGTGGGTTATGTATATGAAATTGATTGACATTGTTCGGAACTTCCTGAGGTCCGAACGAACAGGTGACTGGAAGTTGCATCTTGCAACCTTGCAAAATATGTTGCCTTATTTTGCTGCCTCTGGACATAACTTGTACACAAAGTCGGTGTACCTATATCTGCAGAAAATGTGGAAGCTGGAGGATTCCAATCCAGATATCTACTCCAACTTCATGGACGGTTTGCACGTCGTGCGAAGGTCGGATCGTTATTGGGCAGGACTGTCCCCAGATTTGGTTATAGAACAAGTTCTCATGAGAAGCCTTAAAACAACGGGTGGTTTGACGAGAGGACGGGGTATGACAGAAACACAGCGACTGGTATGGTGTCTGTCCAGACCTATTTGCGCAGAGGTCAATGATGCCATGCAGCAACTGACTTCAGTTAAGTATGCAACAAGTGAGCAGCATAAAGATCTGTCAAAGGCACGTCAGGCAAAGGACATAGCCGATACCAACAAACTCGTTTCAATACTGGCAGAAAGGAATCCATTTGAAGAAAGTATGTCATTGCAAAATATTGTGACAGGGGTAGCTACTAGAGAGGACGTTAATGTAGAGTTAGCCAAGGAAGTTGGACAGAAAATTCTTGAGGATATGACAGGAAATATTGTTAATCAATATGTATTTCGGAAACGAAATCAGGTTATAACACTGAAGTTGGCACAGGACAGTGAATACTTTTGTGACCTTGCTAAGGTGTTTGGCAACTATGATTCCAGCGAGGATGAAATAATTCAGGCAGGGGAGAAAGCTATGCTTTGTGTGTACAAGGCAAAACCAGATGGCAATCTGGATTCACTGAGACACCACAGGTTTCAAGAATTAGTTGCCACTAGCAAAAAAGTTATTCACCCCAAATCATTGCCACCAACTTCAGGGGCAGTAAAGTACCACAGTTTCCGTGTTTTCCACCAAGTTCAGGCGTGGAAGGGTAACAGCCTGAATGCTGAAAATTGGGGGTGGAAGATCATCGAAGGAAAAATGTTCCCCCTTATGACTGATTTGGACGTTGCTCCAAAATCACTATTGGAAGTGGTAAGATGCAAATGCAAGACAGGGTGCGGAAAACGTTGTGGGTGCAGACGACTGGGTCTTGACTGTACACCAGCCTGCAGTGAATGCAGGGGGATCTGTGAGAACATGAACTTGGAGAACACTGACGAGACTTCAGATGATGATCGTGATATCTTGGGCATGTGAACCTACATTTAAGGAGAATTAACTGGCATGCCTTGGTTTCAATTTCAACAAACTGACACCTGCATTATAGATAAATAGACTCATTTACCATGAAAACCTATAAATAGACACCAAGATTGTTGTCTTCGGTAGGATACTGTCGAAGTTATTGCGATTTTCAGTTTTTGCGTACCAACCATGGCAGCCATATTGAATTCATTATGATGTAATCATGACAGCTCCCTGAAATTAGTCTCAAATGATTCTTCGACCATGAAAACATGGGTATAGACACCATTTTCATAATTCTAGCTCTATTACTTTTGGCAATATAATCAAAAACAGATATTTCGACAATGGCTACCTTGAATTGCATATTTCACCATGTTCCACCAAATATATATTTCTACATTTTTGATATTTCTTTTAGCATGATAATTAAAAGTCATTGCAAGTAATTTCATTTTTCTGGCAATTTGTCCTAGGTCAAATGGTAGATTTACTGGACTATACTGCTAGGGTGTCACAGCCCACCCTCCCACATTATCCACCACAGATGAAGCTTCATAATGCTGAATCCCCTACTGCTGCTACCTCCGCGGTCATCTAAGGCATCGGAGGCAGCAGCAGGGCCTACTGGAACTGCGTCACAATCGCTCACCATTCATTCCTATTTCTAGCACGCTCTCTTGCCTCGCTCACATCTATCCTGCTAAATATACCAGAGAAAAAAATTGCATGGAATGCCAGGAATATAGCCAGCTCGGGGAAGAGGTCAGTTCAAGCTTAGATGGGACAGAAGACAGAGGCAACAGCGAAGGAGTCATGTGTGGAAGTAGCCAGTAACCATTTGGAGGTTTGAGTGTGTTAAATCTGTGATTAACCTTAGTTGGAAAAGCAAGATGCTATAAGCCCAAGGGCTTCAACAGGTAAAATACCCCTGTGAGGAAAGGAAATTACCACAAGAAAAGTAATTAATTACAATAAAATATTTTAACAGTAATGGCATTAGAATAAATATTTCATATATAAACTACAAAAAAATTAAATAAGAGAAAGAGAATAACATCTACAAGCAATCTCTTCCATGGAACACGCCCTAACGACCAGGTAGATATCAACTTGAAAATATGTTATTTTCATTAGTAAAATAAATTTTTGAATATACTTACCCGATAATCATGTAGCTGTCAACTCTGTTGCCGACAGAAATCTACGGTCGGGATACGCCAGCGATCGCTATACAGGTGGGGGTGAACACACAGCGCCATCTGTGGTCAGGTACTCCAGTACTTCTTGTCAACACCACCTCAATTTTTTCCTCGGTCCACTGGTTCTCTATGGGGAGGAAGGGTGGGTCAATTAAATCATGATTATCGGGTAAGTATATTCAAAAATTTATTTTACTAATGAAAATAACATTTTTCAATATTAATCTTACCCGATAATCATGTAGCTGATTCACACCCAGGGTGGTGGGTGGAGACCAGCATATATGTTAACAAAGAAGCTAAGTATCCCGTATTTTATTTTATTAGTTATTCAAAAATAACATAAAATAAATAAGTACCTGGTAAGGAAGACGACTTGAACCATTACTCTGCCTTTATTAAGTACGTCTTCCTTACTGAGCGTAGCGGTCCTCTTAGGATGCTGAACGACTCTTAGGTGCTGAAGTATAAAGGGCTGCAACCCATACTAAAGGACCTCATCACAACCTTTAACCTCGGCGCTTCTCAAGAAAGAATTGACCACCCGCCAAATCAACAAGGATGTGGAAGGCTTCTTAGCCGACCGTACAACCCATAAAAAGTATTCAAGAGAAAGGTTAAAAAGGTTATGGGATTATGGGAATGTAGTGGCTGAGCCCCCGCCTACTACTGCATTCGTTGCTACGAATGGTCCCAGGGTGTAGCAGTTCTCGTAAAGAGACTGAACATCTTTGAGATAGAATGATGCGAACACTGACTTGCTTCTCCAATAGGTTGCATCCATAACACTCTGCAGAGAACGGTTCTGTTTGAGGGCCACTGAAGTAGCCACAGCTCTCACTTCATGTGTCCTTACCTTCAGCAAAGCAAGGTCTTCTTCCTTCAGATGAGAATGTGCTTCCCTAATCAGGAGCCTGAATAGGTAAGAAACTGAGTTCTTAGACCTTGGAAGAGAAGGCTTCTTGATAGCACACCAAAAGGCTTCTGATTGTCCTCGTAAAGGTTATGACCTTTTTAGATAGTACCTAAGAGCTCTAACTGGGCAAAGTACTCTCTCCAGTTCGTCCCCCACCAAGTTGGACAGGCTTGGGATCTCGAACGACTTAGGCCAAGGACGTGAAGGAAGCTCGTTTTTAGCAAAAAACCGAGCTGCAAGGAACATGTAGCCGTTTCAGATGTGAAAACTATGTTCCTGCTGAAGGCGTGGATCTCACTTACTCTTTTAGCTGTTGTCAAGCACACGAGGAAAAGAGTTTTCAATGTGAGGTCCTTAAAAGAGGCTGATTGGAGAGGTTCAAATCTTGATGACATAAGGAACCTTAGGACCACGTCTAGATTCCAGCCTGGAGTGGACAACCGACGTTCCTTTGAGGTCTTAAAAGACCTAAGGAGGTCCTGTAGATCTTTGTTGGTGGAAAGATCCAAGCCTCTGTGGCGGAAAACCGCTGCCAACATACTTCTGTAACCCTTAATCGTAGGAGCTGAAAGGGATCTTACGTTCCTTAGATGTAACAGGAAGTCAGCAATCTGGGTTACAGTGGTACTGGATGAGGAAACTGCATTGGCCTTGTACCAGCTTCGGAAGACTTCCCCTTTAGACTGATAGACTCTGAGAGTGGATGTCCTCCTTGCTCTGGCAATCGCTCTGGCTGCCTCCTTCGAAAAGCCCCTAGCTCTTGAGAGTCTTTCGAAAGACTGAAGGCAGTCAGACGAAGAGCGTGGAGGTTTGGATGTACCTTCTTTACGTGAGGTAGACGTAGAAGGTCCACTCCTAGAGGAAGAGTCCTGGGAATGTCGACCAGCCATTGCAGTACCTCTATGAACCATTCTCTCGCGGGCCAGAGCGGAGCCAACCAACGTCAGCCGTGTCCCTTTGCGAGAGGCGAACTTCTGAAGTACCCTGTTGACAATCTTGAACGGCGGGAATGCATACAGGTCGAGATGGGACCAATCCAGCAGAAAAGCATCCACGTGAACTGCTGCTGGGTCTGGAATCGGAGAACAATACAACGGGAGCCTCTAGGTTATCGAGGTAGCGAACAGATCTATGGTTGGCTGACCCCACAGGGCCCAAAGTCTGCTGCAAACATTCTTGTGAAGGGTCCACTCTGTGGGGATGACCTGACCCTTCCGGCTAAGGCGACCTGCCATGACATTCATATCGCCCTGAATGAACCTCGTTACCAGCGTGAGCTTTCGATCTTTTAACCAGATGAGGAGGTCCCTTGCGATCTAGAACAACTTCCACGAATGAGTCCCTCCCTGCTTGGAGATGTAAGCCAAGGCTGTGGTGTAGTCAGAGTCCACCTCCACCACCTAGTTAAGCTGGAGGGACTTGAAGTTTATCAAGGCCAGATGAACCGCCAACAGCTCCTTGCAAAAGATGTGAAGTGTCCTTAGCTCCTGATTCCATGTTCCCGAGCATTCCTGTCCGTCCAAAGTCGCACCCCAGCCCGTGTCTGATGCGTCAGAGAAGAGACGGCGGTCGGGTTTCTGAACAGCCAAAGGTAGACTTCCTTGAGAAGAAAGCTGTTCTTTCACCACGTGAGAGTAGACCTCCTCTCTTCGGAAACAGGAACTGAGATCGTCTCTAGCGTCATGTCCTTAATCCAGTGAGCCGCTAGATGATACTGAAGGGGGCGGAGGTGGGGTCTCCCTAACTCGATGGACAGGGCCAGCGATGAAAGTGTCCCTGTTAGACTCATCCACTACCTGACTGAGCATCGGTTCCTTCTCAGCATGCTCTGGATGCAAACTAGGGCTTAGTAGATCTTTGGGGCCGACGGAAAAGCCCGAAAAGCTCGCCTCTGAAGATCCATACCCAGGTAGACAATGGTCTGGGATGGGACGAGCTGGGACTCCTCAAAATTGACCAGGAGGCCCAGTTCCTTGGTCAGATCCATAGTCCATCTGAGAATCTCCAGACAGCGACGACTTGTGGGAGCTCTTAAAAGCTAGTCGTCTGACGGAGCCGGACACAAGATCATGGTACTGATGCACAGTCTGTGAACTGTCAACCATGGGGAAGCGAGGAAGAACAGTGACAACCCGAAGCTGTCTAGACTGTCTGGGTCGTACTGACAACTCCTTATCGGGTTGCTGAGGTTGCCGCACTGCGTCACAACAAGTCACTTCTGCTGGTTGTTGAACGTCTTCCCAGTGACACACTGACTCTGTAAACAAAAAATCCTCTAACAAGGACTAAGCTTGGACTGCATGTCTTGCAACACAGCTCAAGGTCTATGGGAGCAGGTGTGGTAACAGACGGGGTTAGCGACTGAAGTGGAACCATTACCTTCCCTGGAAGCATGTTATGCTTAAATAAAAGTCCATAGGAGGCGACGCAGCTAAAGGCTCCTCTCCAAATGACAGAGTCCTCAAGGGAATATCAGAAGGAGGGAGAATAGCACTTTCTCATCTACAGGAACCATATCCGAGAAAAGCTAAGTTCTCTCAGTGAGGGTTTCACTGGTGCAAAAGCAGCAGACTAGAAGGCAACGTTATGAAACTGCTTGACAGTCTAGTGAGTTGGCAACAACCAAAGATGTGTGACTGAGAAGCATGCGGTAAGGTATGCAGAGCATGCTGTATGTAGAGCATGCTGTAAGGTAAGCAGAGCATGTTGCATGGCGTGCGGCTTATGCTGCATGGGATGAGGCTCAAGCTGCATGGGATGAGGCTCATGCTGCATGGTATGAGGCTCATGCTGCATGGTATGAGGCTCATGCTGCATGGGATGAGGCTCAAGCTGCAAGGGAAGAGGCTTATGCCGCATGCGTTGAGGAGGATGCCGCATAGTATGATGCTCCTGCCTCATGGGTTGAGGCGGTTGCCGCATAGCATGAGGCTCCTGCCTCATGGTTTGAGGAGGATTAAATAAAGGAAATCTGAACCTGACACTAATCTAGCTGTCCGAGGATTTACCTGGTGAGACATCAGTCTCTTTATCAGCGAGTTTTACCAGATTTCCCCGGGCCACCACGTGACACAATTGGCAGTAATTCATTCAAATTACCCCTAATGAGTCAAAATGGATAAATATCAACACAACATCGTGTTCAAATAGAAATAAATTTCTACCTCATACTTGGGATCGAACGCTAGCCCCTTCTAATGAAAGGCCAGGTCGAAACCAACCATGCCACGAGAGCCCATTGAGGCTCCTGTGAGGTTCCTGCCTCAAGAGTTGCGTCTGCCTCAAGGGTTGAGGAGGTAGCTGCGCAGAGAGAGGCTCATGATGTGAAGAATGCGGTTGCTGCATGCGTTGAGGCGGCTGTCTCATAGCATGAGGTTCCTCAAGAGTTGAGGCTCTTCCCTCAAGAGTTGAGGTTCTTGCCTCAAGAGTGGAGGTGGCTGCCGCAAGAGTTGAGGTTGCTGCCTCAAGGATGGTGGAGGTTGCCGCAACGCAAGAGGTTGCTGCATAGCGTTGGTATCTGGCAACTCCCAATGCGGCAGCTCACGCGTGGAGGTAGGTTGAGGAACCTCAACATCATACGTCTGGCAGGGTGGACTGCGCAGAGGTGGAGTTGAGGTTGCTGCCTCGAGGATGGTGGAGGTTGTCGCACCGCAAGAGGTTGTTGCCTCGAGGATGGAGGAGGTAGTCGCAACGCATGAGGCTCCTACCTCAAGGGTAGAGGAGGTTGCTGCAAAGCATAAGGCTCCTGCCTCAAGTGTTGAGGAGGTTGCCGCGTGGCAAGAGGCTCCTGCCTCAAGGAAAGTGGAGGTTGCTGCACAGAGCTGGTATCTGGCAACTCCCAATGCGGCAGCTCACGCATGGAGGTAGCTTGAGGAACCTCAACATCATACGTCTGGCAGGCTGGACTGCGTAGAGGTGGAGGAGCGCTCGCAGGAGGAGGTGTGTTAACCTTCTCTGCCTGAAACTCCTGCATCAACACCGCCAGCTGAGACTGCATTGTCTGCAGCATAGACCACTAGAGTTTAAGAAAGACAACAACAAACGGAGCTACTGTCCGTTGAGACTGAGGGTCTAAAACAGCTGGTGCGGCAACAGACGGAGCTACTGCCTGTTGCGATACCACACTCTCTCTGGGAGGTGTGCAGTTGTCGTACTGCAGCAAGTCCGAACTGACCCAGTGCTAATGGCTACACCTAGGAGTTGGACTTGCGCGGAAGGGACCGACTTGCACTTAAAAGCTGTAAGATTTGGTCCATGGTTTCTGCGAGAAACCTCTTCCGCAGACGAGGAATAAAAGGGCTCTCTCGTCTTTGTGTGGGTGGGGTGATCACGTCGGCAACGTGTGTAGATACACCCGAAACCACGGAGGGAAACGTCTGTTCGTCGATCAAGGCCTGCTGAACCCATAAGTCCTTCGACATTACTTCTCCCCTGGGCTTGGGAGCTTGTAAGAGGTCCCAGACTAGGCGAACAACTGGCACGAACAGACGAACCCTCGAACGCAACACTGTAACACTTTGCGCTTATCACTTATCACTTTTGATTTTCTGTTTGCACTTATTTCACTGAACTCGAAACTTTAAGTGGTTTGTACCTGAAACACGCAATTCTATCCTTCCTTAAAAGTTAGTAATTGCGAAAACAGAATTACAATGTAACAGAAAAATATAATGAAAGATAAATAATTCAGTGGCTGGAAAGAGACTAAACACTAGATCAAATAAACTACGTTTAAAATCTCTCACCGCATAAAGCTTGAGAACAAGAATAAAACTCTAGAAACGTTTACCTTCTTCCCCTAAAGAGACTAGGGAGAAGAGCAAAAACGATAACAACGTTACTCGCTTGAACGAAACGTTTATCCTCCTCTCTCTCCCTCCGTCTCTATCTCTCTCTCTCTCTCTTGACTTAGAACCTGAGAGATGAGCCCAATCATATATATCGTTAAAACATATTATTGTTAAAGGAAAAAAACTGAAAGATTTCCCAAATAAAAAGTTCCTTTATTAGAATTAAAACCATTAAGCTAAGAAAGAATGAACAAAACGCTAGAATCGGTTTACTCTTACTGCAACGTGACACCGTGAAAATTCTCTCTCTATCGTAACGATAGAGCGCAAGTTGAACGTTCTGAACGTCAACAACTGCAGAGACAAAACAAAAGGTTAGTTCAACTTTGAAAACAGTACGAGACTATCAAAGAAATTCTTTCAAAAACATTAAAATAGCATAATATGTTAACAGGTAAAAACGAAATGACGGGCTCAATGTTAATTAACTTCGGTACCAAGAAAAGACCGCCTACTATTAGGAAAGGTCGAATATAAACAAATATAAAAATTAATTTTAATAAGTTTATAATAAAAGGAAGTTAATCGAAGAGGCCTATAAAAGGCGGAGAGATATAAAATAAATCTATAACTTTTGTTAAGCAAAATTAAGAAAGAGAGTCTATACTCTCTTAGACACCAACACTTCCGTCTAAGGGAAGGGTCGGCCATTTAAAAGTGAAAGAGAGTTCATACTCTCTTCGTCACCAAAATTAATCAAATTAATTCCAAAAGCTAGCTAAGCTAATGATAAAACTTCCTGAATAGCGAAAGCTAAACTCTAGAGCAAATACATCACCAAATCGTGAGCAAAAACTCCAGAATCAACAGCGTATCCATGTAGGTCTAGCCGGAGGCACGACAGAGGAAAAATTGAGGTGGTGTTGACAAGAAGTACTGGAGTACCTGACCACAGATGGCGCTGTGTGTTCACCCCCACCTGTATAGCGATCGCTGGCGTATCCCGACCGTAGATTTCTGTCGGCAACAGAGTTGACAGCTACATGATTATCAGGTAAGATTAATATTGAAAAAACCAAGATTAAAGGTCGCCCATGAATGGCAGAGGAAAAGTACAGACACATTGCCCTAAAGACTGACCATATACCTATACGATCATTGTCCAAGCCCTATCTCCAACCAACCTAGGACCAGGGAGGGCCAGTGAATGGCTGCTGATGACTTAGTAGGCTAACCTATAGGCTAAATATCAGTTTAGTGATGTGTCGTGATAAACAAAAGAGAGAGAGAGAGAGCGCATTTAAAATAGTACCACTCACAGAAATATTATACAGTAGGAAGCTGCTTGAAGGAACCTCCATCAGGAGGACGTGGCTATCTCACCCAAAAATAGATTTTGCTTGAAGGAACCTCCATCAGGAGGACGTGGCTATCTCACCCAAAAATAGATTTTGCTTGAAGGAACCTCCATCAGGAGGACGTGGCTATCTCACCCAAAAATAGATTTTGCTTGAAGGAACCTCCATCAGGAGGACGTGGCTATCTCACCCAAAAATAGATTTTGCTTGAAGGAACCTCCATCAGGAGGACGTGGCTATCTCACCCAAAAATAGATTTTGCTTGAAGGAACCTCCATCAGGAGGACGTGGCTATCTCACCCAAAAATAGATTTTTCCTACGTCAAAATCTGTTTTTTGTATGTTTTTTTCGGTCAAATACTAATCAAACGTAAACATGAATTAAAGATCAATGAGACGAACCAGTAGAACAACCGCACTCAAAACAAAAAAAAAACAAAAAAAAAAAAAGCTTAAGCAAACTTGTGATGAACCAGTAGAACAACCGCCCTCTCATTAAGAAAAAAAAAAAAAACCTTAAGCAAACTTGCCTAGTCTCCAGCAATTGTCAACATTCTTGTTTCTTAACATGATGAGTATTATAACCCTACTGTACTTTATAACACAAAGAGTGTGTGTGTGTGTGTGTGTGTGTGTGAGAGCCTAGCAGTACCAGAGAAACTCGGCTGAATCCCTCTTCAGGCTGGGAGGAGCAGAGGGAGGAGAGAGAGGAAAGGTCCCTTTTGTTTCTTTGTTTGATGTCGGCTACAGTAAATAGACTAAATACACACTAAGAGCTATGGAATGAAGAATGATGGGAATAACACGAGGTATAGATACCAACATGGATACGAGAGCAGACTAAAGTAGGGGATATTCTAACAACATGCACGAAAAACAAATGGACATGGGAAGGACATAATAAGAATATTATAAATGGACATTAAGAATAAAATAATAGTCTGGGGATTGCAAATTGCAAAAGAAACAGGGGAAGGAAGAGAAGACAATGGATTGACGACCTTAGAAAATTTACGAGTACAGACGGCCATAAAAAGACCATGAACAGGCGGAATTGGAAGGACATATCTGAGGCTTTTGTCCTACAAAGGCCTAGTTATGGCTGATCATGATGATGATAAATGCATATACAGTACAATAAATGCAGAGGATTCTACTCCACAACAGGACAAAAAGTCTCGGACATTGCTTAGAACAGTGGTTCTTAACCTTTTTCAATGTTCGCACCCTTTTCACTGAGTGCTGAGAACACATCACCCAAGTAGGCAAGCATCTGAACAAAACTAGGGTCATTGAAATGTATGGCCAGTTCTTGTATCCATTCATGGAGAAAATGGTGAATTTCTCCTCGTTCATCCAAATCACATACGTGTACCCCGGACTCAAGTTTGTTGCAAATTTATCCCTTCATTGGGAAAATAGATTTAGGTATATCTCTTTGAACACTGTTTAAAACTAAGCAACAAGATTTTTTTTTTTAGGAGAATATATAAATCTTAGGTAAAAACATATATTTTCTTCAATATTTCACAGGTATCCTCGCACCCCTTAGGAACCAGGTTTGCACCCCCGGTTAAGAACCCCTGGCTTAGAAGGATGTAATCAATAGTGAGAATAGGAGTGGCTGGAGGTAAATAAACCTGTTAATCATAAGCTGAAAGTGTATGACAATGGAGCATTGAATGTAATAAGTGAGGAGGGACGGTATCAAAGAGATGAAATCAGTTGCTGGGTAGTTTTACCAAATTACATTAATTCCAGTAATTTTTCATAGGAATGAGAATGTAGAAAAAGTTTAAACAATGTTAAAAAGATAAAATAAAAGAAATGAAAGCTTTAGTTATACCAACAGAAAAGATCGTACGCAGGCATGTACCTATGTAGAAAAAAAAGACAGGTAAAGGTGGATAAAATAAGTGTGATTTATCATTAAATTAAATGCAGAGAAAAAGATTAATGAGCTAAAACTACATGTTAATAAACACAGAGAGGATGCTCAATGTAAATGCTATTCTGGGTCGAGTGAATTTCTCAACTAATAGATGCAACAGGTTGAATGTCAAGGAAAAAAGAGAAAGAGGCAGGGACTGAAATGTAAAACTGAAAAGGCTTTATGGAAGTAACAGCTGAGGATATAAGATTCCAGTATGAGGCTGATGAAATGAAAGAAATGGGGTAGATGATAAGTCAGAAGCTGCACTGCACAGGTGAGGAAGTATAATTGAATGACCAACAAGATTTTCTATGTCCACACGATGCAAAGATGCAGGTAACAAGTCGTCCTGACACGAGAATTGTTACAGGTGGTTTCAAACTATCATAACCTAGATGCATGTCTACTGTAAGCATATGCGGCTCTGAGACTATACAATAGGCTACCATGAGATCTGAATAAGCTCCTCGTCTGCATCTATACCACCTCTTCCTAGTTTAAAGCGAGCAAAGCGCTGGGTTATAGAGGTAGGGGTGCAGGGGCTGCGGCTGGTTCTGACCTAGTGGCTCGACCCAGCGACTCCGGACAACACCCTCAACTCGGAGGTAGGGGACACTGAGATGTCCTTAAAGCACAAGGGAATCGCGCAGCGGAACAGCCGGCAGGAAGGAGGCAGCGGCGAGCAGGCCAAGCTGCCACTGCTGCCACCACCGTCACCACTGGCAGTCGCCCGTGAGATCTGAATAATTGAAGATAAGGCGTTCAAGAGGAAATGAACACTTTCTTATTCTGCATGTGTTTTGACAGTGATGATCAAACTGTAAGCGAACAATATGCACTGTGAAATGTTGAGTGCTCCCGAATAAACATCAGAAAACGACCGTGGAGGTCCTGTAGAGAGTAGGGTTCCCCTGCTGTACAGAACCAGATAAGCAGCCCTCAAAGTAAAGTTTGTGGAAAAAAAAAAAAAATTGTTGTCACTTGGTACAAGACTGGTGAATTTATGTTGTCAAGGTATACGGCTTGTAAGAATTAAATAGGACAAATATTACTTGGCATATGGTACAGCATTTTAATTGCTAAAGCAAGACAGGTGACATAACTGGTATAGGGAGGAACACTGGGTTGAGAAGAAGAGGATGTGTGGATCATGTGTTGGTTATGATGCAGCACTGTGGAAATGGCAAGAATTATGGCAAAAAATACATAAAAAATTGATAAAAAAAAAAAGGACAACCGAGTGGAATTGCGATTACATGATACTGTACAGACTGAGATTGTGAGGGTAATTAAAGGTTTTCAAGATGGAAGTGAGCAATTGTTAAGAGGAAGGGGTGAGACTAGTATTGTGGTGAAGTGGGTCAAGAAAATAAAATGTTACGTCTGGTTGTCAAAAATCTCTATAGAGTGATGCCAAAATCAAGTTAAAGGGCAGTGACAATTCAATTGAATTGTTTGAAGAAAATCCTCTGATGTTTGATGAAAAATAAAATGGTTGGGTCTGAATATAAGAAACAATGGTTTATGATGGTATATGAACATCAGGAAGATGGTGTAATGAATGGTAGGAAAGGTGGTGGACTAACGGAAGTTGTTGATTAATATAAAGTATGCGATCATATACAAAGGATGAATAAGAGAAGAAGCTATACTGTACTGGAGATTTATCAATGATTGTAGAATGAATTTCTGAAGTATAGTAATTTGCATTTTCCTTAAATATACAAAACCAAGTTCTTTAATAAGCGTATACTGTACTTTCAGCAAAGCTTGAACTTGGTTGTTAAATCTATAATGACGTGTCTGTAGTTACTGGCTGGTGACAATGAAGCCCTGACTCCTAATTCCTAATTAGCCACTAGGTTACAACCTTGCCCTGATATGCGGTCAAGAGGAGAACCTATATCTATGTGGGGGATATGCTGTCTAAATGTAGGGTCATATGAGAACATTGGTGCATACACATCTATCCACCCCCTCGTTAGGAAGGAGGGAAGAGGAGCTTCAAAGCAAACTTACTACTTAGAAAAGATGCTTGATCATGTGGATCTCAACCTGCATTCTTTGTCTGGTCCAGCATATAACAGTGACTACTGCATCCCAAGGAAGGGGAAGAGAAAAAAGTTAAGGCCACTTGACATTACCTCTCATTCTGGAGTAACCTATCCTAGGTGAGATGCTTCTTGTCCCTTGGGTGAGTTTGATTTGCTGACCTGACCTGCTGAGCCCCTATTATTATTACCATTATCATTACTAGCCAAGCTATAACACTGGTTTGAAATGCAGAATGTGTGCTCTCACAAGGTGAACGTAGAGGCGAGGGAACACTTCTGCAGGAGGGCCCTCCTGTAGAAGGGCACAATCCAGTAGAACATACTAGGCCACGAGTTAACATACGAAGGCTCTCTCCTATAGGAGAACAAGTACGCACAGGAGAGAACTCATGGGCACTTGAGCAAGCAAAGGTAGACACACACCTAGTGCTCTAGTGGGCATGTGAATAGCTGAGAGGGAAGGAGTGTGAGCAAACACAAAGCAGGTGCAAGAGTATGCAAGGTTACACATGCACAAAGTAGCATGTTAGTTGGTGCACATGAGCATGTAAGGAAGTGCTCGTCATGAATAAAAGCAGCAAACTCAAGTGTCCTCTGCATTGTCTCATAGGTGGGTAGGTATTAGATTGCCCTGCATATAGCAGACACGGGCTCTTGTGTTGGAAGCCCATAAGTGGGATAAGGATGTGAAGGTGGTAGGGTTATGTATGAGAAGGTGGTAAGGTTATATATGTGAAGGTGGTAAGGTTATATACGTGAAGGTGGTAAGGTTATATATGAGAAGGTGGTAAGGTTATATATGTGAAGGTGGTAAGGTTATTTATGTGAAGGTGGTAAGGTTATATATGTAAAGGTGATAAGGTTATATATGAGAAGGTGGTAAGGTTATATATGTGAAGGTGGTAAGGTTATATACGTGAAGGTGGTAGGGTTATATATGTGAAGGTGGTAAGGTTATATATGAGAAGGTGGTAAGGTTATTTATGTGAAGGTGGTAAGGTTATATATGTAAAGGTGATAAGGTTATATATGAGAAGGTGGTAAGGTTATATATGAGAAGGTGGTAAGGTTATATATGTGAAGGTGGTAGGTTTATATATGAGAAGGTGGTAAGGTTATATATGTGAAGGTGGTAAGGTTATATATGAGAAGGTGGTAAGGTTATATATGTGAAGGTGGTAAGGTTATTTATGTGAAGGTGGTAAGGTTATATATGAGAAGGTGGTAAGGTTATATATGAGAAGGTGGTAAGGTTATATATGAGAAGGTGGTAAGGTTATATATGTGAAGGTGGTAAGGTTATTTATGTGAAGGTGGTAAGGTTATATATGTAAAGGTGATAAGGTTATATATGAAAAGGTGGTAAGGTTATATATGTGAAGGTGGTAAGGTTATATATGAGAAGGTGGTAAGGTTATATATGAGAAGGTGGTAAGGTTATATATGTGAAGGTGGTAAGGTTATATACGTGAAGGTGGTAGGGTTATATATGTGAAGGTGGTAAGGTTATATATGAGAAGGTGGTAAGGTTATATACGTGAAGGTGGTAAGGTTATTTATGTGAAGGTGGTAAGGTTATATATGTGAAGGTGGTAAGGTTATATATGAGAAGGTGGTAAGGTTATATATGAGAAGGTGGTAAGGTTATATATGAGAAGGTGGTAAGGTTATATATGTGAAGGTGGTAAGGTTATATATGAGAAGGTGGTAAGGTTATATATGTGAAGGTGGTAAGGTTATATATGAGAAGGTGGTAAGGTTATATATGTGAAGGTGGTAAGGTTATATATGAGAAGGTGGTAAGGTTATATATGTGAAGGTGGTAAGGTTATATATGAGAAGGTGGTAAGGTTATATATGTGAAGGTGGTAAGGTTATATATGAGAAGGTGGTAAGGTTATATATGTGAAGGTGGTAAGGTTATATATGAGAAGGTGGTAAGGTTATATATGTGAAGGTGGTAAGGTTATATATGAGAAGGTGGTAAGGTTATATATGAGAAGGTGGTAAGGTTATATATGTGAAGGTGGTAAGGTTATATATGTGAAGGTGGTAAGGTTATATATGAGAAGGTGGTAAGGTTATATATGTGAAGGTGGTAAGGTTATTTATGTGAAGGTGGTAAGGTTATTTATGTGAAGGTGGTAAGGTTATATATGAGAAGGTGGTAAGTTTATATATGAGAAGGTGGTAAGGTTATATATGTGAAGGTGGTAAGGTTATTTATGTGAAGGTGGTAAGGTTATATATGTAAAGGTGATAAGGTTATATATGAGAAGGTGGTAAGGTTATATATGTGAAGGTGGTAAGGTTATATATGAGAAGGTGGTAAGGTTATATATGTGAAGGTGGTAAGGTTATTTATGTGAAGGTGGTAAGGTTATTTATGTGAAGGTGGTAAGGTTATATATGAGAAGGTGGTAAGGTTATATATGAGAAGGTGGTAAGGTTATATATGTGAAGGTGGTAAGGTTATTTATGTGAAGGTGGTAAGGTTATATATGTAAAGGTGATAAGGTTATATATGAGAAGGTGGTAAGGTTATATATGTGAAGGTGGTAAGGTTATATATGAGAAGGTGGTAAGGTTATATATGAGAAGGTGGTAAGGTTATATATGTGAAGGTGGTAAGGTTATATATGAGAAGGTGGTAAGGTTATATATGTGAAGGTGGTAAGGTTATATATGAGAAGGTGGTAAGGTTATATATGTGAAGGTGGTAAGGTTATATATGAGAAGGTGGTAAGGTTATATATGTGAAGGTGGTAAGGTTATATATGTGAAGGTGGTAAGGTTATATATGAGAAGGTGGTAAGGTTATATATGTGAAGGTGGTAAGGTTATTTATGTGAAGGTGGTAAGGTTATTTATGTGAAGGTGGTAAGGTTATATATGAGAAGGTGGTAAGGTTATATATGAGAAGGTGGTAAGGTTATATATGAGAAGGTGGTAAGGTCATATATGAGAAGGTGGTAAGGTTATATATGTGAAGGTGGTAGGTTTATATATGAGAAGGTGGTAAGGTTATATATGTGAAGGTGGTAAGGTTATATATGAGAAGGTGGTAAGGTTATATATGTGAAGGTGGTAAGGTTATTTATGTGAAGGTGGTAAGGTTATTTATGTGAAGGTGGTAAGGTTATATATGTGAAGGTGGTAAGGTTATATATGAGAAGGTGGTAAGGTTATATATGAGAAGGTGGTAAGGTTATATATGAGAAGGTGGTAAGGTTATATATGAGAAGGTGGTAAGGTTATATATGAGAAGGTGGTAAGGTCATATATGAGAAGGTGGTAAGGTTATATATGTGAAGGTGGTAGGTTTATATATGAGAAGGTGGTAAGGTTATATATGTGAAGGTGGTAAGGTTATATATGAGAAGGTGGTAAGGTTATATATGTGAAGGTGGTAAGGTTATTTATGTGAAGGTGGTAAGGTTATATATGTAAAGGTGATAAGGTTATATATGAGAAGGTGGTAAGGTTATATATGAGAAGGTGGTAAGGTTATATATGAGAAGGTGGTAAGGTTATATATGTGAAGGTGGTAGGTTTATATATGAGAAGGTGGTAGGGTTATATATGTGAAGGTGGTAAGGTTATATATGAGAAGGTGGTAAGGTTATATATGTGAAGGTGGTAAGGTTATTTATGTGAAGGTGGTAAGGTTATATATGAGAAGGTGGTAAGGTTATATATGAGAAGGTGGTAAGGTTATATATGAGAAGGTGGTAAGGTTATATATGTGAAGGTGGTAAGGTTATATATGTGAAGGTGGTAGGGTTATATATGAGAAGGTGGTAAGGTTATATATGTGAAGGTGGTAGGGTTATATATGAGAAAGTGGTAAGGCTATATATGTGAAGGTGGTAGGTTTATATATGAGAAGGTGGTAAGGTTATTTATGTGAAGGTGGTAAGGTTATATATGTGAAGGTGGTAAGGTTATATATGTGAAGGTGGTAGGTTTATATATGAGAAGGTGGTAAGGTTATATATGTGAAGGTGGTAAGGTTATATATGAGAAGGTGGTAAGGTTATATATGTGAAGGTGGTAAGGTTATTTATGTGAAGGTGGTAAAGTTATATATGTAAAGGTGATAAGGTTATATATGAGAAGGTGGTAAGGTTATATATGAGAAGGTGGTAAGGTTATATATGTGAAGGTGGTAGGGTTATATATGTAAAGGTGATAAGGTTATATATGAGAAGGTGGTAAGGTTATATATGAGAAGGTGGTAAGGTTATATATGTGAAGGTGGTAAGGTTATATATGTGAAGGTGGTAAGGTTATATATGAGAAGGTGATAAGGTTATATATGTGAAGGTGGTAAGGTTATATATGTGAAGGTGGTAAGGTTATATATGTGAAGGTGATAAGGTTATATATGAGAAGGTGGTAAGGTTATATATGAGAAGGTGGTAAGGTTATATATGAGAAGGTGGTAAGGTTATATATGTGAAGGTGGTAGGTTTATATATGAGAAGGTGGTAGGGTTATATATGTGAAGGTGGTAGGGTTATATATGAGAAGGTGGTAAGGTTATATATGAGAAGGTGGTAAGGTTATATATGAGAAGGTGGTAAGGTTATATACGTGAAGGTGGTAGGGTTATATATGAGAAGGTGGTAAGGTTATATATGTGAAGGTGGTAGGGTTATATATGAGAAGGTGGTAAGGTTATATATGTGAAGGTGGTAGGTTTATATATGAGAAGGTGGTAAGGTTATATATGTGAAGGTGGTAGGGTTATATATGAGAAGGTGGTAAGGTTATATATGTGAAGGTGGTAGGGTTATATATGAGAAGGTGGTAAGGTTATATATGTGAAGGTGGTAGGGTTATATATGAGAAGGTGGTAAGGTTATATATGTGAAGGTGGTAGGTTTATATATGAGAAGGTGGTAAGGTTATATATGTGAAGGTGGTAGGGTTATATATGAGAAGGTGGTAAGGTTATATATGTGAAGGTGGTAGGGTTATATATGTGAAGGTGGTAAGGTTATTTATGTGAAGGTGGTAAGGTTATATATGTGAAGGTGGTAGGGTTATATATGTAAAGGTGATAAGGTTATATATGAGAAGGTGGTAAGGTTATATATGAGAAGGTGGTAAGGTTATATATGTGAAGGTGGTAGGTTTATATATGAGAAGGTGGTAGGGTTATATATGTGAAGGTGGTAGGGTTATATATGAGAAGGTGGTAAGGTTATATATGTGAAGGTGGTAAGGTTATATATGTGAAGGTGGTAAGGTTATTTATGTGAAGGTGGTAAGGTTATATATGTGAAGGTGGTAGGGTTATATATGTAAAGGTGATAAGGTTATATATGAGAAGGTGGTAAGGTTATATATGAGAAGGTGGTAAGGTTATATATGAGAAGGTGGTAAGGTTATATATGAGAAGGTGGTAAGGTTATATATGTGAAGGTGGTAGATTTATATATGAGAAGGTGGTAGGGTTATATATGTGAAGGTGGTAGGGTTATATATGAGAAGGTGGTAAGGTTATATATGAGAAGGTGGTAAGGTTATATATGTAAAGGTGGTAGGTTTATATATGAGAAGGTGGTAGGGTTATATATGTGAAGGTGGTAGGGTTATATATGAGAAGGTGGTAAGGTTATATATGAGAAGGTGGTAGGTTTATATATGTGAAGGTGGTAGGGTTATATATGAGAAGGTGGTAAGGTTATATATGAGAAGGTGGTAAGGTTATATATGTGAAGGTGGTAGGTTTATATATGAGAAGGTGGTAGGGTTATATATGTGAAGGTGGTAGGGTTATATATGAGAAGGTGGTAAGGTTATATATGAGAAGGTGGTAAGGTTATATATGTGAAGGTGGTAGGTTTATATATGAGAAGGTGGTAAGGTTATTTATGTGAAGGTGGTAAGGTTATATATGTAAAGGTGATAAGGTTATATATGAGAAGGTGGTAAGGTTATATATGTGAAGGTGGTAGGTTTATATATGAGAAGGTGGTAAGGTTATATATGAGAAGGTGGTAAGGTTATATATGAGAAGGTGGTAAGGTTATATATGTGAAGGTGGTAAGGTTATATATGAGAAGGTGGTAAGGTTATATATGTGAAGGTGGTAAGGTTATTTATGTGAAGGTGGTAAGGTTATATATGTAAAGGTGATAAGGTTATATATGAGAAGGTGGTAAGGTTATATATGAGAAGGTGGTAAGGTTATATATGTGAAGGTGGTAGGGTTATATATGAGAAGGTGGTAAGGTTATATATGTGAAGGTGGTAGGTTTATATATGAGAAGGTGGTAAGGTTATATATGTGAAGGTGGTAAGGTTATATATGTGAAGGTGGTAAGGTTATATATGAGAAGGTGGTAAGGTTATATATGTGAAGGTGGTAGGGTTATATATGAGAAGGTGGTAAGGTTATATATGAGAAGGTGGTAAGGTTATATATGTGAAGGTGGTAAGGTTATATATGTGAAGGTGGTAAGGTTATATATGAGAAGGTGGTAAGGTTATATATGTGAAGGTGGTAAGGTTATATATGTGAAGGTGGTAAGGTTATATATGAGAAGGTGGTAAGGTTATATATGAGAAGGTGGTAAGGTTATATATGTGAAGGTGGTAAGGTTATTTATGTGAAGGTGGTAAGGTTATATATGTAAAGGTGATAAGGTTATATATGTAAAGGTGATAAGGTTATATATGAGAAGGTGGTAAGGTTATATATGAGAAGGTGGTAAGGTTATATATGTGAAGGTGGTAGGGTTATATATGAGAAGGTGGTAAGGTTATATATGTGAAGGTGGTAGGTTTATATATGAGAAGGTGGTAAGGTTATATATGTGAAGGTGGTAAGGTTATATATGTGAAGGTGGTAAGGTTATATATGAGAAGGTGGTAAGGTTATATATGTGAAGGTGGTAAGGTTATTTATGTGAAGGTGGTAAGGTTATATATGTAAAGGTGATAAGGTTATATATGAGAAGGTGGTAAGGTTATATATGTAAAGGTGATAAGGTTATATATGAGAAGGTGGTAAGGTTATATATGTGAAGGTGGTAGGTTTATATATGAGAAGGTGGTAAGGTTATATATGTGAAGGTGGTAAGGTTATATATGAGAAGGTGGTAAGGTTATATATGTGAAGGTGGTAAGGTTATTTATGTGAAGGTGGTAAGGTTATATATGTAAAGGTGATAAGGTTATATATGAGAAGGTGGTAAGGTTATATATGTGAAGGTGGTAATGTTATATATGTGAAGGTGGTAAGGTTATTTATGTGAAGGTGGTAAGGTTATATATGTAAAGGTGGTAAGGTTATATATGTGAAGGTGGTAAGGTTATATATGAGAAGGTGGTAAGGTTATATATGTGAAGGTGGTAAGGTTATATATGAGAAGGTGGTAAGGTTATATATGTGAAGGTGGTAAGGTTATTTATGTGAAGGTGGTAAGGTTATTTATGTGAAGGTGGTAAGGTTATATATGTAAAGGTGATAAGGTTATATATGAGAAGGTGGTAAGGTTATATATGAGAAGGTGGTAAGGTTATATATGTGAAGGTGGTAGGGTTATATATGAGAAGGTGGTAAGGTTATATATGTGAAGGTGGTAGGGTTATATATGAGAAGGTGGTAAGGTTATATATGTGAAGGTGGTAAGGTTATATATGTGAAGGTGGTAAGGTTATATATGAGAAGGTGGTAAGGTTATATATGTGAAGGTGGTAGGGTTATATATGAGAAGGTGGTAAGGTTATATATGAGAAGGTGGTAAGGTTATATATGTGAAGGTGGTAGGGTTATATATGAGAAGGTGGTAAGGTTATATATGAGAAGGTGGTAAGGTTATATATGAGAAGGTGGTAGGGTTATATATGAGAAGGTGGTAAGGTTATATATGAGAAGGTGGTAGGTTTATATATGAGAAGGTGGTAGGGTTATATATGTGAAGGTGGTAGGGTTATATATGAGAAGGTGGTAAGGTTATATATGAGAAGGTGGTAAGGTTATATATGTGAAGGTGGTAGGTTTATATATGAGAAGGTGGTAGGGTTATATATGTGAAGGTGGTAGGGTTATATATGAGAAGGTGGTAAGGTTATATATATGAAGGTGGTAGGGTTATATATGTGAAGGTGGTAAGGTTATATAAGGATGATGATGGGATGGATGGGAAAGGATGAAAGCACCATGATGACCGTGTCAGGAGTCCGAAGCCCAGACAAGGCGCCGCAAAGCAGACATCACCCAAACCCGGATCCTCTTCGGTCCTGGAGAAATTTTTTTCTTTCTTATTGCAACCCGAAAAGGGAATTATTGTCTCGTCTAATCTTCGTCTTTGGCGACGCGAGTCCATGGGGGCAGCACCATCTCCCATAGGGAGAAAAACGGTAGTAGCATTTATATGGAACTCCTATCGATCAGTCTTCTAGGATGTGGTTCACAAAGAAGAAAAGAAAGGTGGAACACTTCCATTCCGACTGGAAGTGAGTGAAGAGAAGAAGTTGTCTGCCATCTGGCTGATGCCTAAGACACTCCGAGGAAAGAGATCCTAGGTACTCTATGAAGAGGCAGCGCTATCAGGAGATATGCCTCTAGAACCTCCTGTACGAAAAAAAAAATTCTGACAATAAGAAGGGCAGAGTGACCCTCCCCTTCAACTCAGCAGCAGTAGCTATTCCTTCCCATGCATAAGGGAATAAACAGTAACGTTGTCAAACAGGAACAAGACACTATATGTGCAAACAACTGTCAGTCAGCTACAAATGCCTAGAAAACAGAAAAACCTTTCATCTTCAATAATATCCTTTTTATTAATTTTACTTTCCACAAAACTGAATTGTAATCAATACATGGTCCACGCACCCTCTTCAAAATCCACAGTTCCTCCCTTTACCAATTCTTTTTTCACCCTGTGGCCGCGGGGGCATAAAAACAATTAGAATAGCGCCAACGTATCCCTGCGTGTCGTAAGAAGCGACTAAAAGTGACAGGACGAGGGGGCTGGGAACCCCCTCTCCTGTGAGACATCATCAAAGAGATGGAGATGGGGGGAGAGTAACTGCTCCCCGCACTTTTGTTTCTTTTGTTTGATGTCAGCTACCCCCCAAAACTGGGGGAAATGCCTTGGAATATGTATGTATGTATGTATAAAACAAATTGCCAACAATTATTTAAAAGAACAAATAAAAGATTAAAAATGCCAGTTGACAGCGCCGGGGGTACAGTACCTCTAATTTCCGGCAGATAAAGTGGCTATTCAGTATCACAGCAGGCAAGGGAGGCTTCGTTATCACCAACCAGTAACTACAGACACCAGCTTTTTTTTAACATTTCAGTTCTAGCTACACTGAATGCATAACCCTATTAGAAGACGAAGATTTGTATACAGTACATGTAGAAACAAATACTATTGAAATGTACTAAGAGTGGGAATCATATTTGCCAATGCAATTAAATTTCATATTGGAGTGCCAAGGTTGCTAGGTTTAAAAATGCACAAGCGTGTATCGCGAGATTGATGAATACGGAGTTTCGTTGAAATTCATTGGACTGAGGATTGTATATATTTAGAAGCTTCATTGAGCTAAGTAAATATTAATCTATTTTTAATAATATACAGTACTGTCATATTTGAAAAGGGGAGGAAATATGTTGCATAAAATTATATGTTTGAAAGGATATTTTCCCAGGAAGCACAAGAAGTAAACGTACATACTGGACATGGTTGGTCTGGTAGTGAATGTGTAGGAGAATGGTGAATATTTATCAAACTGAGAATCAATAAAGCAAAGGGAGCTATATTACATATCCTTGTAGAAGGTCAGTAATTTGTCTCTGTGGAGAACACTACAGTACATCCCATCAATCAAAGGTCATAGGTCATTTGTAATCGTACAATTATCATTAATATTTACCACCATCATGGATAGAAACTCAACAAAATGAGTTTGAAGAATTGAAAATTTGGGGCAGATATAAAGGTTGACAGTGTAATTCTATCAATCTGAAAAGAAAAACGAGATGGAATGAGATTGGGGAAATTAAAGAACATCATAAGCTTGAATATGATCAAGTGTGAGGAATGGAAGTAGTGTGTGTATGGAAAAGAAAAAAAAGGAGAAACTAGTATCTCAGGGTACAGTATAAGTCTTATACATCTGCCGAAGATTAATCTCGGTGAATGTCAGGGCAAATTTTCTGGATGGATACTAAGCAAATGAATGAGGAAACAGATAGTTGAAGTGTAAACCGAAAATGCTAGAAAGAAGAGATATGTCATGAACAAACGTAACTGAATAAATGACAAAAACTAACGTCAGATAGAACAGGCATTTTCTTTTGCAAACACATTTTGCAATATATTTCTTTCAAATTGCTCTAACAGCCTTAATTTTTGTCATAGAGAGGTCACGTTGGTCTCATTCTTTTAGAAAATGCCTGAAATTTTTCAAAGTTATCAAAAATATGCAAACAAAGTAAATAGCTGTTTTTTGAAAGGACGTATCGGTGCGTCCATGGGGGTGAAAGGGTTAATTGAATGTGAAGCATACTCGAGTGGCAGAACTTAGTGATGCAAGACTATAAAAGGAGTTTTGACAAAGGAAAAAGGGATTTTGACGAAGGAAAAATCTATTTCTGGGCTCCGACCCGTGCCGCCCAGTGAAATGCTCCTTTAACATCATTTCTAAGGTAAAAACTGCTATGAATTTACCAGAGAAAAATTTGTATAGGAATGCTAGGTTGAACCCAGCTCGCTCACCTTAATAAGGTGTCGGTATAATACTGGGGCGCTGAATAAATCACAACCAGAGGCCTCGCACCATTTAGATATCTCCTGTCAACATCCCCGAACAGCGAGGTGCCGTTCAACATCCTACTACTACTAGCAATCCCACGCCAGTGACGTCACTCCTTTTTCATAGCACCACTTTTTAATCCTTATTTTGCCTTAGTGTATGAATTTCGCTGGTTTTTTCTGGATTTACCTCAAGATGTAGGAAAAACTAATTTTTGGGGAGGTGCTCTGTGGTCTCCAATTACTTTCCTGTTCAAGGCTAGAACAGGGAATCCAATACAGCCCAATACCAAAGAAATATTGTTCCCCTGCTCTAGGGATAGGAGGATAGATGTGAGAGAGGCAAGAGAGCGTGCTAGAAATAGGAATGAATGGCAAGCGATTGTGACGCAGTTCCGGTAGGCCCTGCTGCTTCCTCCGGTGCCTTAAATGACCGCGGAGGTAGCAGCAGTAGGGGATTCAGCATTATGAAGCTTCATCTGTGGTGGATAATGTGGGAGGGTGGGCTGTGGCACCCTAGCAGTACCAGCTGAACTCGGTTGAGTCCCTGGTTAGGCTGGAGGAACGTAGAGAGTAGAGGTCCCCTTTTTTGTTTTTGTTTCATTTGTTGATGTCGGCTACCCCCAAAAATTGGGGGAAGTGCCTTTGGTATATGTATGTATGTATGTGCTCTAGGGACAGTGCACCAACATGCAGAGTACAGACTCTGTGAATTATAGGGGAGACCTGCAGTTCAGGCCCATTATAACTTGCCATATCACTTCCAAATCTGCACATTGTCAATGACTGCTGAAGAAATAGGAAAAATAATTAACCCTTTTACCCCCAGGCTCTTTGGAAATTTCCAACCCTTAACCTCCATGGGGTTATTTTTTCCCCCAGCACATTTTGCAGTATATTTTTTTTAAATTGCTCTAACAGCCTTAATTTTTGTCATAGAGAGGTCAGGTTGGTCTCATTCTCTTGGAAAATGCCTGAATTTTCTCAAAAAATTATCAAAAATATGAAAAAACAAATGTTTATAGCATTTTTTTGCAAGGACGTACCGGTACGTCCATGGGGGTAAAGGGATGAGTTTTGTGAAACGTACCAGTACAGTACGTCCTTTGGGGGTAAAAGTAATTAAGAGGTTCAAAAATAGGAAGAGGGAGGATATTACAAACAAGATGCTGGACTGGAGTGGTGATAAGTATGATTAAATAGCCATCAGGGTTTTTTAAATGCTAGCCTACAGGATGCAAACCTGGTGAAAGAATGAATGAATATAAAGATAAAAGTGACTTGTAGGAATTATGAAGGAATTATCTAAATGGAAGACAGCCTGTGAATAGTGGTTTTTACACGCCCCTGATGTATATACGACACCCACAAGGTGCTCGCGCGAGGGTAGTAACCTCTGCATTCCATGCTTTTATCTTTCTCTGGTATATTTGGAAGATTTATATCCGAAAAGTGTAAAGAAGGACCCTTTTCACCGGCCGTCACATGTCGACCCAGAAAAGTGACTTGTAGGAATTATAAGGGACAAATGTTACTTAATATACTAAGGAAAGTGTATGGTACAATTTTGATTGCCAAAGGAAGAAGGTGAAAGAAGAATTGGTAAGGAGAGAAACTGTGGATTTTGAAGAAGGTGCGTGGACCATGTATTGATTACAATTCAGTTTTGTGGAAAGTAAAATGAATAAAATGCATTATGGCACACCACAAAAAAATATGATAAAAATTTATGAAGGTGTAATCTGGGTGAAAATGAGATTGTATGGTACTGTATACATTAAAAATAAAAGCTAGAAAAGTGAAAGTTCAAAGAAGCATGTAAGGGGAGTGACTGGTGTGGTGGTGAAGTGGGTGCGAGACTTAATAAGTCTGACTGTTATTATCTTTATGGATGGAGTAATGTAAAAAGTCAGGAGAGAAAAATCAATCAAGTGCAATCACTACACATTACAGTAACACCCAACTCTACATCATGAATTTGTTCCAAGAGACAAGAAGCAAAGCGATTTTCGACACAAAATGGATTTCAGCCTTAAAAAGCTACTTCCGCATGTTGCATAAGATTTTTCATAACTCTGACCATCCTTTGCATTCGGATCTCCCTGGACTATTCTATCCTGTTCGTAATACTAGGCAGGCAGTTAATTCTAATAGCCAGGCCTTCTCCATCATGAGGCTCAATACTATGCAGTACTCCAGCTGTTACCAAGTTGTGGAATGATCTTCCTAATCGGGTGGTTGAATCAGTAGAACTTCAAAAGTTCTAAGTTGGAGCAAATGCTTTTTTGTTGACCAGGCGGACATGAGTCTTTTTATAGTTTATTTAGGACATATTTGTTTTTGATGTTGTTAATAGTTTATATATGACATGTCTGTTTTGACGTTGTTACTTATTTTAGAATGATTTATTGTTAATTTGTTCTCTTCATTTATTTATTTCCTTATTCCCTTTCCTCACTGGGCTATTTTTCCCTGTTGGAGCCCCTGGGCTTATAGCATCTTGCTTTTCCAACTAGGGTTGTAGCTTGGATAGTAATAATAATAATATATACCTTATTGAACAGGAAAAAGTTCTTGAAACCTGCTATCATTTTATAAAAAACAAATACCTACAGTAATGTTTCCATGTGAAGTACAGCACTGTCCTTTTTAAAGCACTCAAGCATTTTAATAAAAAAACATTGCAATGGTGCATGGATAGAGCCCAGAAAGGAGGTAAATCAATGGAGGAATGCGTAGAAAGATGACTTCCTTGCTAGTGCCTATGAGAAGGGAGAAGGTTAAGATAAAGAGTGAGACTTCATGTTGGCTATTGTCAGTAAAATAAATGATCACGGTGGAACGCAACAGAGCTTCTTGCTTGACACGTTACGGTTACACCACAAAGAAGAAAGAATTGCAAGAAGACAGAACGGGACGAAATTAAACAGGACATATGCAATTAGAATGGCGACTTTAGTAAAGAAAACATACTGTGTGGAAACAAAGATATAAATGACTGTAGGGTGTTGATAAAGAATTTCTTGGCTACTCTAGTGAGCAATGTCTGTGTTCACCATTTAGAAAAGGATAAAATGAGATGGGTAAACAAAAAATTAAATGGGATGGCATGCAAGAAAGTGGAAAATTGAGATTAAAATCGATATGAACGGATTTAGTGTATATGAGAAAGAAAGGAGAAAAGCGTGTTTCATAATAGATGGCATAGAGACTTACTCTAGACAGGCAACTCCGTGAAAGTTGTGACAAAATTTCAGGACGAATACTGCGGAATTGTGTCACAGATCAAAAGAGCACACTATACTGTATACACAGAATTCTAGAATGCAGAAATAAGTATATCATAAGAGATACAAGAAAGAATGAAAGTCTCAAACTGGAAGGGGTTTAAGACGCAATAAATTGGGTTTAATGAAGGTGGTCACTCAGCAAATGCTTTAGTTGCGGCGAGAAAGGGCATTGTGTGAATGAAAGCACAGAAGTGAAATAGGCTACACCACTTCACAGAATGGAGGAGGTGTGGATATTGTACTCAGCAAGGCAATTTTGTTGGGATGTGCTCGACTAAGAAATATATGTACAAACTAAAGCATGATTTGATCTGATAGGAGACAGTACGGCTCCAATAAACAAATGTAAAAACTGAGAATGGTTGATCTGGTCGTGAATGTGTAGGGAATGGGAAAAATAGAAACAGAAAGGTTAGGAGTGGATAGAAATACTAAGCATTTGAAGAAATATATAAAATGTTGCAAAACTTGAGTGGTAGAACAAGCAACTTCAGATATTAAAATACGAAATGAGTGCGAGGGCAGAAAAATGTATTTTGAACCTAGAATAAGGGATTAAATGGAACATAGGCAATATTTTGAGCAGTAGAAATCTGACAAGAGTACAAGTGTATAAAAACCGCCGAGTAAATGTACAGGTCCTGTTCTAGAACATGGTGTGTTGCAGAGGGCTACGTAATAGAGGAATGTAACATGCATATGTAAAAATTGAGATTGATAAATAGAGTACAGTATTAAGTTTTATGCAACTTCATATATTAATTACTTTGATTTAGGTAAGCACTAAGATTGGCTGCTTTTGCAATAATACTGAACTTTTACCAAGTGATAATATCAATGGTATAAAATTGTATAAAATAAATACAAAGGTCAGTTTCATGATTATCATTAACGGTAGAGTTGTGAGCATATGAAAGTAAATTGTGTGATCACATGCAATTGTAAAAACTGTTGAATAAAGAAAATATATCTTGTCCTCAGAGCCCCAATCCCCACTATACTATGAATAGATTTTAAAAAGACAATCATCTATGGAAGTGAAGCATTGATATTAATCCAAGAAAGAGGTGGTGGTTAGTAGTGATTAAGATATTTGAAAATCCATGTATAACCAAATGAACCTAATGATGACCAGAACAGAATTAATGAAAGATATGTAAACCACCAACAAAGTTGCATAGAATTAAGTGGTTCAAGATAGTAAAGCTGACAGATGGTGTCAAGATGTGTGCTGGATTAAGTACCCCAAGGCTATTTGGAACTTTCCAACCCTTAACCCTCATGTTATTTTCTTCAAGCACATTTTGCAGTATATTTTTCTTAAATTGCTCTAACAGCCTTAATTTTTGTCATAGAGGTGTCAGGTTGGTCTCATTCTCTTGGAAAATGCCTGAATTTTCTCAAAAAAATATTAAAAATATGAAAATAAAAAATTTCATAGCATTTTTTTGCAAGGACGTACCGGTACGTCCATGGGGGTAAAGGGATGAGTTTTGTGAAACGTACCAGTACGTCCTTTGGGGGTAGAAGGGTTAAGTGATTTTAAATCAAATATAAAGCAAATGATCAAGTAAATTAACCTGATGGGACAGATGCACAGGTCTTAGGAAAGGCATTTCTGTTACAGTGGAATTCAAAACAGGAAGCAAGAGGGCCTCACAGAAAAGTAGCAGCATCATAAAAGAAATAGTCTGCACCAAGGATCCTATTATATAATGTCCAATTAGTAGAGAAAGGAAAACCATATGCAATATAGCCTATACTACTCTGTAATGCAGAAACACAAGCTGCCGTACGGAGGAAAATAGAACGCTTTTTGTTAGGGTAGGTGCTATGGTTTGCTATGGGTTGTCTATTATATTTCACACCAAGATGTGCAGGTATTATATGTGAAAGGCACAAATGTATGTTTATAATTACCCCATGATAGATATGAACATATGAAAATGTCTGATCTGTGGTGACGAATTAATGTGACAGCCTAAGCCAACATCTAGTAAAAGATATAAATACTGTATGTATAATTGTACACCAACTTTGAAATTACGCACACTGTGATAAAAGTACATCATACAATAGATCACCTAAGTCTGCATATCCAATTCTTATAAAAAAAAGGCGAACAAGAACATGGTGTATAGCAGTGGTTCCCAACCTGGGGGAAATTTGAAGCTACCAGGGGGGAAATAATTACACTACCTACTAACTAAAAAAGATATCGGGGGACAAAGCTAGCCTTGATATTGATACACTGGTGCACAAGAAGCAGCCTCAACCTTCTCACAAATTCAATTTTGAAGTAGAAGAATAAACAAAAAGTCCTTTTATTTTGCTACTAGCCGCTCTCCATATACTGATAAACAAATAGTTACAGAGTAAAATGGATAGAGAGTGGTTAGTAACAACTAACCTCATACGTTAGTTGTTACTAACCACTCTCTATCCATTTTACTCTATTTGTTTATCAGTATATTTGTATAATGGAAAAATAAATTAGTAAGTCGTCACAGTGTGTTTCAACTACTCTTTCCCTCATACACATGAAGGGGGAAATCTGGAGGGTTGCACTGGGTGTAGGGGGGAAATGACAGGAAAAAGGTTGGGAACCACTGGTGTATAGCATGAGTTTCATACATGATCGTACACTAACGTAAGTTTTTTTTCTCTCACTCTCCCCTGTTCTAATAATATAAGCCTGTTTAAGTTTGCTATCAAACATTATCTTTGGTTTGAATTTTGTCATTTTTGTTCTCAACTATCTATACATTAGCTCACTGTCTTGTTGATTAAACTATCACATGCATCTCTCCCCTCTGTTAGAACCAAACAGTTACATTGCCACATTAGCAACCCAAACCAAACTGTACCACCACCGTTATTGTGTGATCCATTTTTCTTGACTGTGCAGCCAATGTCCCTAGGCCATATTGCATAAGTCTTTCCCTTTTTTTTATTAATACAACATTATATAAGAGGACTTTGGGGGAGACTATTCCTCCTTGTTAATGCCTCTCGACTTGACTCCTGACTTCAGCGTAACAGAAATGCTCTACCTCTTCTAACACCTATTTATCTGTCCAAACAGAAATTGTTCCTTTTGAATAAAGATTTCAAAACAAAATGTCCTTAAGTCATATGGAAACAGACTTGAAAACCAGCAGCCTAATGTTGTGGATAAGACATTTGAAGAGCAGTATGAGGATGAAAGAGTAAGAGAATGAAAATATATTGTACAAGAGTACATGCTGGCAACACCAGAGTGAAGAAATATGATTGCAAAGTCTAAGAGGGATATAATAAGAAAAGGCAGATTGAAAGGTATTTCAAGTACAACGGAATGGGTGAGAAGAACGAGTAAGTGGTCAATGGGTATCTGTTTTGCTCCGGCAGATTAGACCAGTGTGTGAAAGATTGTTACAGAAGTCAGATTATGGTAAATGTTTCATGAGTACTGGATTAGATCACATAGCAAGTATGTGGGGTGCTGTAATCATGGCCTACAGGATAATTTTTCTAAAATAGGTTGGGCTTTAAGAATCCAATGTACATGTTGTGGAATGGAAGGCCATGCGGAGAGCGTGTGCAAATAGTCAAGATGTTAGAAAGGGAATGTCAGGAATTGATTCAAAATAAGGTTTGGTAGACCTGGCTATAAAAATGGGTCTCAAGAGATGCATCCTATACTTGAAAAGAATGCATATTGTATCCAAAAGATGAAAAAAGGTTTCACATACAATGCAGTGATTAAGATGAAAATATAAAGATAATACTGTAGTATAAGTTGGAACCCAGCTTTGATTGATAGCCTCACGACTTGGGTAGGTATTACATCGTGTTTTTTAAAACAATACTATCATCATCTGCAAAACAGGGGTAATACTTAGTATAAAATTTTTAAGTTAAGTTAAGTTTCTAAAATAAAACTAAGTGTACAAAAGTGCCTGTTTGTTAATGGGTACTTGTGTAAAATAAAGGTGAAAATGGATTAATTGTAGTTTTAGAATTCAAGAAATAAGATGAAATAAATGGGTATTTTGTCTAACTTCACCATGAATTTCTGGGTACAGTAGGAACTGTTTGTTGGTATATGAGGGTAAGAAGAGATTTGTAAAATATGAAGTGGGATGAACATGAAAACTACAAAATATAAAAGCTACAATGAATAAAAAAGGGATTTTGACGAAGGAAAAACCTATTTCTGGGATCAACCTGTGTCGCTCCGTGAAATTCTCCTTAAAGCACCATTTCAAAGGTATAAATACTGCTAAATATACCAGAGAAAAAAGTTGCATGGAATGCCAGGAATATATCCAACTCGCTCACCCCTAGAGGATGTCGGTATTAAAACTGGGGCGAGTGATACCACTACCAGAGGTCCCTTTCCAATTAGACTTCTCCCTCCTCAAAATCCCCGGTTACTACGAGGTTTCGTTCACTACAGAAGACTAGCTGTAGGCACATTAGACGAGTTAGGCAATCAAGAGTAAAGAGAAGAAACATATGGCTATTACAAAACAGGAAGTTGTTTAAAAAATATTCAAGAAAATAAACAAAAGCTTTAGAAATTGCCAAGGAATGCAGCTTAGTGTAAAGATTTACGAACAACTGGACCTGAATAAATAATGGAGATCATGTCCTGTATCTATGCTGTTTCGCAATTTATTCTGGGTCAATACATACAAGTATTCTATTAGTTGAATGAGGAATGGAGAATAGAAGTTGTTGCATGGTTTGAAAAGGTTAGTATGACCGATAATATTTATAGAACTGACTGTTGAGAAGGATGATGCGGTCTCGAGTAAAGTGGCCTCCAGTGCAAACATGTCTTCATGCTGACATGGTAAGTGCAATATATATTTGGAAAGTTTCAAATGCTGTATTACAGTAAGAGATTTACCAATGTGTGTAGACTAAGTGAGTAAGAGTGGAGACAAATGTACAGTATAGCTAAATCTAAAAGCGAAAAGCATGTCAAATTTATTGAATAGTTGAGGAATAAAGAATTTATTTTGAGTTCATTAGATTAAATATTGTATACATTTAGTAGATTCATTAAGTTAAAAATGTAGCAAAGTTTTTTTTAACAAGACAGTACTTTTACTATGAAAAGTGGAGATTAATATGTTCTAAAAATATAGTACGGTATGAGAGTGAATTTCAAAATTATTATTGATGGTAAAAGTGTGTATGAAAGGGACTATATAAGTGGGCAACCAGGAAAATAAAGAAAAAAATTTAAGTAAATGTATGATTACTTCTGATCCCAATAAATGTCAATACTGCTATTTTCCCTGTTGGAGTACCTGGGGTTATAGCATCCTGTATTTCCAACTAGGGTTGTAGCTTAGCTAGTAATAATAATAATAAATATAATAATATATCAGACCTAACGTGGGCATTACTCATTGGGCTCCAACTTAACTGGGTCCAGAAAGAAGTGTGAGTGAGCTTAGACTTTACAGTTTGGAAGTGTGGCATGGAAGCTGAATTGAAGGCTTTGAGAAATGAACTATGGAGGAGAGAAAATAAGGATGAAATATTTGGGAAGGAAAACAAGCACTGAGGTGGTTAGTGAAAGGGATAAAAAAACGGAAGGGGTTCCGTGAAAACCCCAAAGGAAATAATGAAAAGATAGGACAGCATATATTAAGAAAATGTTTAGAATTGAAGGTGCATAAAAAAAGGACAGAAATAATGAAAGAAAGGATAGCATACATTAAGAAAATGTGAAGAATTGAAGGTGCAGAAAAAGAAGACAGAAATAATGGAATAAAGGATGGCACACATTATTAAGAAAATGTTTAGAATTCAAAGTACAGAAAAAGATGGAAATAATGAAAGAAAGGATTGCATACATTAAGAAAATATGAAGAATTGAGGGTGCAGAAAAAGAAGACGGAAATAATGAAAAAAAGTATAGCATACATTAAGAAAATGTGAAGAGCTAAAGGTGCAGAAAAAAAGATGGAAATAATTAAAGAAAGGATAGCAGACATTATTAAGAAAATGTTTAGAATTGAAGGTGCAGTAGATAAAAAAGCGAATGTCATGATAAAGGGATTCAAAGGTACAGTATTTGAAAAAGCGAATGTCATGAGTTAGGGATTCAAAGGTACAGTATTTGAAAAAGCGAATGTCATGAGTTAGGGATTCAAAGGTACAGTATTTGAAAAAGCGAATGTCATGAGTTAGGGATTCAAAGGTACAGTATTTGAAAAAGCGAATGTCACGAGTTAGGGATTCAAAGGTACAGTATTTGAAAAAGCGAATGTCACGAGTTAGGGATTCAAAGGTACAGTATTTGAAAAAGCGAATGTCATGAGTTAGGGATTCAAAGGTACAGTATTTGAAAAAGCGAATATCAGGAGAAAGGGATTCAAAGGTACAGTATTTGAAAAAGCGAATGTCATGAGTTAGGGATTCCCAGTATTTGAAAAAGCGAATATCAGGAGAAAGGGATTCAAAGGTACAGTATTTGAAAAAGCGAATGTCATGAGTTAGGGATTCAAAGGTACAGTATTTGAAAAAGCCAATGTCATGAGTTAGGGATTCAAAGGTACAGTATTTGAAATAGCGTATGTCATGAGTTAGGGATTCAAAGGTACAGTATTTGAAAAAGCGAATGTCATGAGTTAGGGATTCAAAGGTACAGTATTTGAAAAAGCTAATGTCATGAGTTAGGGATTCAAAGGTACAGTATTTGAAAAAGCTAATGTCATGAGTTAGGGATTCAAAGGTACAGTATTTGAAAAAGCGAATGTCATGAGTTAGGGATTCAAAGGTACAGTATTTGAAAAAGCGAATGTCATGAGTTAGGGATTCAAAGGTACAGTATTTGAAAAAGCGAATGTCATGATAAAGGGATTCAAAGGTACAGTATTTGAAAAAGCGAATGTCATGAGTTAGGGATTCAAAGGTACAGTATTTGAAAAAGCGAATGTCATGATAAAGGGATTCAAAGGTACAGTATTTGAAAAAGCGAATGTCATGAGTTAGGGATTCAAAGGTACAGTATTTGAAAAAGCGAATGTCATGAGTTAGGGATTCAAAGGTACAGTATTTGAAAAGGGGAATGTCATGAGTTAGGGATTCAAAGGTACAGTATTTGAAAAAGCGAATGTCATGAGTTAGGGATTCAAAGGTACAGTATTTGAAAAAGCGAATGTCATGAGTTAGGGATTCAAAGGTACAGTATTTGAAAAGGGGAATGTCATGAGTTAGGGATTCAAAGGTACAGTATTTGAAAAAGCGAATGTCATGAGTTAGGGATTCAAAGGTACAGTATTTGAAAAGGGGAATGTCATGAGTTAGGGATTCAAAGGTACAGTATTTGAAAAAGCGAATGTCATGAGTTAGGGATTCAAAGGTACAGTATTTGAAAAAGCGAATGTCATGAGTTAGGGATTCAAAGGTACAGTATTTGAAAAAGCAAATGTCATGAGTTAGGGATTCAAAGGTACAGTATTTGAAAAAGCAAATGTCATGAGTTAGGGATTCAAAGGTACAGTATTTGAAAAAGCGAATGTCATGATAAAGGGATTCAAAGGTACAGTATTTGAAAAAGCGAATGTCATGAGTTAGGGATTCAAAGGTACAGTATTTGAAAAAGCGAATGTCATGAGTCAGGAATTCAAAGGTACAGTATTTGAAAAAGCGAATGTCATGAGTTAGGGATTCAAAGGTACAGTATTTGAAAAAGCGAATGTCATGAGTTAGGGATTCAAAGGTACAGTATTTGAAAAAGCGAATGTCATGAGTTAGGGATTCAAAGGTACAGTATTTGAAAAAGCGAATGTCATGAGTTAGGGATTCAAAGGTACAGTATTTGAAAAAGCGAATGTCAGGACAAAGGGATCCAGCTTAAAAAGGAATGCATATTCTGAAGGGGGAGAAAAAGGTTTGCGTGAAAATGTGAAAAGTTTTAGTAAAGATGGGTAGAAATGTAGATATCTTGTGGGACCTGACGCAGAAGATCTTCAGTCAGGAAAAGATGCCAGAGGAATGGAGAAGCAGCCTAATCATTCCCATCTATAAGGGGAAGGGAGACATCCAGGAATGTGGCAACTACAGAGGCATAAAGCTGATAAGCCATACTATGAAAATATGGGAGAAGATCATAGAGAAAAGACTCAGAGATGAAACAATTGGTGAGGAACAATTTGGATTCATGCAAGGAAGAGGGACTGTAGAAGCAATATTTGCTTTGAGGCAGACAATAATAAAACATCAGGAGAAACAGAAAGAATTACATATGGTCTTTATTGACATGGAGAAGGCATACGATTGAGTACCACTTCAGGAGCTGTGAAGATGTATGAGAGAAAAGAAAGTCCCTGAAAAATACGTAAGAATCACCCAAGATATGTATGAAAGGGCAGAAGCAAATGTTAAGAGTAGTATAGGCCTAACAGAAAGTTTCCCAGTAAATGTGGGACTACATCAGGGGTCTGCATTGAGCCCTTACCTATTTGATCTGGTCATGGATGTAGTAACACAAGGTATTAGAGATCAGTCTCCTTGGTGTATGCTTTTTGCTGATGACGTTATACTGTGTAGCACTAGGCGAGAGGTAGTAGCAGAGAAACTGGAGGAGTGGAGAAGAGAAATGGAAAATAGAGGATTGAAGATCAGCAGGAAAAAGACAGAGTATTTGAGATTGAAAAATGGGGAGAATGGGGAAGTTAGTTTACAAGGAGAGAGATTGAAAAGAGTTGAAAATTTCAGGTATTTAGGATCAACAGTTGCAGAGGATTGTGACCTGGGGGCAGAAATAAACCACAGAATTCAAGCAGGATGGAAGAATTGGTAACAAGTGTGTGGAGTACTATGCGACAGGAAAATAGGGGTTAAGTTGAAAGGTAAATACACAGGACAGTTGTGAGACCGGCAATGATGTATGGAGCGGAGACGTGGGCAATAAAGAAGACAGAAGAGAAGAAGATGGATGTGGCAGAGATGAGAATGTTGAGATGGATGCGTGGGGTGATAAAAAGAGAAGATACCGAATGAGATAATAAGGGGTACCACAAGAGTTAGAAAACTATCAGATAAGATCCAAGAAAGTAGACTGAGGTGGTATGGTCATGTCATGAGAAGAAGAGATGAACAGTATGTTGGGAGGAGAGTGATGGAAAGGGAGGTACAAGGAACGAGAAGGAAAGGGCGACCAAAGCGAAGGAGGATAGACTGTATCAAGGATGACCTTCGATCAAAGGGATTAACCGGTGATGAGGTGTGGGACAGAGGTAGATGAAGAAAGCTGACCAAAAACATCGACCCCACATAGAAGTGGGAAAAGATGTAGACAAAGAAGAAGGGTAGAAATGTATTGTATAATCAATACTGGAGGAGGTTATTTCTATGTACGGTATTAGATTTTGAAGAAGAATGATATGATTGTAAATCTAGTACAGGAAATGAATATAGTGGGGTTGTGTGATTTACTAAGAGTTAGATTTACTTAAGGAGTAATAGGAGTGTAGAGTAAAGGAAATGTATGGAGTGGTGAAAGTACATACTGTAGAGGATGAAATTTGAAGTTGAAATGTCGAACAATACCGGGTATTAATGGTAGTAATGATATTTTAGAAGAGAATGGGTCTAAAGTGTGTGAGAGAGAGAGAGAGAGAGAGAGAGAGAGAGAGAGAGAGAGAGAGAGAGAGAGAGAGAGAGAGAGAGAGAGAGAATGTGGATTATCCAAAGTGCTGTGTGTTACATATGAGTATGGATACATTAATGTAAAACTGGAGAGGTACACAAGCAAAGGGGTGAGGGAGAGGGAAGATTCAGTGACAAAGTACTCTTCTGCAGGCAAGAGGATAGAATGTATGTTTTTTGGATGCCTCGTAATAACTTGTAAAATTAAACAATACAAATGGGATGGTGAGAAGTTGATAAAAATATTTTAACCAAATGATAGTTTGAGTGAAATTAAGAACTAATTAATAGTTAACATGGAATTAATGCAGGGGTTGGTTTAAAAGTTTTCAAGATGGAAGTAATGCAAGTGTTACGTTGACATAGTTTCAAGGTTTAAAGGCCACTCATGAACGGTAGAGGTAAGGAACAGTGATGATGCCCTAGAGGCTGACCATATATACATATGACCAATGCCCAAGCCCCTCTCTAACCAAGCAAGGACCAAGAAGGGCAAGGCAAGGCAAGGCAATGGCTGCTACTCAGAGGGTACACATCTAGGCTCTCCCAAAACCCCATCCTTAGCTCAAAAGGATATTGGGCTTGCAGACACTACAAGAAACTATTGTGCTTGAGCTGGTCTCAAACCCTAGTCCAGCAGATCACCAAGCAAGGATGCTTCTAACAGGCTACCACATTCAGTAGGCCTGAGACAAAGTTATGGTTATGTCTGATTCTTCAACATATTTATGGATGGAGTGATGCAAAAAGCAAAAATATAAAAGTGGAAGTAAGCTTTACCAGTGTTAAGTTATGGGAAGAGAAAATGAACTGTGAATGGGAATTTGAATGGTTGGATGCCAATGATCCTTTGAAGACAAAGAAAAGGAACTTTACAATATGTGAAGGTGTAGAAAAGCATTTGCAAAAGGAGAACGTTGAGAATGAATATGAGCAAGAATAAGCTAGAGGGTCAATGTAAACCAGGTACAGTGATGCCTTAGCATACGAAAGTAATCCGTTCAGGATACGGTTTCGTATGCTGATTTTTTCGTATCCTGAGTCGCGTTTTACATGTAAATAGCCTAATCCGTTCCAAGCCTTACGAAAAGACACTCTGTACTGTAGAAACATTGGCCTTGGCAAAATTTAAATAATTTAAAGTTTTCTCTCATTCCATGACTTTAACCTCTCAAATTTTAGACCTTATAGAAGAAAACATGAGAGCAAAGTATCAAAGAAGCAAACACAGAAGGAAAACATAAAAGCGGAACACTCACCACGGATGACGTTCATACTTTGTTTCAACTCCTTAATCAATCCGACTCCTTAATCAATCCGACTCCTTAATCAATCCGACTCCTTAATCAATCCGACTCCTTAATCAATCCGACTCCTTAATCAATCAGCCTGTAAAGTGAATACAAAGGAAAGTACAAAGCTAATTCAATCATCATACAATATATTATTTCTATACTTTCCAACGTACATCTTAAAATTCCATTAGTCCTTTACAGCAGTAGTAAAAAAATGACAAGTCAAGATAGAAAGTGATCCAGAGAGTAACGGAAGTTTATGAATGACAAAGTTGATGCAAGTCTACATTTTATATGTTCATTAATCAACAAATGTTTTTTCCTATGTATGTCGATAAAATTTCCTGCTTCTCTATCCTTTCTATCATTTAAAAAACCTTCTTGATTTATGACAAGAGAAAATGGGAGTGGAAGCAGATGTATGTCAGGGAGTGAATGAAGGATGCAAAGTGTTGGGGGCAGTTAAGGGAGTAGTAAAAAATAGAGGGTTGGGCATGAATGTAAAGAGTTCTGTATGAGAAAGTGATTGTCCCAATTGTGATGTATGGATCGGAGTTGTGGGGAATGAAAGTAACGGAGAGACAGAAATTGAATGTGTTTGAGATGAAATGTCTAAGGCAGTGGTTCTTAACCCCTGGGTCGCGACCCAAATTTGGGTCGCCAAGCCATTTAAATGGGTCACCAAGGATTTGTGGACTTCCTATTTTCCCAATAATCCTATTCAAAATATTATCAAAGTATTAATCCTGAATGTAGAAGTCTTAAGTCACTATTATCTAATGTTAAGCAAAACATTGAGACAGACTATTTGATTAAGGTGAAAAAACTACCAACATCTCTTGCCTTTTAAATCTAACCGTTGGTGGAGGGAAGGAGGAGGGGGAGGTGGAGGAAGTCAGGAGCTGATGTGTCAGTGTCCAGAGTTGGCAACTGAGCGCTTTTGGCGCTAGATTTAGTGCTTTCAATGCGAGGTCGTGATCAGACATTGATTGGGGTTTCTGAGAAGCTATTAGCATTCAAAGGAAAACTGAAGTTGTGGATGAATAAAATAAACTGAAGTTGTGGATGAATAAAATAAAATCTGGAAAGACTGCATCATTTTCTCTCATCCAAGCTAATTAGAGAGTTTGATCATTACATTCCAGAAATTACGTTCAACTAAAGTTGGGTAAAAAAACCCCTTCAACATTGAAGCTGAAGACTTGCCTGATGAAATCGCAAACATCAGCAAGCTACACGAGGAGCTCATCGAGATCCAGAATGACGCAACACTTCATTACGATTTCAAAAGGCAAAAGGAATCACTGAGCTCATTTTGGATCAAAGTTCACTAGAAAAGCCCAATCTTGGAGGTGAAGCCCTGAAAACGCTAATTCCCTTTGCTGCAACTTTCCTGTGTGAGGCAGGATTTTCAGCCCTCACAGTCATAAAGACAAAATACAGAAACCGTTTGCAACCAGAGGATGACCTAAGATGCAGCCTATCATCAAAATCATCCAGATTTGAAGTGATGACCAAAACAATACAGTGTCAAGGATCTCATTGACTTTAACCACTTCACTACGGACGAAGGGACGAGGAGAAGAAGGAGCGAAAGAAGGGGTAAAGGAAAGGAGACAGGGAGGTAAGGAATGGACAGATTGAAATGAGGGACGAAGGTAGAGAAAGGGACTATTAGGAAAGGAGGAATCAGAGAAACAAAGGAACGAAGTGAAGTGGAGGGCAGAGGCACAGATGGAAGGGGTTAATACTATATTTCATGTCAAATAGTCTTGTATGAATAATTTCCCTTTTCAACAATGGTAAATTATAGCCTAATTATAAATTTTTTTATATTAAGAAACATTTTTATTTTTATTTTAAAAAATCTCAGTGCTTTGTTTTATTTCTCATGGATCATTATTATATAGATGCACTACTTGCATTTATAAAAATTTCTGCATGTGGTTTTTGTTTCTGTCATATTTTTACAAGCACAAGTATTTTATAATCTAAATAAAAGTATTTATGAAGGCAAGGGTCGCCATGGTTGATCTGGACAGGATTTTGGGTCACAGCCATAAAAGGTTAAGAACCACCGGTCTAAGGAGTATGGCTGGTGTATCTCGAGTAGATAGGGTTAGGAACGAAGTAGTGAGGGAAAGAACAGGTGTAAGAAATGAGTTAGCAGCTAGAGTGGATATGAATGTGTTGAGGTGATTTGCCCATGTTGAGAGAATGGAAAATGGCTGTCTGCTAAAGAAGGTGATGAATCCAAGAGTTGATGGGAGAAGTACAAGAGGAAGGCCAAGGTTTGGGTGGATGGATGGAGTAAAGGAAGCTCTGGGTGATAGGAGGATAGATGTGAGAGAGGCAAGAGAGCGTGCTAGAAATAGGAATGAATGGCGAGCGATTGTGACGCAGTTCCGGTAGGCCCTGCTGCTTCCTGCGGTGCTTTGGATGACCGCGGAGGTAGCAGCAGTAGAGGATTTAGTGTTATGAAGCTTCATCTGTGGTGGATAATGGGGGCGGGTGGGCTGTGGCACGCCTAGCAGTACCAGCCGAACTTGGTTGAGTCCCTTATCAGGCTGGGAGGAACGTAGAGAGGAGAGGTCCCCTTTTCTGTTGCATTTGTTTGATGTCGGCTAACCCCCAAAATTGGGGGAAAGTGCCTTGGTATATGTAGTTAACCCCTTCAGTGAAGAAGAATTGTTTGGTAATCTCATTGTTGTCAGGAGTATGAGGACAGAGGGGAATTTGTAAAGAATAGGCCAGACTATTCAGTGTATGTCTAGGCAAAGGGAAAGTGAACTGTAACCAGAGAGAAGAATCTAAAATAGTACTGTTTGGCTAGTTAAAGGACCACATAACTCTCTAGCGGTAGTATCTCAACGGGTGGCTGGTGCACTGGCCAACCTACTACCTACATTGCAAGGTCTTTAGGGGATTTATTTTTAATACTTCTCAGAAGTACCTA
This sequence comes from Palaemon carinicauda, assembly GCF_036898095.1. NCBI lineage: Eukaryota > Metazoa > Arthropoda > Malacostraca > Decapoda > Palaemonidae > Palaemon > Palaemon carinicauda. Next base: position 11,149,044 of record NC_090744.1, on the reverse strand, counting down.
AAACAACAAATTAATTCATCATCATCATCTCCACTATACCTATTGAAGCAAAGGTCCTCATTAATTAAACAAACTAATAATGTTACCACATGAGAGAGAGAGAGAGAGAGAGAGAGAGAGAGAGAGAGAGAGAGAGAGAGAGAGAGAGAGAGAGAGAGAGAGAGAGAGAGAGAGAGAATTCCTAGCTATAAAGATCTAAATATTATACTCACTATGCAGTTATTGAGACTACCAGCCCTTTCAGATCCCAAGGTATTTTTTTTCATCTCTTAGTTCGAACCTTTTCCAATCTTCATGACCTGTAAATGAGAAAAATTGTCAATATTTCTCTCTTGAAAACCACAAGAATATTAAAACAAAATCTTGTTATGATAACTGATCTAAGTACACAACTTTTTCATGTTGTCTGTACATAACAATCAACACATGAAACAGCAAAGTATACTTTTTAAATGCATGTTTCATAGAGTACAAACCAATCTCTGCCTATTTTATTTACAAACCAATATCAACCAATATCTGCCTAACTTTTGAAAACCTGTTGGACCAGAAAACATTTTAAAGAACCTGTAATATGATCAGGCCCATTAACTTTGACAATTATTGAAGATCCAAGAGAAGGAGGGCACTCCAAAATCAAACCATTGTTATCTAGTCTCAGGTAGTGCCATAGCCTCTGTATCATGGTCTTCCTCCGCTAACTTGGGTTGGAGTTAGTCTTGCTTGAGGATACACTCAGGCAGACTATTCTATGTCTCCCTATTTCTTTTCATCACAGGACTATTTGCCCTTTTAGGCTTATAGCCTCCTGCTTTCCTAACTAGTTTGTAGCTTAGCTAGAAATAACAATAAAAAAACTGAAGTTATTAACAGACTCAGCCAGGGGTAAAATGGCAGGACCAAGAGAAGTTGAAATTGCCCCAAAGACGATTTACCAGAAGATTGATACCTGAAGAATGCAGCAGTTTCCAAAAGAACATAACCAATGAAACCATTGGGATAGAAAGCAGAATAAAAAAAAGATGTGTCATGGGGTTGGACATTTTTCTATTTAAAGGATCAGATATATTACTGTATTAGATTTTGGATGATTATTGATGCCATTGCTCTTTAGATGAAAATTTCAAATTTCGTTGGTACGGCGATTCCTTAAGATATACTAGACGCACATGACTCAACATCATATCTTGCATGCTGTCTGAGGAGCAGTCAAACCAAGGAGAGGAATATTATAGGCCAAAATGTTGCAGTTTATACTGCTCAAGTAATCATCCTTAATTACAAGTTTAGAGAAACCAGATAGATTTCTAAAGTAATCACCCACCATATTGTGGTTCACCGATTGATTTCTTAGTACATCTTGGATTCATGAAGACCTGTAAATCTATATCACGGCCTCTTCTTTATATACCAACTATTTTATTCTAAATCGACTTTATTGTGTTTATAAAAGCTTAAACAAATATGAAAAATTATAAAAAAAAGAAAAAAGAAAAACATCTTTGATATCTGCATGTACTTTACACCTTTCACAGAGGGACTTGGAACATAACACTGAGATGGCTGAAAGATTACTGTACTGTACTGTGCTGTGGAATTGAAAGATACCTTTACTTTACCCACTAAAATAAAGGGTGAGAGAAAAAAATGCTGTTGGACCAACATAAGAAAATGATAACCAAATGTGATACAGAAGGTAAATTAAACATTAATTCCAGATTAACCAACAAATTAAAATGGATGGCAGTATTCAGAACCGGGCGTCCAAAATACTTAAGAGAATTGTTACACATTGCGCAGCCAACAAATCGTGTCGACACGATAATAATTACAGATGGCTTTAAACTGTTGGAACCTAGATGTATGTCTACTTTAGGCTCCAGAGCCTTTAAATATGCAGCCTCGAGACTATATAATAAGCTCCACGAAACATTAGAATGATTGAAGACATTAATGCTTTCAAGAGGAAACTGATGACTTTCTTATTTCATAAGTCTTTTGACAGTGACGATGCAACAGTAAATGAACAATATGCAATACGAAATGTTAAATACTCTGAACGAACAAGGTAAACGACAGTGGAGGTCCTGTAGAGAGTGGGGTTCCCCTGCTGTATGGGACGGGAAAAGCAGCCATCAAAGTAAAGTAAAAGTAAGTAAAGAAACAGTCCTAGCTCAAGGTTAACCAAAAGTGGATTATTTTGTATAAAAATTGCACCATAACATCTAAAAGCGTTGGTACAAATAAGACAACCACCACTATGTAAGGATGCAAATTAATGAGGAAAACAATGTTACTGGTGTCTATAACAATACAGCATGACAAGAGAAGATGGAAGTCCTTGAGGTCACAGGGGAAAGAGTTCATTATAAGGGTGATGTATCTGGACATTGCCTACTTACAAAAGGAATGAGATTCCCAAGAGCATGTTGCTTGTGGCTATAACAAGACAGCATGACAAGAGAAGATGTAAGTCTTTGAGGTCACAGGGGAAAAGGTTCATTATAAGGGTGATGTATCTGGACATTGCCTACTTACAAGAGGAATGAGGTTCCCAAGAGAATACCTTCAATTGAGAGTTGACAGAAACACACACGTAACACCCAAGTACTCTATTGCTTAAGGAAAGAAAAACTTCAATTAAATTTGAAATATCAGTCATGTTACATTAGGAGTGGCACTTCTCAATGGTAACAAGGATCAAATGGAAAGAATTAAAAGTTGAAAGGCAAAAATATGAATAATATATTGCCAACTATTTTGGACCAAGCACCTTCAAAAATGAACTAGAAGTTTATCCAAACAGGCTAAATCTTCATTTAGAGGGCAATCACAAAAGACTGCCAGGTATATAATCCCTAAACATTTCACATTACCAACTGAATAGTCAACCAAAAGGAAACCAAGTGAAATAAGAAGTTGATCAAGACAGAACCTGAAAAGACATAAGATAAAAATTTTTCAAGACTACTGTATATGAGTCTTTGGATCACACTGACAGATATGATTTATGAATTTGTGCTATATAAGACAATACTGGGGTCTGTGAACCCATTTCCAGTGCAGGAAAACTGAGCAGCTATGATAAACAGTAAAGGGTAAGAGACTGGACAGCAGACGGAAGAAAGGAACCTGGAATTGAGATAAAGTAGAACGATATATGGAAGGTGCTAATGGAATGCTGCAAAGACTTAAGCAATGCCTACAGTGCCCTGGAGGAGGGGCACTGATGGAACAGCCCTCCTACAAATGGAAATATGCGTCAACATGGCAGTCGAGACATCAATTTTATAGCAAACTGGAAGGGAAATATTTCCATTGTAGCATAGGAGCTGTGATTTGTGATACAGAATTTCAGCTATAAGACCCAGAGCTCTAAATAGGATCCTTCAGAGCAGAGGTGCAACTTGGGAGGAAATCCCTGCTGTTATATATTTACGTTTAAAGACATCTGATAAAGAGGAGAGAACTTGTGAAAGGAAGTATAGTGCAGCCAATATCCAAAAGGACCCTTGTAACATGCAGTGCTATGATACTGGACCCGCACGAGGCTAAGAGATAAAAATGATTTACCTTAAATACTCGCCTAATACAATGAAATAAACAGCCTATGATTGTTTGGAACTAATATTAAGATTGCTTTGAAAATTAATTCCCTCCTCACTAAAGTAACTTTTATATTCTATATAATATACAGTATTACACTTTACCAGAGCATTAAAATGCACAACCACCTACCAGTGCTTAATCAAACATGAATTAAAGAATACTAACTACTCCACCAGCAGATTCAAGGCAGAAATCCACGGTTCCTCCCCCTCGAGAAGCTTTGGCTTCTTCCTCCTCTCCTCTGAAGAGGGAGTGAGGAGTTCCTCATCAGCGGAAGCTCAGCATAGTCGTTCCGCTTCCAAAAGCTTGATAGTGTATAGATCTGAAAGTAAATAAATTTTTATTCCAAATATTACATGTACAGTATACTGCTAAGTGATTTACATAATTTATAAAGAAAAAATAGCAATTTCTTCACACAGACCTCATATGACATTTTTGTTTTAATTTGTTTTTTCAAGCACATTTTGCAGTATATTTCTTTTAAATTGCTTTAACAGCCTTAATTTTCATCAGAGAGGGGTCAGATTGGTCTCATTCTCTTGGAAAATGCCTGAAGTTTCTCAAAAAATTATCAAAAATATGCAAAAAAAAAAATCAAATAGTAGTTTTCTGCAAGGACGTACCGGTACGTCCATGGGCGTAAAGGGATGAGTTTTGTGAAACGTACCAGTACGTCCTTTGGGGGTAAAAGGGTTAAGGACCAATTACTCATCGTATATCAATTTCCATTCAGTATGATTAAATAATTTATCTCAAAGCTTGTATACCAGATGCAACCCTAGTTGGGAAATCAGGATGCTAAAAGCCCAAGGGCTCCAACAAGGAAAATAGCCCAGTAGGGGAAGGAAATAAAGGAAAGAATGTTGTGCCTAAGTGTACCCTCTAACACAAGAACTCTAACCCAAGACAGTGAAAAACCATGGTACAGAGACTACAGCATTACCCGAGACTAAAGAACAATGGTTTGATTTTCATACCCCACTCCATGTGAGGGACATATATTGTTTTTTCCTGAATGTTTCTTCGCCTCCTGCTGCCAAACCTTCCAATCAATTCATCTTGGTCATTGCTGGGCCAAATGACTTGAAATTTGGCACAAAGGTCGAGTGGGTAAATACCCAGATGAGTTTAAATTTTTTCTTTTGATACATACCAAATTAATTTTAGTTTTTTTGCCCTTTTCTGACAAAATAAATTATATTCTGGTCACCTGCGCCCTGGTATTACAACCAAATGAATTAAAATTTCATACCGAGGTGCCCTAGATAAATACCAATAGAAAGTCTCGACATTTTTGGAACAGGTTTCTTCAAAATGGTTAGTTTTGCAATCTGTTTATTTTTAAACAAAAAAATTAATGATTATTTTTAGATTTTCAACTTTTTATAGACCAAAAATTTGCATTTTTTGCTCTTATGCCCTGATATTTATATCACGACCTGAAATTTGGTATGGAAATACCTATAATATACGCCCACAGGACGTTAATCACGACTTTTGCTTACACCACTTCAGAGTGATTTCTTGTAAATATTGGGGATCCATTTCTGGAAGAGATTAATACAGTCCAGTACATGGTTGCATGGAGAGGGAGATGTTGCCTTTCTAGTGAAGTGTCCTTTACCTAGAAGAGTTGCTTACCATAACTAAAAAATCTATTCTACCCATACCAAGTGAGAAGCCACTGAACAATTACATTGCAGAGCTCTTCTAGGAGAAGGACACTACAAAATCAAACGATTGTTCTCTAATCTTGGATAGTGCTATAGCCTCTTTACCATGGTCTTTCACTGTCTTGGGGTAGAGTTCTCTTGCTTGAGGGTGCACTTGGGCACACTATTCTATTTTATTTCTCTTCCCCTTGTTTTTCTTAAAGTTTATATAGTTTATATGAAATATTTATTTTAATGTTGTTTCTGTTCTTAAGATATTTTATATTAATTGTCAATTATTTTTCTTGAAGTTTCCTTATTTCCTTTCCTCACTGGGATATAATCCCTGTTGGAGCCCTAGAGCTTATAGCATTCTGCTTTTCCAACTAGGGATGTAGTTTAGCAAGTAACAATAATAATAATAATAATAATAATAATAATAATAATAATAATAATAATAATGATGATGATAATAATAATAAATAGTTGAAAAGCCAACAACACTCATTCCAGTGTGGGTAAAGATCCCTCATTTTCCTTAAACCATTTGTATTTTACTCTTCCTGACCACCCACCCCCACATGAATATGGAGTTACCAACCCACAATCAATGATACTCTCCTGTTTTGACAAAGATGATCGAACAGTAAGCAAACAATGTGAATTGTGAAATGTTAAATGTTCCCGAATGAACATCATAAAACAGCCGTGGAGGTCCTGTAGAGAGTAGGGTTCCCTTGCTGTACGGGACCAGATAAGCAGCCCTTAAAGTAAAGAAAGTCATTCCTGACACTTTCCTCTGAGACTGCTTTAAAAGATTTGATTCTGGATTTTAGGGTTTAAAGGCCACTCATGAATGGCAGAAGCGAGGGACCTTAACAAGCTCCTGAGAATTACCACAATAACATATGATCAGCACCAAATGCCCTCTTCACCCAAGCTAGGACCAGGGAGGGGTAGGGAATGGTAGACCTGTAGGTTCTCCCAAAACCCCCATCCTTAGCTCTCAAGGATGGTGAGGTTGCAGACACTACAAGAAACTATCGTGCTTGAGCAGGTATTGAAAACCTGTCCAGCAGATCACCTGGCAGAGGCATTTTCAATAGGATAATTCCCTAGTATTATCCCAAAGGGTTTTGGTAGCATATTGGAAATGTCTCTGCCTGGTAATCTGCTGGACTGGGGTTTAAGACCAAGACAGTGGAAAACCATGGTTCAGAGGCTATGGCACTACCCTAGACCAAAGAACAATGGTTAGAATTTGGAGTGTCCTTCTCTTAACCCTTTTACCCCCAAAGGACGTACTGGTACGTTTCACAAAACTCATCCCTTTACCCCCATGGACGTACTGGTATGTCCTTGCAAAAAACTGCTATTTAATTTTTTTTTTGCATAATTTTGATAATTTTTTGAGAAACTTCAGGTATTTTCCAAGAGAATGAGACCAACCTGACCTCTCTATGACAAAAATTAAGGCTGTTTGAGCAATTTAAAAAAAATATACTACAAAATGTGCTTGAAAAAAAAAATAACCCCTGGGGGTTAAGGATTGTAAAGTTCCAAATAGCCTGGGGGTAAAAGGGTTAAGAGCTGCTTACCATAGCTAGTCTCTCTTCTATCAAGAAAAAATAGCCACTGAACAATTACAGTGCAATAGTAAATGCTCCTTTCAAAATTGCTGGAATATGTCATTCTTGAACAACTAGTTAGTCACTTTTAAAAATTCGAAGCATTGCCAGACAACCGTTCAGCATACAGACAATAATATTTCAATTGCTATTGTAAATGATCGGCAGGAAATGATGGATGTAAACAAATTTGTTATCTTGATATTACCCGATATTAGCGCTACTTTCGATAGTTGTGCACGAACTGCTACTCAATGATTTAAGGCCCAAATGGTATTGAAGATCAAGCCTTTGAGTATCTAAAAGATTACTTGGTTGACAAACTACTGTCTACGAATTGGAAACTCATTTATCTTAAGAACAATTAAAAAGAAGGGTACCCAAGGGAAGTGTACTAGGCCCAGTCTTATTCTGTACCTATAGTTTAGATCTTTCAAATGTATGAACTGGAGTTTAAACTTTTTGCCCATGATACACAACTCTTACTTTTCATAAATGACAGTGATGATACCGCTAAAACTTTAAACAAGGTTCTTACCAGTGTTAGGGAATGGATGACAAATATACAACTAAATTAAAGAATGACAACTTAAGAACTTTTGGCGACACACAAATATCAACAACTTGATCCCAATATAAAGTAAATTTTGTGACCTAGAGGAATCACTTGACTGTAATGTATCTCTCAGTGCTTAAAGTCATAATGTAGTAAGCAACACTGAATATCACCTTAAAAACATTGCTTTTGCAAAGAATTAACTGGATAAGTATTTTGTACAGAAACCTGTGATTAACTGTGTTCTTACCAAGATTGACTACTGGAACTCCATCCACAACAATCTACCCAAAGTGCAACTTATGGAATCACATGAAATTACAAAACTTAATAAACAAGACGAGCAAGATTGATAAAATGTGTTCCACCCTGAGAAAGGATCATTCCTATACTAATTGAATTAAATTGGCTGTCTATTCAAACTAAAAAAGTTTAAGATAATGTGCAATAACCCATCAAGTTATCAGACATCCAAAATATCAAAGAGAATTGCTACATATTGTGCAGCCAATGAATCGTGTAAACACAAGAATAGTTAGATAGTTTCAAATTATTGGAGCCAAGATGCATGTCTACAGCAGGATCTACAGCTTTCAAACATGAGGCTCCAAGACTATAAGACAAGCTTCCACTAAGCATCCAAAAGACTGAAGACAAAACTTTCAAGAGGAAACTGAAAACATTCTTGTTTTTTAAAGTGCTTCAATAATGTGGATTTGACAATAAACATGGAATAAGCTGTGTATTACTCTAAATACATAAGACTGTAAATGACTAACATTCTTGTAGTGCATAAGGTTCCCATGCTATAGGACCAGGAAACCAGCCCTTAAAATAAAGTAAAAGTGAAGTAATTTTCTGAATAATTAGTAATTTAAAGTTTAGGATAATAAGGATCACAATTCCATAAATATGAAAGACATCAAATCAATCAAAAATGAAAGTGAGAATATTTGCTGCTGGACAACACCTAAACAGGATAAGAATTGCATTAGAGAAACTTGGCCCATATGAAGTACAAAGAGGTAAGACAGCAAGCTGGGAGAAAGGAAGAATAGTAATCCATTAGAAGGGTAAGAATTAGGTGGGACTAAAGACCGAATGCAACAGCGACCCCAAACAGAATTAGTTCACAGGTACCATAAAAAACAAGTGAATAAACAGACGAAGGCAGAATATGAAATTCAATCAGTTTGCCTCATTCTAATGTTTACCACAATGTACTGGCTGCTAAAAGATGTACCATACCCACTACAAACAGGTATCTAAAATACAGTACTTCTTACCAAACAACCAAATTAAATTGCTTGTTCTTAATTAGCCACAAATTGTGCACACAAGCAGATAATGCATGCTTGAAATCCAGCAAATACTCAGAAACAACACTGTCAAAACTTGCAGTACTACTGTACTAATTGTCACCTGTGCTTTGTAGTAAAAGTAAATACTGTACTGTACAAAGTTTTAGTATGCTTTAGCCAAACTAAGAAAAACTCCTATTTTCAGACATTTTCATTTTATTACACTATTACGCAGTTGTATGCTTTAGCCAAACTAAGGAAAACTCCTATTTTCAGAAATTTTCAATTTATTACACTACTACGCAGTTGTATGCTTTAGCCAGACTAAGGAAAATTCCTATTTTCAGAAATTTTCAATTTATTACACTACTACGCAGTTGTATGCTTTAGCCAAACTAAGGAAAACTCCTATTTTCAGAAATTTTCATTTTATTACACTACAGTATTACGCAGTTAAATAAACCTCTATTATATCTGAGCTATCTATGCTAACCATAACTCGTCCCTGCACTAACATACAGTACTCTATGTTAAGTCTTTTTATAGTTTATATATGAAATGTTTTAAGGTTGCTAATATTTTAAAAATACTTTATTTCAATTGTTCATAAAGTCTCATATCTTATTTACTTCCTAATTTCCATTTCTCACTGGGTTATTTTTCCCTGTTGGAGCCCTTGGGCTGTATAGAATCCTGCTTTTCCAAGTAGGGTTGTAGCTTAGCTATAGTTCATTTCTTTTATCGAGGCAGATATGCACCGACTCGCAGCGGTGCCCTTTTAGCTCGGAAAAGTTTCCTGATCGCTGATTGGTTAGAATTATCTCGTCCAACCAATCAGCGATCAGAAAACTTTTCCGAGCTAAAAGGGCACCGCTGCGAGTCGGTGCAAATCTGCATCACTAAAAGAAATTGACTACAGTACAAATAAGAATAATAATAATAATGTGGATCACACATTTCCAAACTGTTAACTACTGAATGCCTTGGACTATAAGTGATAAAATGCCTGTGAAGGTCCTGTAGAGAGTGGGGTTCCCCTGCAGCATAGGACCAGAAAAGCAGCCCTTAAAGTAAGTGTAAAGTAAATCGGCTGCCGTTTTGGTATGCGATCTCAAAATCATCCATTTGTTTTGGTATGCAGTCTCACCTGATAGTAGTGATCACATTTCACTTCATGACGAAGCAAGAACCATTAGATTTTCTAAAAAAAAATATATTATATATAATGGAAATAATTATCTAGGAAATAATAATTAATCATTGATGTTAACGTGTGCAGCTGAACATTACCGCTTGCTAGTAAATACGGAGCATGATGTTTTTATCATTTCGCGAGCAAAGTGAGCGCATGGCGAAGCAAGAACCATTAGATTTTCTATTATTCTTTATTTTTACCGATTAAAAATACTGAGATCGCATACCATAGAAAAATAATAATTTCTGAGATCACGCCATAAATGAGATCGCATACCAAATCAGCATGGTAAATCGAGCAAACTTGTACTTAAAAAAACTCAGAAGACACTTTAACCCTTTTACCCCCAAAGGACATACTGGCACGTTTCACAAAAGCCATCCCTTTACCCCCATGGACGTACCGGTACGTCCTCGCAAAAAAATGCTACAAGTAATATTTTTCATATTTTTTATAATTTTTTGAGAAGATTCAGGCATTTTCCAAGAGAATGAGACCAACCTGACCTGTCTATGACAAAAATTAAGGCTGTTAGAGCAATTTAAAAAAAATATAAACCAAAATGTGCTGGGAAAAAAATAACCCCCTGGGGGTTAAGGGTTGGAAATTTCCAAATAGCCTGGGGGTAAAAGGGTTAATATCTTGACTTCTGAAAACTCATACGAACCAATAACACAGAGAAAACAAAAATGTATGCACTGATCATCCAGCTTTTCTAAATAGGGGTGTAGCTTAGCTAGTAATAATAATAACAGCAGCAGCTTAGTAACATTGAGGCAGATATGATTCAGCACCATCAGCCCGGGTCAAGTCGAAGTAAAATACAAAAAGCAAAAGCAAGGCCTATACTATTTTAGGAAGTACAGAAATACGACTTGAGAAAAATATGGAGCTCATCTTGACTTTCCTAATAAGAATGAATTTAACTAAAGGATTTTTTTAGCAAAACCACCTTCTTTGAAGTTCCTTCACGGTGAAAAGGAAAAAGATCTCCTAACTTCTCTGAATGATTTCTTTCCTTTCAATTTTCATTTTTTTCCAATATCTTCTTTCTTTATTGTAATTCAGTAGCAGATGGTTTGCAATGCTGTTGGGATTCACAGCTGCTGTTCAGACTACATTATTATTATTATTATTATTATTACTACTTGCTAAGCTACAACCCTAGTTGGAAAAGCAAAATGCCTAAAGCCCAGGGGCTCCTACAGGGAAAATTGCCCAGTGAGGAAAGGAAACAAGGAAAAATAGCATATTTTAAAAACAGTAACATTAAAATAAATATTTCCACTACAAACAATAATTAATTTAACCAAAACTAGGTAGTAGGTTGGCCAGGGCACCAGCTACCCGTTGAGATACTACCGCTAGAGTGTTATGGGGTCCTTTGACTGGCCAGGTAGCACTACATTGGATCCTTCTCTCTGTTTACGGTTCTTTCGCTTTGCCTACACAGACACCGAATAGTCTGGCCTATTCTTTACAGATTCTCCTTTGTCCTCATACACCTGACAACACTGAGATTACTAAACAATTCTTCTCTCAAGGGGTTAACTACTGCACTTTAATTGTGCAGTGGCTATATTTTCCTCTTGGTAAGGGTAGAAGAACTCTTTATTCCATGGTAAGCAGCTCTTCTAAGAGAAGGACGCTTCAAAATCAAAACATTGTTCTCTAGTCTTGAGTAGTGCCATAGCCTCTGTACCATGGTATTCCACTGACTTGGGTTAGAGTTCTCTTGCTTGAGGGTATAGTTGGGCACACTGTTTTATCTAGTTTCTCTTCCTCTTCTGTTAAAGTTTTTATTGTTTATAAAGGAAATATTTTTCATGTTACTGTTCTTAAAAATATTTTATTTTTCCTTGTTTCCTTTCCTCACAGGGCTATTTTCCCTGTTGGGGCCCCTGGGCTTATAGCATCCTGCTTTTCCAACTAGGATTGTAGCTTAGCATTTGATAATAATAATAATAATAATAATAATAAGAGAAATGGGATAGAATAGTGGGCCCTGAGTGTACCCTCAAGCAAGAGAACTCTAACCAAAGGCATTGGAAGACCATGGTACTGAGGCTATGGCACTACCCAAGACTAGAAAACAATGGTTTCATTTTGGAGTGCCCTTCTCCTTGAAGAGCTGCTTACCATAGCTAAAGAGTCTGTTATATCTTTACCGAGAGGAAAGTAGCCACTGAACAGTTACAGAGCATTAGTTAACCCCTTGAGTAAAGAAGAATTGTTAGGTGACCTCAGTGTTGGCATGTGTATGAGGACAGAGGAGAATGTATAAATAATATGCCAGACTACTCGGTGCATGTGTAAGCAAAGGGGAAATGAACCGTAACCAGAGAGAAGGATCCAATGTAGTACTGTCTGGCCAGTCAAAAGACGCCATAACACTTTAGCGGTAGTATCTCAATGGGTGGCTAGTCTATGTCAACTTGGCACATGAAGGTGTCAAAAAGGCAACTTTCAAGGCCTGGGCAGGTTCTCAGAACCACTTGCTTACCCCTCATACTAGTTATAAGAAAACGATTATAACACAAAACACTGCAAGGTGGTCTGTAACGGACAAATGAAATTCGTAGCGGCCAGGAGCAAAGTGAGCACACAGCTGCTAGCATCGCCACACCCAAGGGCATGGTGGGCCCACGAGGCAGCCATACTAGACTGCCAGTCCCACAATAATTCTTCAATTTGGACGAAACAAAGCTCTTCCAGAGCTAACCCATATAAATGACAAAGGTTTGTATCCAATTAGGAACATATTTTTTCATACTTAATATATTTTTACCCTGATCCTCAAATATTCACACAATTTAGTAAACTGAAATTTACAACAATGTTGAAAGGTAGTTTAAAAGAAATCTTACTTGATATTCAAGTTGTATAAAATCTACCATCAGGTATCATTTTCTTGGAGGGTCCTCTTGCCTAGAACTGGACTGGGGCCATCCATTTAATTGTATTGGATTAGGGTTGGCGGCATCCTCTTTGGTCTAGTTGAAATGCCCTTCTGCAACCGCTAACCACCGTCTTGAGTGCATAGCCTACCTGCGAGTAGAAAGGTGATAATATACATTATAATGCGTACAAGTATTTATATTTATAAAACCGTGAACAAAAAAAGATTTCTAGTTCCATCTACTGTCCCAGTGTAAAACCAGAAAATCATTTCATGCAGAATAAATTTGTACAATATAATGAATGTTTTTGTTACAGTATTTGGAAAAAATGAAAAAAATATCTATTAGATACATGTATACATCTATATTAAACTGTACCACCTCCCCCAAAATTGGGGGAGGTGCCTTTGGTATATGTATGACCTAATGTTTGAATATAGGATAGATTTATAAATTTGGGATTTATGACCTGGCACTGGAGTCTGAAAGGTCATTCAGCAAACTGGTAAAACTGGGAAAATCTCCCGCAGGTTAGACTGTGAAGTAAGGCTAGGAGAAGCTTCACAGCAAGATTCAAGAGAATTAGCTGGAAGAGACGTAAAGAAGAAAGCTAAAAAGTTCCACCTACGGGGAAGTTATAACACGCAATGATAAATAAAGGGGAGTGACAGCAGCTATTATCATTATTAATTGCTAAGCTACAACCCTAGTTGGAAAAGCAGGATGCTATATGCCCAGGGGCTCCAACAAGGAAAATAACCCAGTGAGGAAAGGAAGCAAGGTATAATAAAACATTTAAAGAACAGTAATATTAAAATAAATATCTTCTATATAAACTATAAAAACTTAAAAGTAAACAAGAGGAGGAGAAATAAGATAGAATAGTGTGCCCGAGTGTACCCTCAAGCAAGAGAACTTTAACCCAAGACAGTGGAAGACCATGGTACTGAGGCTATGGCATTACCCAAGGTTAGAGAACAATGGTCAGAATAGCAATCGAGTTGTAACCTAAGATAATGTAGAAAATAATTGTTGCTGTTTTCTATATAAATTGAGTAAATGCCTACCTCAGAGATGAGTAAAATCAGGCATAATTATAAAGGACTGTTCCTACGGAAAAAAAACTTTTATTTAACGCTCTGATGGATAAAGGAATGCAGAACAGGGATAAAACTAAAGGGGCCCTCAGTAGAGCGCAGACCTCCGCCACAGCAGCTTATCTCTCCACCTTGACCTTTGACCTTAACATGTATCAATTGGCGTGGATTTTCATACACTCAACAATAAACCAATTTTGAAGTATCTATAATCTATAACACCAATGTCCAAACTTATGGCTGAATACGTGAGTTGGACATTTTGCTTGACCGTGACCTTGAACTTCCAATATTTAATCCTTTCCAGGATTTTACATGAAAGTTAATCCCTGCTAGTTTCATTATTCTAAGATTAAAATTGTGGCCAGGAAGCTGGTCACAAATACACACACAAATGGGGTAAAACATAACCTTTCAAACTTTGTTGGCAGAGGTAAAAAAAGAAAAAAAAAGTCATACCCTTTTTATACACGTCATTACAAAGGTTAAGACATTTATTCTTCAACATCTAATGAATCTGTCCTTGGATCATACCTCGCATGTCCACCAATGGTTGTTAAAATTGGTTCTGTAGTTTCTGTGCAATGTTGTTCGCAAACAAATTATTTGTCATGTAATTAACATTGTGATTATTTCAAAGTACTGCTGTGTACCTGTACTTTGGATACAAATTCCTCCTTGGGTACTGTTATGTATTTATGTTGATAACTACCTATTACAAGAGGTTATATTTGTGTTTACAGATACTTACTACTCATTAAGCATAACTACCCTGTTAACTATCTTGTCTTCTTTTAAACTGTATATCATTATAAATTAGCCTTAAAAATAAAGTCATTCAGGAAGGATCTATCTAAGTTTCGTTTCCATCTAAATATACTTCAATGGCGACGAGGAACTGACTCACGAAAGGGAAAATTAAGGATGGCGCATTTGGGTAATATAGCAGCATATGACAAATCCGAGGACTTTGAAGATTATGTCGAAAGGTTTGATCAGTTCTGCTTAGCAAATGACATAACAGAGGAAGATAAGAAACGGGCAGTTTTCTTGAGCGCCGTCGGCGCTCCTACATATGGACTTCTGAAAACATTGCTTGCCCCTAATAACCCCTCATCAAGGACTTATCAAGAACTTACTGAGCTTTTGAAAAATCACCTCCACCAAAAACCCATCCTGATAGCTGAACGTTTCAAGTTTTACAATAGGAAACAATGTCCAGGAGAATCCATCACTGATTATGCAACGGAGCAACGGAAATTGGCGGAAACATGTCAGTTTGGTGCGTTTCAAGAGGAAGTTTTAAGAGACTTGTTTGTTATTGGATTGGCCAACCGCTCGGCACAGAGGAAACTATTAAGTGAACAGGAGCTTGACTTAAAGAAAGCTTTTTCGATTGCGCTAAGTCAGGAAATGGCTGATGAAAACGTCACGAAGATTCAGGGTCAAACTCAGGAGGTAAACAAAGTTGTTGGGCCGACAGCTTCTCTCAAGTGTTATCGTTGCGGGAAGACAAACCATAAGGCTGATGTTTGTTTCCATAAGGATACCAAGTGTAATGGGTGTCATAAAAAAGGACACCTTCGAAGAATGTGCCGAATGGAAAATCACACCACAGTCAATCGAAATTTGAAATATGGAAGACAAGGAAGGAAACGATCGACGGTCAACATGGCAGAGGAGGAGACCAGCGGCTCGGAAGAAAAAACTACAGAGTGCAAACTGCAGGATGAATTGGTGCATACATTGAAATACTGTGTTAAGAAAATGAAAGCAAGACACAATAAGGTTCCAGAGATAATAGTGAAAGTTAAATTAAATGGGATACCAATTGATATGGAATTGGACACAGGAGCTTCTGTGTCACTGATCAGTGAAGAGTTCTACGCTAAACATCTGAAAAAAACAGTACTTCAATCCAGCGATATTGTGCTGAAAACCATGACTGGAGAAAAAAATAGAAGTTGTCGGGATGTGTTACATAACTATGGAAGTTCATGGACACAGAGTGGAGGAAGTGCCAGTGTATGTGGTACAGGGGAATGGACCTGCCTTATTCGGTAGGGACTGGCTGCATTTTGCTAAATTTGACTGGAAAAAGTTAGCTGTAAATCATTTATATTCTGGTACTCTGAAAACCTCAAAGTTAGACGAACTGTTAAGGAAATATGGTGATGTCTTTGATGGTAAACTGGATACAGCCAAGAATATAAAGGCTCATATTCGTGTAAGAAAGGATGCAAAACCAATCTTTTATAAAGCGAGGACAGTTCCTTATGCAATCAGGGATGCTGTGAATGCAGAACTTAAAAGACTAGACTTGAAAGGAATTATTGAGAAAGTTGAATATAGTGAGTGGGTGGCACCGATAGTGCCAGTTTCAAAAGACAATGGTTCTATTAGGATCTGTGGTGACTTCAAGGTCACCATAAATCGTTATGTGGAAAACCCTGAACATCCAATGCCAAATCCAGATGAACTTTACCAGCGACTGAACGGTGGAAAAACTTTCTCAAAGTTAGATTTATCACAAGCTTATCAGCAAGTGGAATTAGATGAGGAATCTAGGAAATATGTCACAATCAACACACCACTTGGTTTGTACAGATATACCCGTTTACCATATGGTGTCTCAGCAGCACCACAACTTTTTCAGTCTTTAATGGATAAAGTTCTGCAAGGAGTACCTTGTGGATGCAAGATAGATGATATTAGTCTTACTGGGAGAACCAAAGCTGAACATTTACACAATCTTGAAAAGGTACTTGAGCGGTTGCACATCAATGGGTTGAAATGTAATTTGTCGAAATGTGAATTTATGAAGCCCTCCTTGAAATATTTGAGTTTCATTGTGGATGAAGAGGGTATCCATATGACGGAGGATGCCATTGCAGCAGTCACGGATGCACCAAGGCCAGAATCAAGGTCTGAAATGTAATCCTTCCTGGGGCTGGTAAACCATTACCGTCGTTATGTGCCAAATCTCTCATTAGTCGCAGCACCTCTCACTGAATTACTGCATAAAGACAGAAAATGGCATTGGTCAGTAGAGTGTGAAAGAGCTTTTTCCGAGATTAAAAAAATGCTGACCACTGAAACAGGAGTATTAGTGCACTATGATTTGAGTAAACCTGTGACGTTGGCAGTAGATGCATCACCCAAAGGACTTGGAGCAATGCTTTCCCATATCACCAGTAACGGAGAGAGACCAATTGCTTATGCATCAAGGATGTTAACACCCACTGAACGTAACTATTCCCAAATTGAGCGTGAGGGTTTGGCAATCATCTTTGGACTACGGAAGTTTCATCAATATTTATATGGTCGTAAATTCACCCTTATTACAGACAACAAACCACTGTCATACATTCTGGGACCCAGGAAGGGCATTCCAGTCCTTGCAGCTGCAAGAATACAACGCTGGGCTATACAGTTAGCAGCTTATGATTATGACATTGAATTACGTCGTTCAACTGACAATGGAAATGCTGATGCACTCTCACGGTTGCCTTTACCAGATTGTGACTCCGATGCATCAGATAAGCTTGTAAACTGGACACAAGAAGCAACTGCATTTAACAGGCACCAGGTGAACTCTCTTCCTGTAACTGCGAAATCTGTTGCAAGGGAAACTTTGCATGATGCTGTACTGGCTAGAGCTTTATATTACACAAGAAGTGGATGGCCAGACTCTGAGGACGTTGCACAGGAACTGAAACCCTTCCATAGCCGTCAGCGTGAGTTTTCAATTGAAGAGGGATGTCTTCTATGGGGTGCCAGGGTGGTAATACCGTCTAGATATAGAACTCAAATCTTAGAAGAGCTACATGGTGGTCATCCGGGGATTGTTAGGATGAAGGGATTAGCTCGCTTGCATGTGTGGTGGCCGAATATCGATCAAGATATTGAAAACACTGTGCAAGGGTGCTCGGCTTGTCAGGCTACTCAGCCAATGCCGACTCGTGCTGAGGGTAATCCGTGGAAATGGCCTTCCGGTCCGTGGAAAAGAGTACATGTTGATTTCGCAGGACCATTCCTGGGACAAATGTACCTCATTGTGATTGACGCATTTTCAAAATGGCCAGAAGTACACCCAATGAAATCAATTACAACTATGAATACCATCGAGATCATGCGGCGGGTATTTGCTCAGCATGGGGTTTGTGTAGAGCTCGTGTCTGATAATGGAAGACAGTTTGTGGCTGAGGAATTTAAAGAGTTCATGACCCAAAATGGTGTAAAGCATATACTGATACCCGCTTATCACCCAAGCAGTAATGGGCAGGCCGAAAATACACTAAGAACATTCAAACAAGGAATGAAAAGGGCGATGAGAACATTGCAATCGTGTAATACATCTTTAAATACCAAGTTGTGTCAATTTCTACTGACTTACCGAACTACACCTCACTGTACAACAAAGCGCACGCCTGCAGAGCTCATGGGTCGGCAGTTGCGCACTCGCCTTGATTTAATACACCCAGATGCATCTCAGAGAATTGAAAGAAAAGCCTCAGAGAACGAGAAACCAATGAGGGAACTCGATATAGGGGACGTGGTACTGGTTCGGGATTATCGTCAAAATACCAAGAAGGGCATATGGACTCGAGGAGTTGTGGTTCTTAAATTGGGTCCATGTACATACAATGTACAAGTGGACGGTAACTTAATATGGAAGAGGCATATTGATCAAATGAGACTGATCTCCAATGACTCTCAAGATAGCAAAAGTGAACTCTTAGCACGTGATTTTTCAGAGTTGATCAGCTATCCAGACCCGCCATTACCAAAAGAGTTCATAAATACTCGTGAAGAGTTAGGTGATGAAGTTGCAGGTGCAGAGAAGAATGAAATCCCCAATGTAGAAGAAAAGGAGGCGGCAGCTGCAGAAAAATTATCGGGAAATGAAAATGGTAAACCTTCTGATGACTCACCTGATGGATCGATATCTGAATTACCAAAACTTCGAAGGTCTAGCAGACAAAGTAGACCACCTGACTATTTTAGAATGTAAAATGATTAATAATATTATGCATGTTTTGTATTATTTATTCGAAGCTATGCCACCATTTAATTATTGATTGTTTATCCTTTTATTTGCTTTAAACTTTCATTCTTTTTCACGAGGGGAAAAGGTGTTATGTATTTATGTTGATAACTACCTATTACAAGAGGTTATATTTGTGTTTACAGATACTTACTACTCATTAAGCATAACTACCCTAACTATCTTGTCTTCTTTTAAACTGTATATCATTATAAATTAGTCTTAAAAATAAAGTCATTCAGGAAGGATCTATCTGAGTTTCGTTTCCATCTAAATATACTTCAGGTACAAACCATCACGACTACCAACTTTGGTCAAAATCGGAACCGTACTTTTTGTGTACAATTGCTCAGAAACAAATGACGCCAGAGGGAATCCATAACCTTCGCAAAATCTTCGATTTTGGCGACGACAATTATTCAATATCTATAATTCAGCTCCCTAAAATGTACAGCATAGCTGTTCCTGCTCGAAAGACATATCACAAATAATCATCCACATGGATAGAGAATAGATAGAACAGATGAGAAAGCTAAGATGGTTTATGGGAATATCACTGTTTGAAAGATTGGAAAATGATGAAATAAGAAGAATGTCAGTGTAGTATTACTGAGATGATAAGGGTGTCACGACCGAGAGTGGTGTGGGCACGTGTTAAGGATGGATGGTGTGGGCACGTGTTAAGGATGGATGGTAGGGGCACGTGTTAAGGATGGATGGTGCGGGCACGTGTTAAGGATGGATGGTGCGGGCACGTGTTAAGGATGGATGGTGCGGGCACGTGTTAAGGATGGATGGTGCGGGCACGTGTTAAGGATGGATGGTGCGGGCACGTGTTAAGGAAGGATGGTATGGGCACGTGTTAAGGATGGATGGTGCGGGCACGTGTTAAGGATGGATGGTGTGGGCACGTGTTATAGATGGATGGTGGGGAGTGAGTGAGAAGGGCTTCGGATAAACCTATTAGGGGGAGAAGATCAAGTGGAAGGCATAGAATTAGATGTCCTCAAGGTCAGGGATGATATGGAGAAAAGAGGTTTAGTGGAAGAGGATGCCTTTGACCAAAGGCATCGGAGAAGGCGCATCAGGCAACTGACCCATTAATGTAGGGATAACGGTGGGAAAGAAGATGATGGATAGTGTACACATCCATTACCTTTTGCCAGATGCATAAATGACTACCAGGAATGTTTAACCCTTTTACCCCCAATGGACGTACTGGTACGTTTCACAAAACTCATCCCTTTAACCCTATGGACGTACTGGTACGTCCTTGCAAAAAACTGCTATTTACATTCTTTTTTGCATATTTTTGTTAACATTATGAAAAACTTCAGGCATTTTCCAAAAGAATGAGACCAACCTGACCTCTCTATGATGAAAATTAAAGGCTGTTAGAGCAATTTAAAAAAAATATACAGTATTGCAAAATGTTCTTGAAAAAAAAAAATGCCTTGGGGTTAAGGGTAGGAAAGTTCCAAATAGCCTGGGGGTAAAAGGGTTATTTGCATATAAAGCCAGCAACTGTGCAACAAAGGAACTGCGGTTCGTGCTACTAATCATGGTCTGAAATTGATAAATCACAAGATGACCTGTTTTAAAAATTTACAGTTCATGTATTCAGCTAAAACTAAAATATAATTATCAACCCTATCTCCCTGTGATGAAGAACGTTGCATAAGTAAATATATGGATCTACATTTAATGTCAGTAATCTGTTGAGCTCTGTTCATAGATAAGACTTCTTTAATACTATCACTAACAAAATTTACACTTTTCATTGTTTTCAGGGTTAATATATGATACTTTAATTACTAAATTGGAATTCACTGTAAGAAAGGGCGAGTGCTGGCTAGCTTGCCCTTTTCTCTATGTTTAATGGGGTCTGGCCCATGATAACTTATGCATCGATTGATTAAAATGTGAAGTATATTTTTCATTCCAAGGACATTGTTTACATTTGAGAGACTGATTGCGAGTTATTGCGCATGCATTGGGAAGTTTTCTGAGTATTTACAATAATGTAATTATTACCTAGTTTCTTTAACCAATTACTAGCTTCCAAATATTTATGCACAAGTTCCCAGATGTTGTTATACAACAGGTAAGTTTTTCCACCCTAACTTTCAGTTTCAACTATACTATACTACAATCATGGAAAGACATCTCCAAGAGGAAAGTAAAATCTATTTCAAAATTTAGTGTAATTTAATCTATATCAGCAATTGATTAGGATAAAAATGCTCTCCGCTCAGTATAGGCCTATAGCTTTTGTTGCTCATGTGAAAGTAAAAAAAAAAATAACCGAAAGTGACCCCGAGGGTGGAGTACACAGCACACATCCGTGTGCCGCTTGCCAGAACATAGGAGCAGTGAGATTACGCTTATTTGCAAGCAAAGTGAGCCACGGCCGACCAAACCCCCTTTAGGAGGACATAAGTGAATCATAGAAAATTGTGATACTTTTAATTTTCATCCACTTACATGAACCATATATTTTTCCAACTGGTTATCTTGTGTTTATTTTGTATTTCTGACTATTATTATTGCTGCAAATCAGTCATTTTTGGCCTTTCCTCACCCCCCCCCCAAAAAAAACCTGTTTTCTGACTGGTGTCCCCTGTAATTGTCTTTGTACAAAGGGGGTCCAAAAACTCATGAATGGGTGGTTTGTCCCAATAATAAAAGTCAGAAATGCATAAAACACAAGATATAGTAGGAAAAATATATGGTTCATATATCAAAGTATCAGTTTAGTTTCGCCTTTCCAGTTCACCAGTCAGACGTTACCACACCCGCCACAACAACCCTGTAGTTCTTTAATATTTTCCTTCTCTCGTCGCTAAGGTCTGGACAGTAAAGAATGAAATGAGAGAGGTCTTCAGTTTCTGCCCCCACACAGTTTACATTCTACCCTTGCTACTAATTCATGTCTTTCTATGATTTCTAATATGATTTCAGTGATCCCTTATGGTAAAGGGGACACAGCAAATGAAGTAGGGTTAGGTAGGGAGAACCCTACAGTAGGTTAGGCCATATTCACTAGGCTAAAAGACTTGGCAATCAATGTAGGGTTAGGTGGGCATGCCTTAGGTTAGGACATCCTCTCGACTTATTACAACTCTGGCACAACGGCAATCAGGCGACATTTTCTATACCCAAAACAGTAACATACTTTATAAATACCTTAAAATATTCAAATTTTTCCTTATTTTCTTTCCTCACACTGGGGTATTTTCCCTATTGGAGCCCCTGGGCTTATAGTATCCTGCTTTTCCCACTAGGGTTATAGCTTAGCAATTAATTATAATAATTATAATTATAATTTTAATGAAAATATATATAGGGTATATATATATATATATATATATATATATATATATATAATTTTTTTTTAATACAGAGGGTTCTCAACATAAACATTTGGAGGCAAACCCAAATGAAATCAAATCTCTTAAATTGTATAAAAATTCATAATAAATGCTCTTAATAAATTTTACATTTTAATGCAGTAAGCAAGAAAACATTTGCAATATGAAACGCGTCTATTTGTTGACCTTTGCAAATGAAAAACGTAAGCGTATATACACTAAAACCGTAAGCCTACCAATTGATATTAAAATTAGAAATAGCCTAGTGAGCAAAAGAGATGAACTTATGATAAGTAACGAATAATGAAAATCGAATACCTCGAGATTTAAGGTTAAACAAATACGTCATATAAACTATAACTTATCAACATTTAGGATATTTTACTGTATTACAGGGCAATGTAACCTAGGAAAAAAAAACTACTTTTTCTTATATAAAAAAATTACGCTCCCTTCGAAAATGACACTCGTTCCCGTCACAAATGAATTGTTTTAGAAATATATATCTATATCCTATAGGAAATGGGCTTTACTGAAATGGCTACCCGTGGCCATAAAGGGTTACTTCCCACTGGATAATTTACATTACTAATTAAAAATGGTTAGTTTCATTTGACATGACTTCAGCCCGAACGTGACAGACACCTTTGACAGAGCATTATGCAAATTTAAATAAATACGATATAGAAGGAACGGGCATTGTTGTCACAATTTCCTACATCATGTATACACCACTTATTTGACAGTATGGATGGGATGTATGTATACCATCCAAAAAGATTAGGAAATCACTTACATAACGGCATTTTTGGGCAGGACAAGTGGCGTAAGAAAGTGGAATTAAAACCTTCCGTATTTCACTGTTTTCAGACTGACTGACAGTTCCAGTGAGCTCCTGAGCGGTGGCCATGTTCTGGCTCAAACTGTCATACCTTTCAGGTTCATCTTTACAACGGCTCATCTAGTAATCTTGGGACGTATTTAAAGTTTATTCTTTATAATGTTATATGAATTTAACTTGAGTAACTCTTTATAGTCTAATCTCAAGATATTTTATAGTTTTTTTTCATTAAATCTCCCTTAGTGTTTCTTATAATAATAATAATAATAATAATAATAATAATAATAATAATAATAATAATAATAATAATATTTTGTGGACACAGTAATATAGGACGAACATATTAAAAAATAAAATTACTTTAACTTATAGTCAGGATTTATTCAATTGTTAAAATAGAAATTGATAATATAAATAAGTTAAAACTGCTTGCTGCTTTTCTCTTGTAAGGCTCATTCATAAAAAAAAAACTATAGTCTGAGCTTTACAATTCTTTCATATAAAATATATTCTTTTGTAAACAAGTACAAAATAAAATTATATACAAGAAATGGAATGTGTTATATCCCATTTATGTTTTATTTCACTGTAAATTTAGAACTCATGAAGGGTTTCTAGTCATCTTGTTTGGTAATACAAGTGGAAAAAGCATTTTCAGAATGCTAATGGTGACGTGGCAAAAAAACTTTGGTGTTATGGCTTATAAAACATTAATATACCATTTTAAAGGCAATTTTAAGTCTTAGAATTTAATACAGTTAATCATTAATGAATATCCCATCCTAAAGATGGCTATATATAGATGAAAACCTTAAAAATAGAGATTTATTATTAGCAGACGAATTTATTTAGGGAAACTAAACTAAATTAAGAAAACAATATCTTATAAATTGGCCCATTCTATCATGTAAATTCCAGCTTTAATTTTGATACTAATGTTCCTATATTCTATTTTATTATTTATCGATATTTATTATTCATTATAGGTTCGTAATCTCAAGAAATTCATGGACACGGCGATGGTATGGACACCTATTGGCAGTAAAGCTAACTATTTATGTAGACACATATTTGATACTATCTTGCAACCTTGTATATCCAGAAGAAGGTATTTATTGCAAGACATGCAATATCCTATCATTGCAATATAAGACGAATACATTAGAAAATAAAATTACTTTTATTTGGAGTTATAATATATCCAATTGTGAAGATAAATACTGAGAAGAGAACTAAAATAGAAAATTTACTAGCCACTTCTAGCAACTCCAACCTTGCCCATTTTAGTCATCAAAATGGCTATTGTTCAAGTTTTAAAATTCTTGTATATAAAATATATTTTATGCACAGAACTAACATAAAATACATTTATAAAGTTTTAAATTCTTTTAGATACCATCAAAGTCCTATTTGATTGTAAAATTAAAATTCTTGAAGGTATTTCGCACATTTCTTCTGGTAACACAAGTTGCTGACTCTGTTTCAGAATTCCCTTTGCTATCTATTTTACCAAATATGATTAGCAAAACACCTTTAAGATTTCTAATTTTACAATCAAATAGATCATTATTAGTAGCTAAAAAAAATCTATTAAAAAAATAAATGTTTTGTATTATTATTATACATAAAATATATTCTATATAAAGAAATTTAAAACTTAAGACAATAGGTATTTCAATGAATACTCTCATATACAAAAGTTACTGATAGTTTTTTAAATTCAATTTTTAAATAGTTTTCCTCTTAGCAATTGAGTACATTATTACTCCAAAGAAAAGTAATACTATTTCTTAATATATTCGTCTTACATTGCAATGATTAAATAGTGTATGTCTTGGATAAAAAAGCCTCTTTGATATACTGTACAAAGTTGCAACTAGTATTAAATTTTTTTGCAATATTTTAGTTACTTTTACAGTCAACAGGTGGCCATACCGTCAATGTGTCCATGAATTTTTTGAGATTACAAGCCTATTATGAATAATATATATCGATAAACCATTTATTAGAATAGATGAACAATATCCAAAAAATTGAAAATTAAGTTTATAAATTGCAAATAGACAATTAGTAATGTTTTATCTTAATAATTTAGTTTCGTTTCCAAAAATAAATTCGTCTGCTAACAAGAAACCTCGATTTTTTAATGTTTTCACCTATATATAACTGTCTCTAGATTGGAATATCATTAAATGACTAATCGTATTATATTTTAAGACTTACCATTGCCTTTATAAAGGCTTATTAATATTTTATAAGCCATAACACCAAATTCTATTTTTGACACGTCACCATCACCCTTGGAAAATGCTTTACCACTTGTATTACCAAACAAGATGACTAAAATCCTTCATGATTTCTAATTTTACAGCCAAATAAAACATTAATTTCATCTAATACATATTCCTCTATGATATAAAGGGATTTTGTAGTAATATTCTCTAAAAATTATATTTTATATGAAAGAATTCTAAAGTTCAGACTATAGGTATTTTGATGAAGAATCTTAACCAAGAGAAAGAAATTTTTTTGGCTTTTTTTCAAATTTATTTATATTATCTGTTGTTATCTTAACATCTGGCTTGATTATGTTTCCAAATTAAAATAATTTTACTTGTTAAAAAATTATTTTTTATTTTTATTATTTTTCTGAAGCTACTCATTGTAAGGAAATACAAACCAGGTACAAACATATGTAAAACAGATTATATATATATATATATATATATATATATATATATATATATATATATATATATATATATATATATATATATATATATATATTACAAGCCAAGCCACAATCCTAGTTGTAAAAGCAGAATGCTATAAACCCAGAGGCTCCAACAGGGAAAACAGCCCAGTGAGGAATGGAAAAAAGGAAAACAGAATATTCTAAGAAGAGTTACAACATTAAAATAAATA
>NC_090744.1:11100419-11115419 GCF_036898095.1 Palaemon carinicauda | reverse complement strand
TTATTATTATAAGATAAACAGCAGAGACTAACAGATCAAATTGACTAAATTATAAAGTTTTTAAGTTCCAATACGAGAGAGAGAGAGAGAGAGAGAGAGAGAGAGAGAGAGAGAGAGAGAGAGAGAGTAATGGATAGGAATTATGTCTGTTAGTAATTTCAACTAATCAAAGATGAAATGAATTAGATTAATAAATGATGAGCTGTATTAACAGCTGATAATATCTGACCCTATATAGGTTCATAATCTGAGGGATGAAGAATACGAACGAACGAACGAACGCAGAGGTCTATAGTACAAAGCCCATGGAAGTGTTATTTCCCCATATGAACATCCTACACCTGAATAGTACCTGGGGAAACCAGAAATAAGAAGAAAGTTCCGAAGTCGGCATTTAAAATAGCCCTTCAAAATTGGTTTATCTGATATTGAATGTGAGAGAAGTGATCCTTTTGAAGCTCAGCTAATAATAATAATAATAATAACCACAACTCGAAGGACACCACTCAATAGAGCACAGACCTCCACCACGGCAGCTAATTTCTCGACCTTGACCTTTCACCTTAACAAGTCTCAATTGGTGTGGATTTTCATACACTCAAATATGAACAAAGTTTAAAGTCTTTGTGACAACGATGTCCAAACTTATGGCTCATTACACGAATTGGACATTTTGCTTGACCTTGACCTTGACCTTCCAAAATTTAGTCATTCCATCTTTTTAAAATAACAGTTAATACCCGTAAAAAAAGCTGTTCATAAACACACACACGCAATCAAATTATAAACACACAAACTAGGGCGAAAACATAACCTCCTCCTAACTTCGTTGACAGAGGTAAAAATGATAATAATAATAATAATAATAAAAATAATAATAATAATAATAATAATTATAAAAATATTGATAATAATAACACTAATAATAATAATAATATCAATAATGATAATAGAAATATTAATAATAAAAATAATAATAATAATAATAATAATAATAATAGAAATAATAATAATAATAATAACAATAATATTGATAATAATAATAAAAATAATAATAATAATAAAAATAAAAATAATAATAATAATAATAATGGACAGATGAACAAAGAACAGACAATGGCAGTGGGCACTTCAGAAGTTCCAATAAAAACTGGATTACAGAGATTAATAAGCGAATCAATAAATCCATATTTAACCCAAAAAGATTAACATAAGTTAAAGAGGGGATTTCATGTGTTAATTAAAAATCAAAACGACTATAAATTGCTTTAACTTGTGTGGGAGTTGGTAGTATGCAATAAAAAACACGTTTGGGACGAGGCCAAGCTTTTTTAAATAAATAATAAACTCAAATTAATATGATTTCCCATGGAATTAAGAATTACGCCAGTTTGAGTCGTTATAATAATAATAATAATGATAATAATAATAATAATAATAATAATGATAATAATAATAATAAATAGAAGGCAAAGTTGTCTAAGAAAAATGACACGTAGACCTTGTACTGAGACACTTTAAATATCAGTCAGGAAGTATTTAAGATCAATATGTATATATTTGCCAAGGTGTTACCTATCTCAGAGAGAGAGAGAGAGAGAGAGAGAGAGAGAGAGAGAGAGAGAGAGAGAGAGAGAGCAAACGTCATGCAGAACTAACTTTTCATCCTCTGAATCGATAAATATAATGTTTTATCATAATAAACTATCATAATTATAACCAACAAATCAATATAAATATTCTAATATAAACTGAAATTCTGAAGGAAGTCTAGTTGAAACAAAAAATCAAAATCAAGAGAATAGAGCCACAAATTCATTTAGAAGAATTTGATATTACGGTTTAGTAAAATTGAGAACAACACGAACTATAGTCAATTTTTTAGCGAGGCAGATTTGCACTGACTCGCAGCGGTGCCCTTTTAGCTCGGAAAAAGTTTCCCGATCACTGATTGGTTGGACAAGATAATTCTAACCAATCAGATAGCAGGAAACTTTTCCAGGACCCACTGCGAATAAACTTTATACATTACAGCCCCCGTACGATACGTGTACTGATCGAGTATTTAATCTAATTTCCCTTCAAGAACGTGTTCAGGAGAGAGAGAGAGAGAGAGAGAGAGAGAGAGAGAGAGAGAGAGAGAGAATATATTAGTAAAACGATGTTTAAAGGTTTAACGCCACTCATGAATAGCAGAGGCAAGGGACAGAGACATTGCTCTATCAAGCAGGACAATGCCCTAGAGGCTGACCATATATACATGTGTTCAGCGACCAAGCCCTTCTCCACCAAAGCTAGGACCAAGGAGGGCCAGGCAATGGCTACTGGTGACTCAGCAGATAGACCTATAGGCTCCCCCAAACTCCTCCCCCTATCTTTAGCTCACAAGGATGGTGAGGTTGCAGCGACCAAAGGAAAATTAATTGAACAATGAAAGGAAAATAAAGTAAAAATTTGTCAATTCTGTCACTCAAGATTTTAATAATGGGAAAATGAGAAGAGCAAATTATCCTTTCCCAAACCCCCAAACCCAGGCAACGGGTACAGCAGCTACTGAAGAGCAAGAAATGAACAACTTAATTTGTACTAACACCATGTATTAGAAAAAAAAAGTTAGACAAATATTGTTCTTCTTGGAGAGAGAGAGAGAGAGAGAGAGAGAGAGAGAGAGAGAGAGAGAGAGAGAGAGAGAGAGAGAGAGAGAGATGGTCAATGGTATACAACCTGACAAGTTCACCTTAATCGATAATAAATCAAATAAATCGACCAGAAAATCCAGACATCCCACAGGACTGAAGATATTCAGACTTTCAAGAGGAAACTTGAGACTTTCTAGTTCTCTAAGTGCTTCGATAATGTGAATTTGATAATGTGGAATACGCTGTGTGATACTCTATATACCCAAGAATGTATATGACAAGCAAATCTTGTTGATTATATATATATATATATATATATATATATATATATATATATATATATATATATATATATATATATATATATGATAAATTTTGCACATTTAGACGTGTTTTTCATATTCAAATAAGCCATATATATTTTTGATACATTAATGTCTGGATTCTCTTAACGACCTCGGGATCAGAGCCCCAGGCGAAATCACACAAAGACAAGAGGTTGGGTCCGGCCGGGAATCGAACCCTAGTCGGCAAGCTTGTATAGACAGTGACTAAGCTCTTGTCTTTGTGTGATTTCGCCTGGGGTTCTGATCCCGAGGTCGTTAAGAGAATCCAGACATTAATGTATCAAAAAATATATATGGCTTATTTGAATATATATATATATATATAGAATAAAGGAATATTCAATTAAAACCATAGAAGGAAAGATGTCATTATAAAAGTTAAAATGCTTTCAGAAGACCAGCTTCTAAAATAAATCACACAGAGAAAGGAGGGATGAGTTAATAGAAGAGTGAAAGACCATTCCACCACTGGTGGAGATTTCTGAGGCCTAAAATGAACGCTATAATAAGAAGTTGATAAAAGATAGGATGAGGATACAGAATGCAGAAGGAAACCGCTATGAGTTTAAAGGTCACAGATGAGTAACGAACTCATTCATAGCTCAATGCACTGTCGCGCAGTGTTTTAAGCACAGCCGAGCCTTTCTCCACCCAAGATCGGACCAGGGAGGAGAAGGCAATGGTTCCTAATGATTTACAAGGTAGACCAGCGAGGCTTCCATATCGCAAAAGGTAAGGAGGACACTAATCTAAATATGGAGCTGTGAACAGCATACATTAAATACCGGAAATATATATATATATATATATATATATATATATATATATATATATATATTGTTAGTAATGGCGGTCATTACGCCACCTTTTTTCCAATAACAAAAGACCCCGCCAGCATGGGTCGAAATGCCACGAGTTTTGGGACCCTACCCAGAGTCTCACCCCCCTCCCACCATCCTATACCAGTCTACTCCCCCTGAGATCTCAATTTCAGCTACCTTCTACAAGTCACGTGAGAACATCGAGGTCCCAGGACAAGGGAAGCGAGCTGTGAAGGATGTGGGGACACGAGATCAAGCCTGACCAATAGGACAGCGGTCAGGCCAATCCCCCCTACCCCCCCCCCCAATTGGGGGTCAAGTGGGGTTGATCTACCCCTAGGAGGATTAATACTACTGGAGATGCCCTGACTCAGAATTCTTTCCTGAACCTGTGAGGCCAGGGGTTTGGCCAGATTCACCCCTTCAAACTGTCAAATCTCGATCCCAAGTTAATCCCCCGACAGCGTACTGGTACTTAGTCTGTTTTACTCAGACCTTTGTTTATAGCTGATAACTATTTACTTGTGCTATTTTATTACCGATGGTCCCTTCCTGTAATACTTTATTAAAAAAAAAAAATAATGTTAAACTTGTTGCTCAACTTATTGGTGAATCAGTTACAAACTCCTTGGAATAATGAACTACAGTAAAGTCGTTGACCTTTATAGCCGTCTATGGATGACATTGAACACAGCTTGTGATAATCTCACAACTGTTGTTACTGATTTTTGCCTAAAGGCAGGCAACTGATTTTTTTCGTACAACCAAGAGCAGCACAGGAAGGAGCCATCGCTAATGAAAGCACAATAATGGTTACCGTCTCTAAACAAAGGTCTGAATAGAACTGACTACAAATTCCAATACAGTGACAGAGATTAACTTGAAGGATCAAGAACTGACAGTTCGAAGGGTAAAAACCTGGCTTCCCTTAATCCGGGTCAGGGCATCTCCAGTTATTTTTCCTCCAAGATCTACCCAGGGAAAACTGGGGATCTTGCTTTGTGAGTCAGCATCCATAAGGAGAACATCTCCTCTTCTTCACTCAACCTCCTTGAGGGAAACAACATCGCTCTTCACCCTCAAGACATCAGGGAGGCAGGATCTCTGTCTACTTCTTTCCACAAGGGAAGGAAATCAGAGTCCTTTTTACTAAAGGTAAGGTGTCTGATTTTGAGATTCTCAATATCCTTACCCAACCTCCCTCCTTTCCTTATCACATCCCATTTTCCTTATCCTCTAAAGAAATCCTACCCACTGAACCTTGTATCCTATCCCTTATACCCAGACCACGTGTGCTGTTTAGTCCTAGTTTTAATTAACTCACCCTGTGACAGTGTTGATTCCCATGTGTAACGGTTAAATCCCTAGCTTTGCATTTTCATTTAATTTGCTTAAAAGTTTTAACCACACGACCTCATCGTGTTCCCAGCCGGTAGAAGTAAGTGTGCTGTTAATAATTCAATTTATTTCCCCTTCCAGGGAACGTTGATTGCTGTGCTGGAGTTTCATCCACGGCCAACCAAACTCCACCCGAAGCTCCTCGTAGCTTAAATTAAAATAGTTACCTGTTGTGCTCCCCTTTCTTTTATTAATTTTTATTTAAATGTTATTGTAAATACATATTTTTGTCAGTATTCCTTGTATCATTGCTGACTGGCGACCTACCATTGTTATTTGTTTTGTTATGGCCCTTGAGTCCCTTAAGCAAGGCCGGACTCGAACCAGTGGCCCGTAACATATTGGCGACCAAATGCCAGGATTCGTTAAGACAGTAATTTCAAATTAATTTTATTAAAGTCAAATTCCCCCTTTTTTTCTGTCTTTAGCGACTTGACGAACCTCAATTTCATTTCAAGTAAAATTATATTATCACTGGAGTTGGAACCGTGGAAGAACACAGCAAAAGCCTTCTATTCTCATTGTTAAAGTTTTGTGTTTATTAGTGTGTGTGTTCGCGCCGCGAACCTTTTTGTTTTTAAACCCACGTGGGAGAAGTCTAGTCCTATTGTGTAGCGGGATAGCCAACCGCGTGAGATGAATTTGTGTTCTGTTTTTTTCTGAGTGTTTATTATCAAAGTGGATAATTTCTTTTCATTTATATATATTGTGCAGAGTGAATGTTTAATTTTGTGTTAAAACTAAGTGAAGTGAAATTTACGAAAATTTAGGAGAATCCGTGGTACACTAAACCACGTGTTAAATTCCAGTGAGGCTTAATCCCCGTGTTGGTAACGGTAAGCGCACGTGGCATTCATTTTTTCAATTTTTCCTTTTGACAAGTAAGGGTATGTAATTTCTTTTTATTACTTTCTCGTGGGATATTATCTTTATGTACATTTTTTTGAAGGGGATAATTTTCGTTAGACTGTGTAATATGGTTACCTTAAGATAAAGGACTTATGATGTCACATTTAATTTAAATTTTTCAGTCAGGGTATAGGACCATTAAGATAAAATATTTGGGAGTGTAATTTATTAAATTCATTTTTCTTCTAAAGGGAAAGTATGTAAAGGGGCTGATGTTTTAACGAAGCATTAAGCAATCTCAGTGACATTGTCTGTTTTATTTTAATTTGTTATACTTTAAGTATAAATACAAACTTTGCTTTAAGTCACAGGGTTGCAAGTGGTGGTGTTGCAAGAACGCACCCACACATTTTTACAAATCCATTTTTTTCCTTAAGACTAGCATAGGAGGGTCACACATCGTGGAGATTCCATTTTTTTTTCCTTAAGACTAGCATAGGAGGGTCGCACATCGTGGAGATTCCATTTTTTTTTCCTTAAGACTAGCATAGGAGGGTCACACATCGTGGAGATTCCATTTTTTTTTCCTTAAGACTAGCATAGGAGGGTCGCACATCGTGGAGATTCCATTTTTTTTTCCTTAAGACTAGCATAGGAGGGTCACACATCGTGGAGATTCCATTTTTTTTCCTTAAGACTAGCATAGGAGGGTCACACATCGTGGAGATTCCAAGTTTTTTTCCTTAAGACTAGCATAGGAGGGTCACACATCGTGGAGATTCCATTTTTTTTCCTTAAGACTAGCATAGGAGGGTCACACATCGTGGAGATTCCAATTTTTTCCTTAAGACTAGCATAGGAGGGTCACACATCGTGGAGATTCCAAGTTTTTTTCCTTAAGACTAGCATAGGAGGGTCACACATCGTGGAGATTCCAAGTTTTTTTCCTTAAGACTAGCATAGGAGGGTCACACATCGTGGAGATTCCAAGTTTTTTTCCTTAAGACTAGCATAGGAGGGTCACACATCGTGGAGATTCCAAGTTTTTTTTCCTTAAGACTAGCATAGGAGGGTCACACATCGTGGAGATTCCAATTTTTTCCTTAAGACTAGCATAGGAGGGTCACACATCGTGGAGATTCCATTTTTTTTCCTTAAGACTAGCATAGGAGGGTCACACATCGTGGAGATTCCATTTTTTTTCCTTAAGACTAGCATAGGAGGGTCACACATCGTGGAGATTCCAATTTTTTCCTTAAGACTAGCATAGGAGGGTCACACATCGTGGAGATTCCAAGTTTTTTTCCTTAAGACTAGCATAGGAGGGTCACACATCGTGGAGATTCCAATTTTTTCCTTAAGACTAGCATAGGAGGGTCACACATCGTGGAGATTCCATTTTTTTTCCTTAAGACTAGCATAGGAGGGTCACACATCGTGGAGATTCCATTTTTTTTCCTTAAGACTAGCATAGGAGGGTCACACATCGTGGAGATTCCAATTTTTTCCTTAAGACTAGCATAGGAGGGTCACACATCGTGGAGATTCCAAGTTTTTTTCCTTAAGACTAGCATAGGAGGGTCGCACATCGTGGAGATTCCATTTTTTTTCCTTAAGACTAGCATAGGAGGGTCGCACATCGTGGAGATTCCATTTTTTTTTCCTTAAGACTAGCATAGGAGGGTCACACATCGTGGAGATTCCATTTTTTTTCCTTAAGACTAGCATAGGAGGGTCACACATCGTGGAGATTCCAATTTTTTCCTTAAGACTAGCATAGGAGGGTCACACATCGTGGAGATTCCAAGTTTTTTTCCTTAAGACTAGCATAGGAGGGTCACACATCGTGGAGATTCCATTTTTTTTCCTTAAGACTAGCATAGGAGGGTCGCACATCGTGGAGATTCCATTTTTTTTTCCTTAAGACTAGCATAGGAGGGTCACACATCGTGGAGATTCCATTTTTTTTCCTTAAGACTAGCATAGGAGGGTCACACATCGTGGAGATTCCATTTTTTTTTCTTAAGACTAGCATAGGAGGGTCACACATCGTGGAGATTCCAATTTTTTCCTTAAGACTAGCATAGGAGGGTCACACATCGTGGAGATTCCAAGTTTTTTTCCTTAAGACTAGCATAGGAGGGTCACACATCGTGGAGATTCCAATTTTTTCCTTAAGACTAGCATAGGAGGGTCACACATCGTGGAGATTCCAAGTTTTTTTCCTTAAGACTAGCATAGGAGGGTCACACATCGTGGAGATTCCAATTTTTTTTCCTTAAGACTAGCATAGGAGGGTCACACATCGTGGAGATTCCATTTTTTTTTCCTTAAGACTAGCATAGGAGGGTCACACATCGTGGAGATTCCATTTTTTTTCCTTAAGACTAGCATAGGAGGGTCACACATCGTGGAGATTCCATTTTTTTTTCCTTAAGACTAGCATAGGAGGGTCACACATCGTGGAGATTCCATTTTTTTTCCTTAAGACTAGCATAGGAGGGTCACACATCGTGGAGATTCCAATTTTTTCCTTAAGACTAGCATAGGAGGGTCACACATCGTGGAGATTCCAAGTTTTTTTCCTTAAGACTAGCATAGGAGGGTCACACATCGTGGAGATTCCAATTTTTTCCTTAAGACTAGCATAGGAGGGTCACACATCGTGGAGATTCCAATTTTTTTTCCTTAAGACTAGCATAGGAGGGTCACACATCGTGGAGATTCCAATTTTTTCCTTAAGACTAGCATAGGAGGGTCACACATCGTGGAGATTCCAAGTTTTTTTCCTTAAGACTAGCATAGGAGGGTCACACATCGTGGAGATTCCAAGTTTTTTTCCTTAAGACTAGCATAGGAGGGTCACACATCGTGGAGATTCCAATTTTTTCCTTAAGACTAGCATAGGAGGGTCACACATCGTGGAGATTCCAAGTTTTTTTCCTTAAGACTAGCATAGGAGGGTCACACATCGTGGAGATTCCAATTTTTTTTCCTTAAGACTAGCATAGGAGGGTCACACATCGTGGAGATTCCATTTTTTTTTCCTTAAGACTAGCATAGGAGGGTCACACATCGTGGAGATTCCATTTTTTTTCCTTAAGACTAGCATAGGAGGGTCACACATCGTGGAGATTCCATTTTTTTTCCTTAAGACTAGCATAGGAGGGTCACACATCGTGGAGATTCCAATTTTTTTCCTTAAGACTAGCATAGGAGGGTCACACATCGTGGAGATTCCAAGTTTTTTTCCTTAAGACTAGCATAGGAGGGTCACACATCGTGGAGATTCCATTTTTTTTCCTTAAGACTAGCATAGGAGGGTCACACATCGTGGAGATTCCAAGTTTTTTTCCTTAAGACTAGCATAGGAGGGTCACACATCGTGGAGATTCCATTTTTTTTTCCTTAAGACTAGCATAGGAGGGTCACACATCGTGGAGATTCCATTTTTTTTCCTTAAGACTAGCATAGGAGGGTCACACATCGTGGAGATTCCAATTTTTTCCTTAAGACTAGCATAGGAGGGTCACACATCGTGGAGATTCCAATTTTTTTTCCTTAAGACTAGCATAGGAGGGTCACACATCGTGGAGATTCCAAGTTTTTTTCCTTAAGACTAGCATAGGAGGGTCACACATCGTGGAGATTCCATTTTTTTTTCCTTAAGACTAGCATAGGAGGGTCACACATCGTGGAGATTCCATTTTTTTTCCTTAAGACTAGCATAGGAGGGTCACACATCGTGGAGATTCCAAGTTTTTTTCCTTAAGACTAGCATAGGAGGGTCACACATCGTGGAGATTCCAAGTTTTTTTCCTTAAGACTAGCATAGGAGGGTCACACATCGTGGAGATTCCAATTTTTTTTCCTTAAGACTAGCATAGGAGGGTCACACATCGTGGAGATTCCATTTTTTTTCCTTAAGACTAGCATAGGAGGGTCACACATCGTGGAGATTCCAATTTTTTCCTTAAGACTAGCATAGGAGGGTCACACATCGTGGAGATTCCAAGTTTTTTTCCTTAAGACTAGCATAGGAGGGTCACACATCGTGGAGATTCCATTTTTTTTTCCTTAAGACTAGCATAGGAGGGTCACACATCGTGGAGATTCCATTTTTTTTCCTTAAGACTAGCATAGGAGGGTCACACATCGTGGAGATTCCAAGTTTTTTTCCTTAAGACTAGCATAGGAGGGTCACACATCGTGGAGATTCCAAGTTTTTTTCCTTAAGACTAGCATAGGAGGGTCACACATCGTGGAGATTCCAAGTTTTTTTCCTTAAGACTAGCATAGGAGGGTCACACATCGTGGAGATTCCAATTTTTTCCTTAAGACTAGCATAGGAGGGTCACACATCGTGGAGATTCCAAGTTTTTTTCCTTAAGACTAGCATAGGAGGGTCACACATCGTGGAGATTCCAAGTTTTTTTCCTTAAGACTAGCATAGGAGGGTCACACATCGTGGAGATTCCAAGTTTTTTTCCTTAAGACTAGCATAGGAGGGTCACACATCGTGGAGATTCCAAGTTTTTTTCCTTAAGTCTAGCATAGGAGGGTCACACATCGTGGAGATTCCAATTTTTTCCTTAAGACTAGCATAGGAGGGTCACACATCGTGGAGATTCCAAGTTTTTTTCCTTAAGACTAGCATAGGAGGGTCACACATCGTGGAGATTCCAATTTTTTCCTTAAGACTAGCATAGGAGGGTCACACATCGTGGAGATTCCAAGTTTTTTTCCTTAAGACTAGCATAGGAGGGTCACACATCGTGGAGATTCCATTTTTTTTTCCTTAAGACTAGCATAGGAGGGTCACACATCGTGGAGATTCCATTTTTTTTCCTTAAGACTAGCATAGGAGGGTCACACATCGTGGAGATTCCAATTTTTTCCTTAAGACTAGCATAGGAGGGTCACACATCGTGGAGATTCCAAGTTTTTTTCCTTAAGACTAGCATAGGAGGGTCACACATCGTGGAGATTCCATTTTTTTTTCCTTAAGACTAGCATAGGAGGGTCGCACATCGTGGAGATTCCATTTTTTTTCCCTTAAGACTAGCATAGGAGGGTCACACATCGTGGAGATTCCATTTTTTTTCCTTAAGACTAGCATAGGAGGGTCACACATCGTGGAGATTCCAATTTTTTCCTTAAGACTAGCATAGGAGGGTCACACATCGTGGAGATTCCAAGTTTTTTTCCTTAAGACTAGCATAGGAGGGTCACACATCGTGGAGATTCCATTTTTTTTCCTGAAGACTAGCATAGGAGGGTCACACATCGTGGAGATTCCAATTTTTTCCTTAAGACAAGCATAGGAGGGTCACACATCGTGGAGATTCCAAGTTTTTTTCCTTAAGACTAGCATAGGAGGGTCACACATCGTGGAGATTCCATTTTTTTTCCTTAAGACTAGCATAGGAGGGTCACACATCGTGGAGATTCCATTTTTTTTCCTTAAGACTAGCATAGGAGGGTCACACATCGTGGAGATTCCATTTTTTTTCCTTAAGACTAGCATAGGAGGGTCACACATCGTGGAGATTCCAATTTTTTCCTTAAGACTAGCATAGGAGGGTCACACATCGTGGAGATTCCAAGTTTTTTTCCTTAAGACTAGCATAGGAGGGTCACACATCGTGGAGATTCCAATTTTTTCCTTAAGACTAGCATAGGAGGGTCACACATCGTGGAGATTCCAAGTTTTTTTCCTTAAGACTAGCATAGGAGGGTCACACATCGTGGAGATTCCATTTTTTTTTCCTTAAGACTAGCATAGGAGGGTCACACATCGTGGAGATTCCATTTTTTTTCCTTAAGACTAGCATAGGAGGGTCACACATCGTGGAGATTCCATTTTTTTTCCTTAAGACTAGCATAGGAGGGTCACACATCGTGGAGATTCCATTTTTTTTCCTTAAGACTAGCATAGGAGGGTCACACATCGTGGAGATTCCATTTTTTTTCCTTAAGACTAGCATAGGAGGGTCACACATCGTGGAGATTCCATTTTTTTTCCTTAAGACTAGCATAGGAGGGTCACACATCGTGGAGATTCCAAGTTTTTTTCCTTAAGACTAGCATAGGAGGGTCACACATCGTGGAGATTCCAATTTTTTCCTTAAGACTAGCATAGGAGGGTCACACATCGTGGAGATTCCAAGTTTTTTTCCTTAAGACTAGCATAGGAGGGTCACACATCGTGGAGATTCCATTTTTTTTTCCTTAAGACTAGCATAGGAGGGTCACACATCGTGGAGATTCCATTTTTTTTCCTTAAGACTAGCATAGGAGGGTCATACATCGTGGAGATTCCAAGTTTTTTTCCTTAAGACTAGCATAGGAGGGTCACACATCGTGGAGATTCCAATTTTTTCCTTAAGACTAGCATAGGAGGGTCACACATCGTGGAGATTCCAAGTTTTTTTCCTGAAGACTAGCATAGGAGGGTCACACATCGTGGAGATTCCAATTTTTTCCTTAAGACTAGCATAGGAGGGTCACACATCGTGGAGATTCCATTTTTTTCCTTAAGACTAGCATAGGAGGGTCACACATCGTGGAGATTCCATTTTTTTTTCCTTAAGACTAGCATAGGAGGGTCACACATCGTGGAGATTCCATTTTTTTCCTTAAGCCTAGCATAGGGGGGTCACACATCGTGGAGATTCCATTTTTTTCCTTAAGTCTAGCATAGGAGAGTCACACATCGTGGAGATTCCAATTTTTTCCTTAAGACTAGCATAGGAGGGTCACACATCGTGGAGATTCCATTTTTTTCCCTTAAGACTAGCATAGAGATTCACCCATTGTTGTGGTTCCGTTTTTTTTATGACTAGCATAGAGATTCACCCATTGTTGTGATTCCATTTTTTCAAAAGACTAGCATAGAGATTCACCCATTGTTGTGATTCCATTTTTTTTTATGACTAGCATAGAGATTCACTCATTGTTGTGATTTCATTTTTTCAAAAGACTAGCATAGAGATTCACTCACTGTGGTGATTCCATTTCTTTTTATGACTAGTATAAAGGTTCACCCATAGTTGTGATTCCATTTTATTTCGTCCAGCATAGTGTCACCCATAGTTGTGACCTCATTTTTCCCTGACTAGCCCAGAGGGTCACCTACTGTATAGTGGTGATTCCATTTTTTATTGTGTAGTACAGTGGTCATATATATCATTACTTGTTTGGATGCATTACAACCGGACAGCCTAAGCTCACCCATTTTCGTGGCGCTGGTTTTCAAGTTAGGCTCCTGTTCAATTACTTGCAAGGCTTGCTATATTTGGTGATAATTCTTTCTCGAAGGGCATTTTTCGCAGCCTGTGTGCATTTTCCCCAGCTCCATCTTCATCCTTCCTTCCACGAGACTCTTGCGTAAGGCTAGAGCGTCTTTCCCCTCCATGTAATTTCTTGCATGGTCAACACCGTACTTTGTTCTGTTGAGTTTGTTCTTGTTGCTGTTTCCACAAAAAATTAGCAAAATGACTGCTGCTGAGATTAGCGCATTTGTGGATTTGGCAGAACGACAAGGCTATGAGGGAGAAGCATTGCGAAGGTATGTGCGGGAGCTCATGAATGAAGACAAAGCCAGGAGAAGGACAGGGCAAGAAAGGTTGCGGTATGAAAGAGAGAGAGCGCATGAATTAAGAATGCAGGAGATGGACGCCCGATTGGCACAACTCAACCACTTGCCACCTCAACGCAATGTTGCCAAAGTCCAGCAGGACAATCTCAGGAAGGTCCAGTTCATAGAAGGAGTTACCAAAAAACTCCCTACAGTGGAGTTCCAGATAACCACGCCCCAGCTCCATAGGAAGTGCGGACTAGGGGAAATGAGCGACATCGGACATGAGGGCTACGATTTGCGCATGGGTCAAGAGCCCATGACGGTGGCGCGAGTGCCCCTCAGATGCAAGAAGGCTGCCAAGCCGGAGCCTAAAGCATTGAGGACGCGACCTGCAGGGAAAGACAACTGGGTAGGTACCATTAACCTTGGGGAAATACCTTGGCTAAGTGAGGAGGCCCAAGAGTTTTCCTCCTCCAGCAGTGAGTGTGAGCCTCATACGCCAGAAGTTAATTCTGGTGAAGGTGTGCTGCATCCCACCACAGGGTATAGAGCTATTTCCAGCACCATGCCAGAGGTCTCAGAGGGCCAGGCGTCTCCCCCTTCCAGAAATGAGTCTAGGCTTTGTACCCGAGAGAGCTCCCCAGCTAAAGCAATGATGCTTCCCAACAGGCCAGAGGTCTCAGAGGAGGACCGAGGGGCAGCACCCATCATTCCAGAGACCCCCAGGAGCCAAACAGAGCCCATCAGATTTCAGCTGTCGGACAAGACGCTGGAAAACTACGGGGAAGTTGCTGATTCAGACAAAGCAAAAAGAATTACTCTCTCAAAGGAGAACTTCCTGCAGAAGGATGGGGTGCTCCTCAGAATCACCCGAGGTTCTCACGATCCTGCTGAGGCCCTGCGTCAGCATGTAGTTGTCCCCCATAATTCCCGCTTGCCGGTACTACGAATGGCCCATGAGGGACTGGGAGAGCACCCTGGGGTGAAACGCACAACCCAACTGCTGCAGCCCCATTTTTTCCGGCCGGGCTTGCAGAAGGGTGTTAAGGCTTCCGCAACCTCCTGCCATCCTTGCCCAGTCTCCGGTAACTATAGGCAATTAATGCTGAGGGCCTCGCTCCAACTCATCCCATCCATTAGTGTCACAGAACTGACACAATTCTTTTATTGGTATGGCTTCCTAGCCACATTTCAGAAGGACGAAGGTTCCCACTTCATGGCAGAGGAGTCACGACCTCTGACCATACTCATAATTCATTTTTGGCTTCACCAGGTGCAAGCAGGAATTCCCAACTGTGGGATTTACTTGAATTTCTTCCAGACATGGGATAAACTCCAAACTCAAGAGAATGAGCTCTCAGGCA
>NC_090744.1:11090419-11092919 GCF_036898095.1 Palaemon carinicauda | reverse complement strand
ATAGCTACTTATCTAAAGATCTCGAAGAAGCACTCAAAGAAAATTTGAATAACTATAATCGGAAATAAACAATGGAATATCAACAGTTATATCAAGAAATGATAAAATTCTTGAATTTACATATATTTCAGGAAGACGAATATAAGATAGTGAATTATAACTAATACGAAATAAAGACACAAAGAGAAACAGCTGATTTCCGCCCCCTTCGGCCTTCGGGTGTCGAAGTAAAAGAAGAAATGAAAGAGGTTTTCTGCCAGTCACCACGAGTAACGTTATCTCTCTCTCTCTCTCTCTCTCTCTCTCTCTCTCTCGCTTATTGGAAACCTTGTATATACAATAGTTTATATATCGACGCTCTTATACCTTATATATATATATATATATATATATATATATTCAATTTTTTAAATAAGGTTCTAACTAAATATTAGAGAATTAAACCCATATAATATATACGAGATTTTTTATAAATGATGGTCGGATAATTTAGAGAGAGAGAGAGAGAGAGAGAGAGAGAGAGAGAGAGGAGAGAGAGAGAGAGAGAGAGTAATCATATTCTACTCCATGATTGAAAAGGGATTTAATATGCTATAAATGGTTTAATCTTTGTCTATATGTGTGTATGAATATATTTACATACCTACATGTGTGTCAAGTTTGTCTTTCTACGTCCTGGTTCTTCAACGTATGTGTAGCCCAAAATAATTATAATAATAATAAATAAATAAATAAAACAAGCAAATAAACAGAAGGACACGGGAACGGAGGGGTGGCCACTCCATGACTGCTCAGCCGTGTGTGTACTGGTATACATGTGTGTACGTACGTGTGTGTGTGAGAGAGGTGGTGGTGGGAGATTTTCGCCTGATCACTCACAGCAAACTAACCTAGTATGGATGGCCAAGGCTAGTAATGCTTTGCTGGTCACGGCGACACGCAAACCCTTTTACCACGTCAAGGTATAAACACACACACGAGAGAGAGAGAGAGAGAGAGAGAGAGAGAGAGAGAGAGAGAGATTGTTTTAGACTTGAAAGAATATCTGTATTATTATTATTAGCTAACCTCCAACCCTAGTTGGAAAAGCAGGATGCTATAAGCCCAATAAGACCTCCAACAGGGAAAAATAGCTTAGTGAGGAAAGGAAATAAGGATATAGA
The DNA here is from genome assembly GCF_036898095.1 of Palaemon carinicauda. NCBI lineage: Eukaryota > Metazoa > Arthropoda > Malacostraca > Decapoda > Palaemonidae > Palaemon > Palaemon carinicauda. Next base: position 11,091,756 of record NC_090744.1, on the reverse strand, counting down.
TATATTTCAGTAGTGAACAATTAGAATAAAATATTTTATGAACAATAACAAATTAAATCTATTGTATATAAAGTTGCAGCAAATGTTTTCATGTTGAACAGGCTTACATAAGTCCTTTTATAGTTTATATATCAAATATCTGTTTTAATATTGTTAATGTTTTTAAAATATTTGATTCTAATTTTTCATTACTTCTTATATCGTTTCTTTATTTCCTTATTTCTTTTCCTCACTGGGCGATTTTTCCTTGTTGGAGTCCTTGGCTTATAGCATCTTGCTTTTCCAACTGGGGTCGTAGCTTAGCTATTAATAATAATAATTATAATATATATATATATACAGTATATATATATATATATATATATAAATTCATATGTGTGTTTGTATATATATACATATATATATATGTGTGTATTTATATATATATATAAATATATATATATATATATATGTGTGTGTGTGTGTGTGTATTTATATATATATATATATATATATAATTCTCTTTTTCAATATATATATATGTGTACATATATATATATATATATATATACATATATATATATATATATATAAATTCATATATATATATATATATATATATAAATTCATATATATATATATATACATATATATTTATATACCAATTGAGTTTGTGAATAGTAATGACAACAAAAAAGTGAAAGTTACTAAAAAGGGAACGAAGATCTGATAAAAAAGGTTTGCACAATATCACCAACATTGCCATATATGTATGGAACTATTAAAACTCATAAGCCAAATTATCCAGCTAGGCCAATAATAATAATAATAATAATAATATAAGTGATATGTCACCCAATTGTACCCTCAAGCAAGAGAACTCTATTCCAAGACAAGAAGAAGAAGAAGAAACACTCAAAGTATATTTGAATAATATTAATCGAAAGGAAACAATGAAATATCAACAATTGTGTCATGAAATAATAGAATTAACGCAGGAAGGAAAACAATAAAAGAAGAAATGAGTTTCCCGGTCAGGCCACGAGTAACGGTATCTCTCTCTCTCTCTCTCTCTCTCTCTCTCTCTCTCTCTCTCCTTAGATTTGAAACCTTGTATATACAATAGTTTATATGTAGACGTTTTGATACGTTATATATATATATATATATATATACTGTATATATATATATATATATACTGTATATATATATATATATATATGTATATATATATATATATATATACAGTATATATATATATATATATATATCTTCAATTTCTTTCTCCAAAATATAGTTTTTTAACTAAATGTCAAAGCTTTAGCACTTTATAATATATACGAAATATTGCTAAAGGA
>NC_090744.1:11025253-11089919 GCF_036898095.1 Palaemon carinicauda | reverse complement strand
AACACCAAAGTTTTTTTTTGCCACGTCACCATCAGCATTCTGAAAATACTTTTTCACTTGTGTTACCAAACAAGATTATTAAAACCCTTCATGAGTTTTAAATTTACCGTCAAATAGAACATAAATGGGATATAACACATTCCATTTCTTGTATATAATTGTATCTTGTACTAGTTCACAAGAGAATATATTTTATATGAAAGAATTTTAAAGCTTAGACAATAGTTTTTTTAATGACTGATCCTTACAAGAAAAAGGCAGCAAGCAGTTTTAACTTATTTATATTAATTTATATTGAATGAAATCCCGACTATAAGCTAAAGTAATTTTATTTTTAGTATATTCGTCCTATATTACTGTGTCCTCAAAATATTAAATATTGTTAAATAATTTAATAGAATACACGAACTATATTCTAAAATAAAAGCAAAACTTAAATTCGTATGATGGAATAGGATGATCTGTATTCTAGTTTATATATTCAACTTTATATTCCAAAGTAAATTTGTCTGCTATTATTATCATCATCATTATTATTATTATTATTATTATTTTTATTATGAATATTATTATTATTATTATTATTATTATTATTATTATAAGAAACACTAAGGGAGAATTAATGAAAAAGACTATAAAATATCTTGAGATTAGACTATAAAGAGTTACTCAAGTTAAAATTATATAAAACTATCAAGAATAGATAATAGTAATAATAATAATAATAATAAACTCTAAAATACGTCCCAAATTCCTAGAAGAGCCGTTGTAAAGATGAACTGTTGGAAGTTGAAAGTTTGGAACCTGGTCCTGGACCAACATGGCCGCCAAAACTGTTGGTCTACCAGTCACTTCCAGTCGTATTTAAACGGATCCCACTTACGTCAGTTATTATCCTGCGAAAAATTGCATCATGTAAGTGATTTCATAATGTATGTTTTGGGTATACATACATACCATCCATATTGCCAAAATAAGCGTTGTATACATACTGTATGAAATTGTTTCGGAACCAGACCGTTCCCTCAATATCGTATCTATTTACATTTGGTTTTCATAGTTTATATGACGTATTAGTTTAACGTTAAATTTCGCTATGTTCTATTTTCATTATTCGTTACTTATGTAGTTTACCATTTCATATTGCAAATGTTTTTCTTGCTTACTGCAGTAAAATATAAAATTTATTAAGAGTATTTATCTTGAGTTTTTGATACAATATAAGAGATTTTTTTCATTTGGGTTTGCCTCCAAATGTTTATGTTGAGAACCCCTTTATTAAAAAAAAAAATTATATTTCTATTAAAATTATAATTATTATAATTAATTGCTAAGCTATAACCCTAGTGGGAAAAGCAGGATGCTATAAACCCAGGGGCTCCAGCAGGGAAAATACCCCAGTGAAGAAAGGAAATAAGGAAAAATAAAATATTTTAAGGTATTTATAAAGTATGTTACTGCTAGCTTAGTGGATATGTTAAGGGAATAAGGAAAAATAGAATATTTTAAGGTATTTATAAAGTATGTTACTGTTAGCTTAGTGGATATGTCCTAACCTACTGTAGGGTACTCCCTACCTAACCCTACTTCATTTGCCGTGTGTCCTTTACCATAAGGGATCACTGAAATCATACTAGAAATCATAGAAAGACATGAATTAGTAGCAAGGGTAGAATGTAAACTGTGTGGGGGCAGAAACTGAAGACCTCTCTCATTTCATTCTTTGCTGTCCAGACCTTAGCGACGAGAGAAGGAAAATATTAAAGAACTACAGGGTGGTTGTGGCCGGTGTGGTAACGTCCCTGACTGGTGAACTGGAAAGGCGGAACTGAACTGATACTTTAATTTCTAGCCAAATACATGAACCATATATTTTTCCTACTCTCTATCTTGTGTTTTATGCATTTCTGACGTTGATTATTGGGGCAAACCACCCATTCATGAGTTTTTGTTTTTGGACCCCCCTTGTACAAAGACAATTACGGGGGACACCAGTCAGAAACCGGGTTTTTTTTGGGGGGGGTGAGGAAAGGCCAAAAATGAGTGATTTGCAGTAATAATAATGGTCAGAAATACAAAATAAACACAAGATAACCAGTTGGAAAAATATATGGTTCATGTAAGTGGATAAAAATTAAAGTATCACAATTTTCTATGATTCACTTAACGCCCTTCTAATGGTTTTTGGTCGGCCGTGGCGCACTTTGCTTGCAAATAAGCGTAATCTCACTGCACTTATGTTCTGGCAAGCGGCACACGGATGTGCTGTGTATTAAACGCTCGGGGTCACTTTCGGTTATTTTTATTTTTTACTTTCACATGAGCAACAAAAGCTATACACTGAACGGAGAGCATTTTCATCTTAATCAATTGCTGATATAGATTAAACTACACTAAATTTCGAAATAGATTGTACTTTCCTCTTGGAGATGTCTTTCCATGATGGTAGTACAGTATAGTTGAAACTGAAAGTTAGGGTGGAAAAAAATTGGCTGTTGTATAACAACATCCAAGAACTTGTGCATAAATATTTGGAAGCTAGTAATTGGTTGAAAAAAAAACGGGTAATAATTACATTGTAAATACACAGAAAACACCCCATACCGCTTGGAACCAATGCATGCGCAGTAACTCGCCATCAGTCTCAAATGTAAACAATGCCCTTGGAATGAAAAATATACTTCCCATTTTAATCGATCGATACACAAGTTATCATGGCCCAAACCCGATTAAACATAGAGAAAAGGGCAAGCTAGCCAGCACTCGTCCATTTCTTACTGTGAATTCCAGTTTTTTTAGTAATTAAAGTATCATATATTAACTCTGAAAACAATGAAAAGTGTATTTTTTGTTAGTGAAGTTATTAAAGAAGTCCTATCTTTGAAGAGAGCACAACAGATTACTGACATTAAATGTAGATCCATGGAATGCCGGAGGATTGACCCACAATCTCTGGTAAAACTGATGCAGAGTGGTTTGGAGGACTGACCCACAATGTTTTTCTTTTCTAAAGCTAATTCCTTGGTATTATTGGGGTAAACCACCCATTCATGAGTTTTTGGACCCCTTTATATAAAGTCAGTTATGGGGGACCCCAGTCAGAAACCGGCTAAACATGGTTATTTAACACTTTTGAGATTTGCAAAAGGGTACAGAACCTAACCAACCCACCTAACCTAACCAACCCACCTAACCTAACCTAGTACAGTAGTCCCCAGGTCACAACCCCTAGCCGGGGACAAGCCCCCAGACCCCCTTCCTAGGTCACAACCCCTAGCCGGGGCCAAGCCCCCGGACCCCTTCCCAGGTCACAACTCCTAGCCGGGGCCAAGCCCCCGGACCCCCTTCCCAGGTCACACCCGTTAGCCGGATTGATTTGATTTAAGTATAGATTTCTTATATAAAATTTACCAATGACTGTTATAAAAGTTATTACAACATATAAGTGTTAATGATATATGGAATCCATGTTATTATATTTAATCAAATAACTTTAATAATAAATGCACTATAGTATAAATAAACATTGTGGGTCAGTCCTCCAAACCACTCTGGGTGAGTTTTACCAGAGATTATGGGTCAATCCTCTGCCTGGGTCAGTCCTCCTGTTACCGCTCCATATACTTGTGCAACGTTCTTCATAATCACAGGGAGACAGGGTTCATAATTATATTTTAATTTTAGCTGAATACATGAACTGTAAAGTTTTCAAACAGGTCATCTTGTGATTTATCAATTTCAGACCGTGATTAGTCGCACGAACCACAGTTTCTTTGTTGCACAGTTGCTGGCTTTATATGCAATTAAACATTTCTGGTAGTCATTTATGCATCTGGCAAAAGGTAATGGATGTGTACAATATCCATGCCAATTGATACATGTTAAGGTCAAAGGTCAAGATCGAGAGATAAACTTCTGCAGCAAAGGTCTGCGCTCTACTGAGGGCCCCTTTAGTTTTATCCCTGTTCTGCATTCCTTTATCCATCAGAGTGTTGAATAAAAGGTTTTCGCCGTAGGAACAGTCCTTAATAATTTTGCCTGATTTTACTCATCTTTGACGTAGGCATTTACTCAATTTATATAGAAAACAGCAACTATTATTTTCTACATTTTCTTAGGTTACAACTCAACTGCTATTTTATGACCATTGTTCTCTAGTCTTGGGTAATGCCATAGCCTCAGTACCATGGTCTTCCACTTTCTTGGGTTAAAGTTCTCTCGCTTAAGGGTACACTTGGGCGTACTATTTCATCTTATTTCTCTTCCTCTTTTTTTTGTTTTAAAGTTTTTATAGTTTATATAGAAGATATTTATTTTAATATTACTGTTCTTTAAATATTTTATTTTACCTTGCTTCCTTTTCTTACTGGGCTATTTTCCTTGTTGGAGCCCCTGGGCATATAGCATCCTGCTTTTCCAACTAAGGTTGTAGCTTAGCAATTAATAATAATAGCTGCTGTCACTCCCCTTTATTTATATATTGCGTGTTATAACTTCCCTGTAGGTGGGAGTGCGGCATTACTAGTGGAACTTTTTAGCTTTCTTCTTTACGTCTCTTCCAGCTAATTCTCTTGAATCTTGCTGTGAAGCTTCTCCTAGCCTTACTTCAGTCTAAGCTGCGGGAGATTTTCCCATTTTTACTGGTTCATGTGCCAGGTCATAAATCCCAAATTTTTAAATCTATCCTATATTCAAACATTAGGTGGTACAGTTTAATATCGATGTATACATGTATCTAATAGATATATTTTTTTATTTTTTCCAAATACCGTAACAAAAACATTCATTATATTGTACAAATTTATTCTGCATGAAATGATTTTCTGGTTTTACACTGGGACAGTAGATGGAACTAGAAATCTTTTTTGTTCACGGTTTTATAAATATAAATATTTGTACGCATTATAATGTATATTATCATCTTTCTACTCACAGGTAGGCTATGCACTCAAGACGGTGGTTAGCGGTTGCGGCCGGGCATGCCGCCAACCCTAATCCAATACAATTAAATGGATGGCCCCAATCCAGTTCTAGGCAAGAGGACCCTCCAAGCAAATGATACCTGATGGTAGATTTTATACAACTTGAATATCAGGTAAGATTTCTTTTAAACTACCTTTCAACATTGTTGTAAATTTCAGTTGACTAAATTGTGTGAATATTTGAGGATCAGGTAAAAATATATTTTAGTATGAAAAAATATGTTCCTAATTGGATATAAATCTTTGTCATTTTTATGGGTTAGCTCTGGAAGAGCTTTGGTGCGTCCAAATTGAAGAATTATTGTGGGACTGGCAGTCTAGTAGGGCTGCCTCGTGGGCCCACCATGCCCTTGGGTGTGGCGATGCTAGCAGCTGTGTGCTCACTTTGCTCCTGGCCGCTACGAATTTTATAACTAGTATGAGTGCTAAGCAAGTGGTTCTGAGAACCTGCCCAGGCCTTGAAAGATGCCTTTGTGACACCTTCATGTGCCAAGTTGACATAGACTAGCCACCCGTTGAGATACTACCGCTAAAGAGTTACGGGGTCTTTTGACTGGCCAGACAGTACTACATTGGAGCCTTCTCTCTGGTTACGGTTCATTTCCCCTTTGCTTACACATGCACCGAGTAGTCTGGCATATTATTTATACATTCTCCTGTCCTCATACACATGACAACACTGAGGTCACCTAACAATTCTTCTTTATTCAAGGGGTTAACTAATGCTCTGTAATTGTTCAGGGGCTACTTTCCTCTTGGTAAGGATAGAAGAGACTCTTTAGCTATGGTAAGCAGCTCTTCAAGGAGGACAAGGACACTCCAAAGTGAAACCATTGTTTTCTAGTCTTGGGTAGTGCCATAGCCTTTTTACCATGGTCTTCCAATGCCTTTGGTTAGAGTTCTCTTGCTTAAGGGTACAATCGCGGCCCACTATTCTATCTTATTTCTCTTATTTCTATTATTATTATTATTATTCTTATTATTAAATGCTCATTATTATTAAATGCTAAGCTACAATCCTAGTTAGAAAAGCAGGATGCTATAAGCCCAGGGGCCCCAACAGGGAAAATAGCCCTGTGAGGAAAGGAAACAAGGAAAACTACAATATTTTAAGAACAGTAACAACAATAAAATAAATATTTTCTTTATAAACAATAAAAAATTTAACAGAAGAGGAAGAGAAACTAGATAAAACAGTGTGTCCAAGTGTACCCTCAAGCAAGAGAACTCTAACCCAAGTCATTGGAAGACCATGGTACAGAGGCTATGGCACTACTCAAGACTAGAGAACAATGTTTTGATTTTGAAGTGTCCTTCTCCTAGAAGAGCTGCTTACCATGGCTAAAGAGTTCTAATACCCTTACCAAGAGGAAAATATAGCCACTGCACAATTAAAGTGCAGTAGTTTAACCCCTTGAGAGAAGAATTGTTTAGTAATCTCAGTGTTGTCTGGGGTATGAGGACAAAGGAGAATCTGTAAAGAATAGGCCAGACTATTCGGTGTCTGTGTAGGCAAAGGGAAAGAACCGTAAACAGAGAGAAGGATCCAATGTAGTACTACCTGGCCAGTCAAAGGATCCCATAACTCTCTGGCAGTAGTATCTCAACAGGCAGCTGGTGCCCTGGCCAACCTACTACCTCGTTTTTGTTAAATTTCTTATTGTTTGTAGAGGAAATATTTTAATGTTACTGTACTGTTTTTAAAATATTTTATTTTTCCTTGTTTCCTTTCCTCACTGGGCAATTTTCCCTGTAGGAGCCCCTGGGCTTTAAGCATTTTGCTTTTCCAACTAGGATTGTAGCCGCCATTTTCGGTAGTCTCACCTTACATTCCTCATTCGCACAGATACGGTAATGACTCTTTTCACTCATAATGAAAAACAGCAAAAAAAAAAAAAAAAAAAAAAAAAAAAAGCTAAGAGAAAACAAAATACAACGATCGCCAAAACCCCAAATCAGAGTACTTCACCAAAAAAGCAGACTGGTACACCGAGCAGGGAAAGCGAAGAAAAACTCTTAATGACGGACCAACGTGTTGTCGATCCGGCCGGCAGAGATGAACTGGAGAACAGAAAACGGGAATGATTCCTCCTACCACCCTTTAACGGGTGTTACCACCCAACCACCACAAGGCGGTTGCCTAGTTTTAGAAAAATTCTGCCGAAATAGAGATAATTAGCTATGTATATATAACTGCCAGGTAAGTATTCACAAAACTTTGTTTTATCATAAAAACTCCATTTTGAACAGCAGCTGTGAATCCCAACAGCGTTTGCAAACCATCTGCTACTAAATTATAATAAAGAAAGAGGATATTGGAAAAAAATGAAAACTGAAAGGAAAGAAATCATTCAGAGAAGTTATGAGATCTTTTTCCTTTTCACCGTGAAGGAACTTCAAAGAAGAAGGTTTTGCTAAACAAATCCTTTAGTGAAATTCATTCTTATTAGGAAAGTCAAGATGAGCTCCATATTTTTAAATATTTAACTTAGCCGGTGAATATATAGCTGCAACTCTGTTGCTCGACAGACAAACTGTACAGAAAAAAAAAACTCGCCAGCGATCGCTATACAGGTTGCGGGTGTGCCCAACAGCGCCATCTGTCGACCAGATACCAAGCTCTATGTAAACAAAGACTCAATTTTCTCTCTGTCGACGTGTCGACAAGACGTACTTTACTCGCTGTTGCTAAACTGGAGTTTTTCACATCTCATTGGTGAAGTACTATATTCTGGTTTTGAGCTTTCGCTGTGCAGGGTTTTTCTTCAAACAAATCCTTGAACTCTTTTTTTGTATCGGATTCATTGTTGATGACTTAGATCGTTTTTTGGAATTTTCCCTTGACCAATTCAAAATGGCTGACCCTTCACAAGTTCCCAAATTTAGAAAATGCAATGCTAGGGACTGTTCTAGGCGTCTTCCGAAGGCTTCTATCGACCCTCACACTGTTTGTTCCAATTGTCGGGGTAAAACCTGTCAATTGGAAGATCGGTGTGAGGAGTGCGTGGGCCTTTCGGAATTCGATTTTATCGAATTTGAAAAGTACACACGCAGGCTAGAGAGAGATAGAGTTAGGAGAAGTTCTTCTAGGTCTATTGATGTTTCCTCTCCTCATGCCCCACAACCTATTCCTTCCCCTGTAGTGGTTGTTCCTAACCCCCCTCCTAGCACTCGGGAACCTTCGATGGCTGACATGATGCGTGCCATCCATGCCCTGGGGGAGAGAGTTGAGTCCCTTGCAAGTGACCGCAATCAGCTCATGGCGGATGTTAAGGAGCTTAAGTGCCATAGTGCAGTGGGAAGTGCTAAAGTGCCAAGTGATAGTGTTGTGAACAGTGTTGCGCTTGAGGGTTCGTCTGTTCGTGCCTGTCGTCCTCCTAGTCCGGGACCTCTTGCAAGCTCCCAAGTCCAGGGGAGAAGCAATGTCGCACGACGCATGGGTTCGAGAGGCTTTAATCAGCGAACAGACGTTCCCTCCATGGTATCAGGCGTATCTCCCCAAGATCGCCCCTACCTACGTAAGACGAGAGAGCCCATTTATACCTCGTCGTCTGAAGGTGTTTCTCGTAAGAAACTTTGGACCAAGGTCTCACGACCTTTAAAACGTAAATCGGTCCCTTCAGGACAAGTCCAACGTCCCGGTTGTAGCCACTGGGTCAGTTCGGACTCGTTGCCGTCATCTGATGACTGCTCACCGCCTAAGAGAGGCAAAGCGGTACCGCTTCAGACACTAACACCGTCTGTCGCCGCACCTGCTCCCGTAGACCCTAAATGGGCTTTGCTGCAAGACATGCAGTCCAAGCTTACGTCTTTGATGCAGGACTTTCATGCGGAGAAGGTTGCTGCCGTACCAGCAGCGAGTGCAGTACCTAGCCTACAACCTTCCAAGCGATCGGTTGTGCGTCCTGTTGACGCTGAGGTAACCTTCTCTCGTATACCAGTTGAGGGAGTTCCTCCACCGATGCGATCCAGTGTGGGCTGCCAGCCGCATGTTGACGTTAAGCGACGCACGGAGGTTGTTGTTGACGTTCTGGACGTTCAACAACCATCAGAGGTGACTTGTTTTGACGCGGTGCGTCAACCTCCGCAACCCAGTGTGGTTTCCACTGCGCAACCCAGTCAGTCTAGACAGTCTCGGGTAGACGCTGTGCGTCCTCGCGCTACCATGGGTGTTGACAGTTCACAGACTGTGCAGCAGTTCCATGACGTTGCGTCCGGCTTCGTCACACATGCACCAGTGCGACCGGACTCAGCGAACCAGACGTTACCCACTCCGTTGCCGTTTCCTCATCAGTTTTCGGATGAGGAACTTTCTGATGATGATGTTGCTGCACATCAAGATGATCAACAAATCAGAACTGGACGAGCCTAAGTCAACTCAACCCTCTTTGGACTTTAGAAAAGTTTTGGCTATTTTCAAAGAGTTGTTTCCTGACCAGTTTGTTTCTGTGGCTTCTCGTTCTCCGCCTTCAGAGTTTGTTTTAGGCATGCCTTCTACCGCACCTGCCTTTACTAGACTCGTCCTCGCACGCTCGTCTAAGAGAGCTTTGCGGGTGATAGGAGACTGGTTAGAGTCCAAGAAGAGTTTAGGGAAGACAGCATTTGCTTTTCCCCCTGCTAAACTCTCTTCTAGATCGAGCGTCTGGTATGCCACGGGAGAAGTTCTCGGCTTGGGAGTTCCTGCCTCTGCCCAGGGCGACTTCTCAAGTCTTGTAGACTCTCCCCGCCGCCTTGCCATGAGACGCTCAAAGATTTGTTGGTCATCATCGGACCTGGACCACCTTATGAAAGGAATCTTTAGGGCTTTTGAAGTCTTTAACTTCTTAGACTGGTGCCTAGGAGCCCTGAGCAGGAAAATCTCTTCGACAGATAAAGAGACTTCTTTGCTCATTATGTCCTGCATGGACAAGGCCGTCCGTGATGGGTCCAATGAGCTTGCTGCCTCATTTGCGTCTGGAGTCCTGAAAAAGCGAGAGTCTCTCTGCTCGTTCTTTTCTGCTGGAGTTACACCATGCCAGAGATCTGAGCTTCTCTTTGCTCCCCTTTCCAAGAGCCTATTTCCAGAAGTTCTGATAAAGGAGATAGCTGCTTCGTTAGTGCAGAAGGACACTCACGATCTAGTTGCGTCCTCAGCTCGCAAAGCTCCCCCTTTGCCTACATTGTCGGCTAGACCGAGGATTGACACTCCAGCGTCTCGCTTTATTCCGCCCTTTCGTGGCAGAGCCTCCAGCAGAGGAGGTGCTCGTGCCGAAGGGAAGCGAGGGAAGAGGAAAGGATCCAAGTCCTCTAAGGGCAGAGTCTGACTGCCTCCAACTTCAGACAGCAGTGGGAGCCAGACTCAAGAACTTCTGGCAAGCCTGGGAGAGGAGAGGCGCAGATTCACAATCTGTGAAGTTGCTCAGAGAGGGGTACAAGATCCCTTTTGTACGCAAACCCCCTCTAGCAACGTCTCCCATCGATCTCTCTCCCAGGTACAGAGAGGAAGAAAAGAGACAAGCCCTGAAACTGGAAGTGTCTCTTTTGCTAGAGAAGGGAGCGGTGGTCAAAGTCTCGGATCTTCAATCACCGGGATTCTACAACCGCCTCTTCCTGGTTTCAAAGAAGACAGGAGGGTGGAGGCCGGTGCTAGACGTCAGTGCTCTGAATGTCTTTGTCACAAAGACGAAATTCTCCATGGAGACCACAAAGTCAGTCTTAGCAGCGGTCAGAAGGGAAGACTGGATGGTCTCCCTAGACCTAAGGGACGCCTACTTCCACGTCCCCATCCACTCAGACTCCCAACCTTTTCTGAGATTCGTTTTCGAAAATGTGGTCTACCAGTTTCGGGCCCTGTGCTTTGGCCTAAGCACAGCTCCTCTCGTGTTTACAAGGCTGATGAGGAATATAGCCAAATTCCTCCACTTATAGGACATCCGAGCCTCCCTTTATTTGGACGACTGGCTTCTCAGAGCCTCTTCCAGTCGTCGCTGTCTGAAGGATCTCAAGTGGACTCTAGATCTGACCAAGGAATTGGGACTCGTCAATTTGGAAAAGTCGCAACTGGTCCCATCCCAAACTATTGTGTATTTAGGGATGGAGATTCACAGTCTAGCTTTTCGGGCTTTTCCGTCGGCCCCCAGAATAAGTCAAGCCCTGTTATTCATCCAGAACATGCTGAAGAAGGAACGCTTCTCAGTCAGGCTGTGGATGAGTCTGGTAGGGACGCTATCATCCCTGGAACAATTTGTGTCACTAGGAAGACTACACCTCCGTCCGCTTCAATACCATCTAGCTTTTCACTGGAAAAAGGACAAGACGCTAGAAGCGGTCTCGATCCCGATTTCCGAAAAGATGAAGTCTTGTCTGACTTGGTGGAAGGACAATATCAACTTAAGAGAGGGTCTTCCCCTGGCTGTTCAGACTCCCAACCACGTTCTCTTCTCGGACGCTTCGGACGTGGGCTGGGGCGCGACACTAGACGGTCGGGAATGCTCAGGACTGTGGAACTCGAGTCAGAGGAACATGCATATCAACTGCAAGGAGCTGTTGGCAGTACATCTGGCCTTGAAAAGCTTCAAGTCTCTCCTTCGAGGCAAAGTGGTGGAAGTAAACTCAGACAACACCACGGCCTTGGCGTACATCTCCAAGCAAGGAGGGACCCACTCACTGACGTTGTACGAGATCGCAAGGGACCTGCTCATCAGGTCAAAAGGTCAAGACATCTCCCTAGTAACGAGGTTCATCCAAGGCAACTTGAATGTCATAGCAGATTGTCTCAGTCGGAAAGGGCAAGTAATTCCAACAGAATGGACCCTCCACAAGGATGTGTGCAAGAGACTTTGGGCCACTTGGGGCCAACCAACCATAGATCTCTTTGCAACCTCGCTGACCAAGAGGCTTCCAATCTATTGCTCCCCAGTCCCGGACCCAGCAGCAATACATATAGATGCCTTTCTCCTAGATTGGTCACATCTAGATCTCTACGTATTCCCACCGTTCAAGATTGTCAACAAGGTACTGCAGAAGTTCGCCTCTCACGAAGGGACAAGGTTGACGCTAGTTGCTCCCCTCTGGCCCGCGAGAGAATGGTTCACCGAGGTACTTCGATGGCTAGTAGACGTTCCCAGAAGTCTTCCTCTAAGGGTGGACCTTCTACGTCAGCCTCACGTAAAGAAGGTACACCAAAGCCTCCTCGCTCTTCGTCTGACTGCCTTCAGACTATCGAAAGACTCTCGAGAGCTAGAGGCTTTTCGAAGGAGGCAGCCAGTGCGATTGCTAGAGCAAGGAGAGCATCCACCATTAGAGTCTACCAATCGAAGTGGGAAGTCTTCCGAGACTGGTGCAAGTCAGTCTCTGTATCCTCGACCAGTACCTCTGTAGCTCAAATAGCTGTTTTTCTCTTATACCTGAGAAAAGGACGATCCCTTTCAGCTCCCACTATCAAGGGCTACAGAAGCATGTTGGCATCGGTCTTCCGGCATAGAGGCTTAGATCTTTCCAACAATAAAGATCTTCAAGACCTCCTTAAGTCTTTTGAGACCACCAAGGAGCGTCGTTTGGCTACCCCTGGTTGGAATTTAGACGTGGTACTAAGATTCCTCATGTCAGACAGGTTTGAGCCGCTACAATCAGCCTCCCTGAAAGATCTCACTCTAAAGACACTTTTCCTGGTATGCTTAGCCTTAGCTAAAACAGTCAGTGAGATTCATGCCTTCAGCAAGAACATCGGATTTTCGTCAGAAAAAGCCACATGTTCGCTACAACTTGGTTTTCTAGCCAAAAATGAGCTACCTTCTCGGCCTTGGCCTAAATCTTTCGATATTCCCAGCTTATCGGAGATTGTAGGCAATGAACTAGAAAGAGTCTTATGCCCTGTGAGAGCTCTTAAGTTCTATTTAAAGCGTACTAAACCTTTAAGAGGCCAATCTGAAGCTTTATGGTGTTCAGTTAAGAAACCATCTCTGCCTATGTCAAAGAATGCTTTATCATACTTTATCAGACTGTTAATACGAGAAGCTCATTCACATCTGAGTGAGGAAGACCAAGCTTTGCTTAAGGTGAAGACGCACGAAGTTAGAGCTGTTGCAACTTCCGTGGCCTTTAAGCAAAATAGATCTCTGCGAAGTATAATGGACGCAACCTATTGGAGAAGCAAGTCAGTGTTCTCGTCTTTTTATCTAAAGGATGTCCAGTCTCTTTACGAGGACTGCTACACACTGGGACCATTCGTAGCAGCGAGTGCAGTAGTGGGTGAGGGCTCAACCACTACAATTCCCTAATTCCATATCCTTTTAATCTTTCTCTTGAAATGTTTTTAATGTTGTTTTTATGGGTTGTCCGGAAGGCTAAGAAGCCTTTCGCATCCTGGTTGATTTGGCGGGTGGTCAAAGTCATTTCTTGAGAGCGCCTAGATTAGGGGTTTGATGAGGTCCTGTTGTATGGGTTGCAACCCTTGATACTTCAGCTCCTAGGGGTCGATCAGCATCCTAAGAGGATCGTGAGGCTCCGTAAGGAAGACGTACTTAAAAGGCAGAGTAATCGTTCAAGTCGACTTCCTTACCAGGTACCTATTTATTTTGTTTTTGTTATTTTGATAACTTCTAAAATGAAATAAAAAACTCTTAGCTCATAAAATGTAAACATATATTACTGATCTCTACCCACCATCCTGGGTGTGAATCAGCTATATATTCACCGGCTAAGTTAAATATTTAAAAATGATATTTTAATTATAAAATAAATTTTTGAATATACTTACCCGGTGAATATATAAATTAAATGACCCTCCCTTCCTCCCCAATAGAGACGCAGTGGGACGAGGAGAAAATTGAGTCTTTGTTTACATAGAGCTTGGTATCTGGTCGACAGATGGCGCTGTTGGGCACACCCGCAACCTGTATAGCGATCGCTGGCGAGTTTTTTTTTTCTGTACAGTTTGTCTGTCGAGCAACAGAGTTGCAGCTATATATTCACCGGGTAAGTATATTCAAAAATTTATTTTATAATTAAAATATCATTTTTCTTATTTCTGTACTTCCTAAAATAGTATAGGCCTTGCTTTTGCTTTTAGCATTTTACTTCGACTTGCCCCGGGCTGAATCATATCTGCCTCAAAGTTACTAAGCTGCTGCTGTTATTATTATTACTAGCTAAGCTACACCCCTACTTAGAAAAGCAGGATGCTATAAGACCAAAATGCGCACCTTGATCAGTGCATATATATTTTTTTTTCTCTGTTATTGGCTCATATGAGTTTTCAGTAGTCAAGATATTAAAGTATGTCTTCTGCAATCTCATTTATGGCGTGGTCTCAGAAATTATTATTTTGCTATGGTATGTGATATCAGTATTTTTAATAGGTAAAGAAAAACAATAATTGAAAATCTAATGGTTCTTGCTTCGCTATGCGCTCACTTTCCTAGCCAAATAATAAAAACATCAAGCTCCATATTTACTGGCAAGCGGTAATGTTCAGCTGCATATGCTAACATCAATGATTGATTATTATTTCTTAGATAATTATTTCCGTTATATATATATTTTTTTTTTAGAAAATCTAATGGTTCTTGCATCGTCATGAAGTGAAATGTGATCACTACTATCGGGTGAGATTGCATACCAAAACAAAAGCATGACTTTGAGATCGCATACCAAAACAGCAGCCAATTTACTTTACATTTACTTTAAGGGCTGCTTTTCTGGTCCTATGCTGCAGGGGAACCCAACTCTCTACAGGACCTGCACAGACATTTTATCATTTATAGTCCAAGGCATTCAGTAGTTCACAGTTTGGAAATGTGTGACCCACATTATTATTATTATTATTCTTATTTTTATAGCTAAGCTACAACCCTACTTGGAAAAGCAAGATTCCATAAACCCAAGGGCTCCAACAGGGAAAAATAGCCCAGTGAGGAAAGGAAATTAGGAAATAATTAATATAGACTTTATCAACAATTGAAATAAAATATTTTAAAAACATTAGCAAAATTAAAACATTTCATATATAAACTGGGATGAGTTATGATTAGCATAGATAGTTCAGATATAACAGGTTTATTTAACTGCGTAATAGTGTAATATGAAAATTTCTGAAAATAGGAGTTTTCCTTAGTTTGGCTAAAGCATACTCAGACTTGTACAGTATTTACTTTAACTGTAATGCACAGGTGACAATGAGTACAGTAGTACTACAGGTTTTGACAGTGTTGTTTTAAAGTATTTGCACAATTAGTGGCTAATTAAGAACAAGCAATTTCATTTGGTTGTTTGGTGAGAAGTACTGTATTTTAGATACCTGTTTGTAGTGGGTATGGTACATCTTTTAGCAGCCAGTAAATTGTTGAAGACATTAGAATGAGGCTAACTGATTGAATTTCATATTCTGCCTTCGTCTGTTTATTCACTTGTTTTTTATGGTACCTGTGAACTAATTCTGTTTGGGGTCGCTGTTGCATCCAGTCTTTAGTCCCACGTAATTCTTACCCTTCTAATGGATTACTGTTCTTCCTTTCTCCCAGCTTGCTGTCTTACCTCTTTGTACTTCATATGGGTCAAGTGTTTTCAATGCAGTTCTTATCCTGTTTAGATGTTGTGATCATGCATGGTCCAGCAGCAAATATTCTCACTTCCATTTTTGGTTGATTTGATGTCTTTCATTTTAATGGAATTGTGATGTTTATTGTCCTAAACTATAAATTACTAATTATTCATAAATTTACTTCAATTTTACTTTATTTTAAGGGCTGGTTTCCTGGAACCTTATGCACTACAAGAATGTTTGTCATTTACAGTCTTATGTATTTAGAGTAATACACAGCTTATTCCATGTTTATTGTCAAATCCACATTATTGAAGCACTTAAAAAACAAGAATGTCTTCAGTTTCTTCTTTAAAGTTTTGTCTTCAGTCTTTTGGATGTTTAGTAGGAGCTTGCTATATAGTCTTGGAGCCTCATGTTTGAAAGTTGTAGATCCTGCTGTAGACATGCATCTTGGCTCCAATAATTTGAAACTATCTAACTATTCTTGTGTTTACACGATTCATTGGCTGCACAATATGTAGCAATTCTCTTTGATATTTTGGATGTCTGATAACTTGATGGGTTATTGCACATTATCTTAAACTTTTTTAGTTTGAATAGACAGCCAATTTAATTCAATTAGTATAGGAATGATCCTTTCTCAGGGTGGAACACATTTTATCAATCTTGCTCGTCTTGTTTATTAAGTTTTGTAATTTCATGTGATTCCATAAGTTGCACTTTGGGTAGATTGTTGTGGATGGAGTTCCAGTAGTCAATCTTGGTAAGAACACAGTTAATCACAGGTTTCTGTACAAAATACTTATCCAGTTAATTCTTTGCAAAAGCAATGTTTTTAAGGTGATATTCAGTGTTGCTTACTACATTATGACTTTAAGCACTGAGAGATACATTACAGTCAAGTGATTCCTCTAGGTCACAAAATTTACTTTATATTGGGATCAAGTTGTTGATATTTGTGTGTCGCCAAAAGTTCTTAAGTTGTTTTTCTTTAATTTAGTTGTATATTTGTCATCCATTCCCTAACACTGGTAAGAACCTTGTTTAAAGTTTTAGCGGTATCATCACTGTCATTTATGAAAAGTAAGAGTTGTGTATCATGGGCAAACAGTTTAAACTCCAGTTCATACATTTGATAGATCTAAAGTATAGGTACAGAATAAGACTGGGCCTAGTACACTTCCCTTGGGTACCCTTCTTTTTAATTGTTCTTAAGATAAATGAGTTTCCAATTCGTAGACAGTAGTTTGTCAACCAAGTAATCTTTTAGATACTCAAAGGCTTCATCTTCAATACCATTTGGGCCTTAAATCATTGAGTAGCAGTTCGTGCACAACTATCGAAAGTAGCGCTAATATCGGGTAATATCAAGATAACAAATTTGTTTACATCCATCATTTCCAGCCGATCATTTACAATAGCAAATGAAATATAATTGTCTGTATGCTGAACGGTTGTCTGGCAATGCTTCGAATTTTTAAAAGTGACTAACTAGTTGTTCAAGAATGACATATTCCAGCAATTTTGAAAGGAGCATTTACTATTGCACTGTAATTGTTCAGTGGCTATTTTTTCTTGGTAGAAGAGAGACTAGCTATGGTAAGCAGCTCTTAACCCTTTTACCCCCAGGCTATTTGGAACTTTACAATCCTTAACCCCCAGGGGTTATTTTTTTTTTCAAGCACATTTTGTAGTATATTTTTTTTAAATTGCTCAAACAGCCTTAATTTTTGTCATAGAGAGGTCAGGTTGGTCTCATTCTCTTGGAAAATACCTGAAGTTTCTCAAAAAATTATCAAAATTATGCAAAAAAAAAATAGCAGTTTTTTGCAAGGACATACCAGTACGTCCATGGGGGTAAAGGGATGAGTTTTGTGAAACGTACCAGTACGTCCTTTGGGGGTAAAAGGGTTAAGAGAAGGACACTCCAAATTCTAACCATTGTTCTTTGGTCTAGGGTAGTGCCATAGCCTCTGAACCATGGTTTTCCACTGTCTTGGTCTTAAACCCCAGTCCAGCAGATTACCAGGCAGAGACATTTCCAATATGCTACCAAAACCCTTTGGGATAATACTAGGGAATTATCCTATTGAAAATGCCTCTGCCAGGTGATCTGCTGGACAGGTTTTCAATACCTGCTCAAGCACGATAGTTTCTTGTAGTGTCTGCAACCTCACCATCCTTGAGAGCTAAGGATGGGGGTTTTGGGAGAACCTACAGGTCTACCATTCCCTACCCCTCCCTGGTCCTAGCTTGGGTGAAGAGGGCATTTGGTGCTGATCATATGTATATGTGGTAATTCTCAGGAGCTTGTTAAGGTCCCTCGCTTCTGCCATTCATGAGTGGCCTTTAAACCCTAAAATCCAGAATCAAATCTTTTAAAGCAGTCTCAGAGGAAAGTGTCAGGAATGACTTTCTTTACTTTAAGGGCTGCTTATCTGGTCCCGTACAGCAAGGGAACCCTACTCTCTACAGGACCTCCACGGCTGTTTTATGATGTTCATTCGGGAACATTTAACATTTCACAATTTACATTGTTTGCTTACTGTTCGATCATCTTTGTCAAAACAGGAGAGTATCATTGATTGTGGGTTGGTAACTCCATATTCATGTGGGGGTGGGTGGTCAGGAAGAGTAAAATACAAATGGTTTAAGGAAAATGAGGGATCTTTACCCACACTGGAATGAGTGTTGTTGGCTTTTCAACTATTTGTTGTTATTATTATTATTATTATTATTATTATTATTATTATTATTATTATTATTATTATTATTATTATTATTATTATTATTATTGTTACTTGCTAAACTACATCCCTAGTTGGAAAAGCAGAATGCTATAAGCTCTAGGGCTCCAACAGGGATTATATCCCAGTGAGGAAAGGAAATAAGGAAACTTCAAGAAAAATAATTGACAATTAATATAAAATATCTTAAGAACAGAAACAACATTAAAATAAATATTTCATATAAACTATATAAACTTTAAGAAAAACAAGGGGAAGAGAAATAAAATAGAATAGTGTGCCCAAGTGCACCCTCAAGCAAGAGAACTCTACCCCAAGACAGTGAAAGACCATGGTAAAGAGGCTATAGCACTATCCAAGATTAGAGAACAATCGTTTGATTTTGTAGTGTCCTTCTCCTAGAAGAGCTCTGCAATGTAATTGTTCAGTGGCTTCTCACTTGGTAGGGGTAGAATAGATTTTTTAGTTATGGTAAGCAACTCTTCTAGGTAAAGGACACTTCACTAGAAAGGCAACATCTCCCTCTCCATGCAACCATGTACTGGACTGTATTAATCTCTTCCAGAAATGGATCCCCAATATTTACAAGAAATCACTCTGAAGTGGTGTAAGCAAAAGTCGTGATTAACGTCCTGTGGGCGTATATTATAGGTATTTCCATACCAAATTTCAGGTCGTGATTTAAATATCAGGGCATAAGAGCAAAAAATGCAAATTTTTGGTCTATAAAAAGTTGAAAATCTAAAAATAATCATTAATTTTTTTTGTTTAAAAATAAACAGATGGCAAAATTAACCATTTTGAAGAAACCTGTTCCGAAAATGTCGAGACTTTCTATTGGTATTTATCTAGGGCACCTCGGTATGAAATTTCAATTCATTTGGTTGTAATACCAGGGCGCAGGTGACCAGAATATAATTTATTTTGTCAGAAAATGGCAAAAAAAAACTAAAATTAATTTGGTATGTATCAAAAGAAAAAATTTAAACTCATCTGGGTATTTACCCACTCGACCTCTGTGCCAAATTTCAAGTCATTTGGCCCAGCAATGACCAAGATGAATTGATTGGAAGGTTTGGCAGCAGGAGGCGAAGAAACATTCAGACAAAAAAAATATATGTCCCTCACATGGAGTGGGGTATGAAAATCAAACCATTGTTCTTTAGTCTCGGGT
This sequence comes from Palaemon carinicauda, assembly GCF_036898095.1. Classification (NCBI taxonomy): domain Eukaryota; kingdom Metazoa; phylum Arthropoda; class Malacostraca; order Decapoda; family Palaemonidae; genus Palaemon; species Palaemon carinicauda. Next base: position 11,070,494 of record NC_090744.1, on the reverse strand, counting down.
AATGCTGTAGTCTCTGTACCATGGTTTTTCACTGTCTTGGGTTAGAGTTCTTGTGTTAGAGGGTACACTTAGGCACAACATTCTTTCCTTTATTTCCTTCCCCTACTGGGCTATTTTCCTTGTTGGAGCCCTTGGGCTTTTAGCATCCTGATTTCCCAACTAGGGTTGCATCTGGTATACAAGCTTTGAGATAAATTATTTAATCATACTGAATGGAAATTGATATACGATGAGTAATTGGTCCTTAACCCTTTTACCCCCAAAGGACGTACTGGTACGTTTCACAAAACTCATCCCTTTACGCCCATGGACGTACCGGTACGTCCTTGCAGAAAACTGCTATTTGATTTTTTTTTTGCATATTTTTGATAATTTTTTGAGAAACTTCAGGCATTTTCCAAGAGAATGAGACCAATCTGACCCCCCTCTGATGAAAATTAAGGCTGTTAAAGCAATTTAAAAGAAATATACTGCAAAATGTGCTTGAAAAAACAAATTAAAACAAAAATGTCATATGAGGTCTGTGTGAAGAAATTGCTATTTTTTCTTTATAAATTATGTAAATCACTTAGCAATATACTGTACATGTAATATTTGGAATAAAAATTTATTTACTTTCAGATCTATACACTATCAAGCTTTTGGAAGCGGAACGACTATGCTGAGCTTCCGCTGATGAGGAACTCCTCACTCCCTCTTCAGAGGAGAGGAGGAAGAAGCCAAAGCTTCTCAAGGGGGAGGAACCGTGGATTTCTGCCTTGAATCTGCTGGTGGAGTAGTTAGTATTTTTTAATTCATGTTTGATTAAGCACTGGTAGGTGGTTGTGCATTTTAATGCTCTGGTAAAGTGTAATACTGTATATTATATAGAATATAAAAGTTACTTTAGTGAGGAGGGAATTAATTTTCAAAGCAATCTTAATATTAGTTCCAAACAATCATAGGCTGTTTATTTCATTGTATTAGGCGAGTATTTAAGGTAAATCATTTTTATCTCTTAGCCTCGTGCGGGTCCAGTATCATAGCACTGCATGTTACAAGGGTCATTTTGGATATTGGCTGCACCATACTACTTTTCACAATTTCTCTCCTCTGCTCTGAAGGATCTCCCTATTTAGAGCTCTGGGTCTTATAGCTGAAATTCTGTATCACAAATCACAGCTCCTAAGCTACAATGGCAATATCATTTCCATTTGTTGGAGGGTTGTGCCATCAGTGCCCCTCCTCCAGGGCACTGTAGGCATTGCTTAAGTCTTTGCAGCATTCCATTGGCACCTTCCATATATCGTTCTACTTTATCTCGATTCCAGGTTCCTTTCTTCCGTCTTTGCTGTCCAGTCTCTTACCCTTTACTGTTTATCATAGCTGCTCAGTTTTCCTGCACTGGAAATGGGTTCACAGACCCCAGTATTGTCTTATATAGCACAGATTCATAAATCATATCTGTCAGTGTGATCCAAAGACTCATATAGTCTTGAAAATTTTTTATCTTGTGTCTTTCCAGGTTCTTTCTTGATCAACTTCTTATTTCACTTGGTTTCCTTTTGGTTGACTATTCAGTTGGTAATGTGAAATGTGTAGGGGTTATATACCTGGCAGTCTTTTGTGTGATTGCCCTCTAAATGAAGTTTTTCAATATTAATCTTACCCGATGATCATGTAGCTGTCAACTCCGTTGCCCGACAGAAATCTACGGTCGGGATACGCCAGCGATCGCTATACAGGTGGGGGTGTACTCACCAGCGCCATCTGTGGTCAGGTACTCCAGTACTTCTTGTCAACAAGACCTCAATTTTTCCTCTGTCGTGCCACCGGCAAGACCTACATGGATACGCTGTTGATTTTGGAGTCTTTTGTTCACGATTTGGTGAAGTATTTGCTCTGAAATTTAGCCTTCGCTGTACAGGAAGCTTTAGCCTTAGCTTAGCAAGCTTTTGGTATTAATTGATTCATTGGTTAACGATCTTTGCTTTACTTTGGAATTCCCCCTTTGACTACTTCTAAAATTCAAGATGTCTGACCATTCCCAAGTTCCTAAATACAGGCGATGTAGTGTTAGGACTTGTAATAGGCGTCTTCCGAAGGCCTCTGTTGATCCTCACACCGTATGTTCCAATTGTAGGGGAAAATCCTGTCAATTGGAAGATCGATGTGGGGAATGTGCTGGGCTTTCGGAATTCGATTTTAATGAATTCCTCAGATATACTCGTAGGTTAGAGAAGGAGAGAGATAGGAGGAGTTCTTCTCGCTCTTTGGATATTTCCTCTCCCCATGCCCCTCAACCTTTTCCTTCCCCTGTGGTGGTGACCCCCGAACCTGCTACGAGTGCTCAGCCTGCAATGGCTGATATGTTGCGTGCCATTCAGGCTCTCGGTGATAAGGTGGAGTCGTTGGTTAGTGACCGCAATCAGCTCTTGGCAGATGTCAGAGAGCTGAAAGCGAAGAGTGCAGTGGGAAGTGTTAGTGCTAGTGCTGTGCATAGTGTCAGTGTCAGTGTTGCGCATGAGGATACATCTGTGCGTGCCAGTCGTCCTCCCAGTCCGGGACCTCTTGCAAGCTCCCAAGCCCAGGGGAGAAGCAATGTCGAAGGACCAAAGGGTTCGGCAGGCCTTGATCGGCGCACAGATGTATCCTCAGTGGTTGCGGACGTATCTGCTAAGGATCGTCCCTTCCACTCCCAGACGAATGAGCCCTTACATTCCTCGTCTGTGGAAGAGGTTTCCAGGAGGAAACGGTGGACAAAGGTCTCTCGACCGCTCAAACGTAAGGTCCCATCCGAGCTAGTCCAACGGCCCAGGTGTAGCCACTGGGTCAGTTCGGACTCGCCGCAGTCATCTGATGACTGCACACCTCCCAAGAGAGGTAGAGTGGTCCCTCAACAGGCCTCTGCTCCAACCACAGTAGACCCTAAGTGGTCCATGCTGCAGACTATGCAGTCTCAGCTTGCGGCTTTTATGCAGGAGTATCAGGCAGAGAAGGTTAACACCCCTCCTCCTGTGAGAGCTCCTCCACCGTTGCGCAGTCCTCACTGCCAGACGCATGTTCGTGCTGCACCTTCTGCTTACATGCGTGAGCTGCCGCATCGGGAGTTGCCGGGTTCCAGCACTATGCGGCATTCTCCTCAGCCCATGCAGCATGCTCTGCAGACCTTACAGCATGCTCCGCATACCATGCAGCATGAGCCGCATTCCATGCAGCATGAGCCTCATACCATGCAGCATGAGCCTCATACCATGCAGCATGAGCCTCATCCCATGCAGCATGAGCCGCATGCCATGCAGCATGAGCCGCATGCCATGCAGCATGAGCCGCATACCATGCAGCATGAGCCGCATCCCATGCAGCATGAGCCGCATGCCATGCAGCATGAGCCGCATGCCTTACAGCATGCTCTGCATACCACACCGCATGCTCCTCAGCCCACCGCAGACCCTCCCTCACACCGGCCCTCTGCTTTTGTTGTTGCCAGCTCACAGTCTGTCCAGCAGAGGCATGATGATGGATCCGCAGGTACGCATGCACCCGTTCTGCAGGATTCAGCCGTTCAGCTTGCTGCTCTGCCTTTGCCTCTTACAACTCAACTGTCGGGTGAGGAGGTTTCTGAGGATGAAGCTGCTCATCTAGATGATCCTCATTCTGATGTTGAAGGACACAAGTCTTCGCCACCCTCCTTAGACTTCCGCAAAGTCCTTGCTTTGTTCAGAGAGTTGTACCCTGAACACTTTGTGTCTGCAACCCCTCGTTCTCCTCCCTCCGAGTTTGCTCTGGGCATGCAGTCTACTGCGCCTGCCTTCACCAAGCTTGTTCTCGCCAGATCATCAAGGAGAGCTTTGAGGGTTATGGGGGATTGGTTGCAGTCCAAGAAGCAACTGGGAAGGACCTCTTTTGTGTTTCCTCCTCCCAAGCTGGCTTCTAAGTCGGGCGTCTGGTATGCCACGGGAGAGGAACCTGGCTTGGGGGTTCCTGCCTCTGCCCAGGCCGACTTCTCAAGTCTGGTTGACTCTCCCCGCAGGTTGGCTATGAGACGTTCGAAGATCTGCTGGTCCTCTTCAGATCTTGATCACATGTTAAAGGGAGTCTTTCGTGCCTTCGAGATATTCAACTTCCTCGATTGGTGTCTGGGAGCCTTAAGCAGGAAGACTGCCCCTTCTGACAAGGACTCAGCCATGCTGATCATGTCCAGCATGGACAAGGCAATACGGGATGGGTCTGGCGAGCTTGCGGCTTCTTATGTATCAGGGGTCCTCAAGAAAAGAGAACATCTGTGCTCCTTCTTATCTGCTGGTATCACCCCTTGCCAGAGGTCAGAGTTGCTGTTTGCTCCTCTTTCCAAGTGTCTGTTTCCGGAGGAGTTAATTAAGGGGATGGCTGCCTCTCTTCTCCAGAAGGATACGCATGACCTCATGGCTTCTTCTGTACGTAAGGCTAAGACCTTACCTTCCGTGACTAAACCTTACCGCCCCCTAGCAGTTGATACACCTGCTTCCAGGTTCATCCCGCCCTTTCGTGGCAGAACCTCCAGCAGAGGAGGTACCCGTGCAGACAGTCACCGTGGCAAGTCCAAGAAGGGTTCCAAGTCCACAAGAGGCAAGTTTTGACTGCCTTCCTCTCCGGACAGCTGTAGGAGCCAGACTCAAGACCTTCTGGCAAGCTTGGGAGAGCAGAGGTGCAGACGCTCAGTCTGTGAAGTGGCTGAGGGAGGGATACAGAATTCCGTTCTGCCGCAATCCCCCTCTAGCTACATCTCCCATCAACCTCTCTCCCAACTACAAGGAGAAGGACAAGAGGCTAGCGTTGCAACAAGAGGTGTCGCTCTTGCTACAAAAGGAGGCAGTGGTCATAGTCCGGGACCATCAATCCTCGGGCTTTTACAACCGTCTCTTCCTGGTAGCCAAGAAGACAGGAGGTTGGAGACCGGTGCTGGACGTCAGTGCGCTCAATGCTTATGTCACCAAGCAGACGTTCACGATGGAGACGACGAAGTCGGTCCTAGCAGCGGTCAGGCAGGAGGACTGGATGGTCTCGTTAGACCTGAAAGACGCATACTTTCACGTCCCCATCCATCCAGACTCCCAACCTTTCCTGAGATTCGTCTATGGAAAGGTTGTGTACCAGTTCCAAGCCCTGTGCTTTGGCCTAAGCACGGCACCTCTTGTGTTTACGCGACTGATGAGGAATATTGCGAAATTCCTTCACTTGGCAGACATCAGAGCCTCCCTCTATTTAGACGACTGGCTTTTAAGAGCTCCCACAAGTCGTCGCTGTCTGGAGAATCTCAGATGGACTATGGATCTGACCAAGGAACTGGGCCTCCTGGTCAATTTAGAGAAGTCCCAGCTCGTCCCATCCCAGACCATTGTTTACCTGGGTATGGAGATTCAGAGTCGAGCTTTTCGGGCTTTTCCGTCGGCCCCAAGGATCAACCAAGCCCTAGAGTGCATCCTGAGCATGCTGAGAAGGAACCGATGCTCAGTAAGGCAGTGGATGAGTCTCACAGGGACACTTTCATCGCTGGCCCTGTTCATCGAGTTAGGAAGACTCCACCTCCGCCCCCTTCAGTATCATCTGGCTGCTCACTGGATCAAGGATATGACGCTAGAGACGGTCTCAATTCCTGTTTCCGAAGAGATGAGGTCTACTCTAACGTGGTGGAAGAACAGCATTCTTCTCAAGGAAGGTCTTTCGTTAGCTGTTCAGACCCCCGACCACCGTCTCTTCTCAGACGCATCAGACTCGGGCTGGGGTGCGACATTGGACGGACAGGAATGCTCGGGAACATGGAATCAGGAGCAAAGGACACTTCACATCAATTGCAAGGAGTTGTTGGCGGTTCATCTGGCCTTAATGAACTTCAAGTCCCTCCAGCTAAACAAGGTGGTGGAGGTGAACTCCGACAACACCACAGCCTTGGCTTACATCTCCAAGCAGGGGGGGACTCATTCGAGGAAGTTGTTCGAGATCGCAAGGGACCTCCTCATTTGGTCAAAAGATCGAAGGCTCACGCTGGTAACGAGGTTCATTCAGGGCGATATGAATGTCATGGCAGATCGCCTCAGCCGGAAGGGTCAGGTCATCCCCACAGAGTGGACCCTTCACAAGAATGTTTGCAGCAGACTTTGGTCCCTGTGGGGTCAGCCAACGATAGATCTGTTCGCTACCTCGATGACCAAGAGGCTCCCATTGTATTGTTCTCCGATTCCAGACCCGGCAGCAGTTCACGTGGATGCCTTTCTGCTGGATTGGTCCCATCTCGACCTGTATGCATTCCCGCCGTTCAAGATTGTCAACAGGGTACTTCAGAAGTTCGCCTCTCACAAAGGGACACGGCTGACGTTGGTTGCTCCCCTCTGGCCCGCGAGAGAATGGTTCACAGAGGTACTGCAATGGCTGGTCGACGTTCCCAGGACTCTCCCTCTAAGAGTGGACCTTCTGCGTCAACCTCACGTAAAGAAGGTACACCCAAGCCTCCACGCTCTTCGTCTGACTGCCTTCAGACTATCGAAAGACTCTCAAGAGCTAGAGGCTTTTCGAAGGAGGCAGCCAGAGCGATTGCTAGAGCTAGGAGGACATCCACTCTCAGAGTCTATCAATCTAAATGGGAAGTCTTCCGAAGCTGGTGCAAGGCCAATGCAGTTTCCTCAACCAGTACCACTGTAACCCAGATTGCTGACTTCCTGTTACATCTAAGGAACGTTAGATCCCTATCAGCTCCTACGATCAAGGGTTACAGAAGTATGTTGGCAGCGGTTTTCCGCCACAGAGGCTTGGATCTTTCCTCCAACAAAGATCTGCAGGACATCCTTAGGTCTTTTGAGACCTCTAAGGAACGTCGGTTGTCCACTCCAGGCTGGAATCTAGACGTGGTCCTAAGGTTCCTGATGTCATCTAGATTTGAACCGCTCCAATCAGCCTCTTTCAAGGACCTCACATTAAAAACTCTTTTCCTCGTATGCCTAGCAACAGCTAAGAGAGTAAGTGAGATCCACGCCTTCAGCAGGAACATAGGTTTCACATCGGAAACGGCTACATGTTCCTTGCAGCTCGGTTTTTTGGCTAAAAACGAGCTTCCTTCACGTCCTTGGCCTAAATCGTTCGAGATCCCTAGCCTATCCAACTTGGTGGGTAACGAGCTGGAGAGAGTACTTTGCCCAGTCAGAGCTCTTAGGTACTATCTGAAAAGGTCAAAACCCTTACGAGGACAATCAGAAGCCTTATGGTGTGCTGTTAAGAAGCCTTCGCTACCAATGTCTAAGAACGCAGTTTCTTACTACATCAGGCTTCTGATTAGAGAAGCTCATTCTCATATGAAGGAAGAAGACCTTGCTTTACTGAAGGTAAGGACACATGAAGTGAGAGCTGTGGCTACTTCAGTGGCCTTCAAACAGAACCGTTCTCTGCAGAGTGTTATGGATGCAACCTATTGGAGAAGCAAGTCAGTGTTCGCATCATTCTATCTCAAAGATGTCCAGTCTCTTTACGAGAACTGCTACACCCTGGGACCATTCGTAGCAGCGAGTGCAGTAGTAGGTGAGGGCTCAGCCACTACATTCCCATAATCCCATAACCTTTTTAACCTTTCTCTTGATTGCTTTTATTGTTGTTTTTGGGTTGTACGGTCGGCTAAGAAGCCTTCCGCATCCTGGTTGATTTGGCGGGTGGTCAATTCTTTCTTGAGAAGCGCCTAGGTTAGAGGTTGTGATGAGGTCCTTTAGTATGGGTTGCAGCCCTTTATACTTCAGCACCTAAGAGTCGTTCAGCATCCTAAGAGGACCGCTACGCTCAGTAAGGAAGACGTACTTATTAAAGGCAGAGTAATGGTTCAAGTCGACTTCCTTACCAGGTACTTATTTATTTTATATTGTTATTTTGAATAACTAATAAAAATGAAATACGGGATACTTAGCTTCTTTGTTAACATGTATACTGGTCTCCACCCACCACCCTTGGTGTGAATCAGCTACATGATCATCGGGTAAGATTAATATTGAAAAATGTTATTTTCATTAGTAAAATAAATTTTTGAATATACTTACCCGATGATCATGATTTAAAGGACCCGCCCTTCCTCCCCATAGAGAACCAGTGGACCGAGGAGAAAATTGAGGTCTTGTTGACAAGAAGTACTGGAGTACCTGACCACAGATGGCGCTGGTGAGTACACCCCCACCTGTATAGCGATCGCTGGCGTATCCCGACCGTAGATTTCTGTCGGGCAACGGAGTTGACAGCTACATGATCATCGGGTAAGTATATTCAAAAATTTATTTTACTAATGAAAATAACATTTTAGCCTGTTTGGATAAACTTCTAGTTCATTTTTGAAGGTACTTGGTCCAAAATAGTTGGCAATATGTTATTCATTTTTTTGCCTTTCAACTTTTAATTCTTTCCATTTGATCCTCGTTACCATTGAGAAGTGCCACTCTTAATGTAACATTACTATTTTGAACTTAATTGAAATTTTTCTTTTATTAAGCAATACAGTACTTGGGTGTTGCATGTGTTTTTCTGTCAACTCTCAATTGAAGGTATTCTCTTGGGAGCTCCATTCCTTTTGTAAGTTGGTAATGTCCAGATACATCACCCTTATAATGAACTCTTTCCCCTGTGACCGCAAAGACTTCCATCTTCTCTTGTCATGCTGTATTGTTATAGCCACAAGCAACATGCTCTTTGGAATCTCATTCCTTTTGTAAGTAGGCAATGTCCAGATACATCCCCTTTATAATGAACCTTTTCCCCTGTGACCTCAAAGACTTCCATCTTCTCCTGTCATGCTGTATTGTTATAGACACCAGCAACATTGTTTTCCCCATTAATTTGCATCCTTACATAGTGGTGGTTGTCTTATTTATACCAACGCTTTTGGATGTTATGGTGCAATTTTTATACAAAATAATCCACTTTTGGTTAACCTTGAGCTAGAACTGTTTCTTTACTTACTTTTACTTTACTTTGATGGCTGCTTTTCCCGTCCCATACAGCAGGGGAACCCCACTCTCTACAGGACCTCCACTGTCGTTTACCTTGTTCGTTCAGAGTATTAACATTTCGTATTGCATATTGTTCATTTACTGTTGCATCGTCACTGTCAAAAGACTCATGAAATAAGAAAGTCTTCAGTTTCCTCTTAAAAGCCTTAATGTCTTCAATCATTCGAATGTTTCGTGGAGCTTATTATATAGTCTCGAGGCTGCATATTTAAAGGCTCTGGAGCCTAAAGTAGACATACATCTAGGTTCCAACAGTTTAAAGCCATCTGTAATTATTATCGTGTCGACACGATTTGTTGGCTGCGCAATGTGTAACAATTCTCTTAAGTATTTTGGACACCCGGTTCTGATTACTGCCATCCATTTTAATTTGTTGGTTAATCTGGAATTAATGTTCAATTTACCTTCTGTATCACATTTGGTTATCATTTTCTTATGTTGGTCCAACAGCATTTTTTCTCTCACCCTTTATTTTGTGGGTAAAGTAAAGGTATCTTTTAATTCCACAGCACAGTACAGTAATCTTTCAGCCATCTCAGTGTTATGTTCCAAGTCCCTCTGTGAAAGGTGTAAAGTACATGCAGATATCAAAGATGTTTTTCTTTTTTCTTTTTTTTATAATTTTTCATATTTGTTTAAGCTTTTATAAACCCAATAAAGTCGATTTAGAATAAAATAGTTGGTATATAAAGAGGAGGCCGTGATATAGATTTACAGGTCTTCATGAATCCAAGATGTACTAAGAAATCAATCGGTGAACCACAATATGGTGGGTGATTACTTTAGAAATCTATCTGGTTTCTCTAAACTTGTAATTAAGGATGATTACTTGAGCAGTATAAACTGCAACATTTTGGCCTATAATATTCCTCTCCTTGGTTTGACTGCTCCTCAGACAGCATGCTAGATATGATGTTGAGTCATGTGCGTCTAGTATATCTTAAGGAATCGCCGTACCAACGAAATTTGAAATTTTCATCTAAAGAGCAATGGCATCAATAATCATCCAAAATCTAATACAGTAATATATCTGATCCTTTAAATAGAAAAATGTCCAACCTAATTCCCACCCTTCTAGTGGATTAATATTCTTCCTTTCTCCCAGCTTGCTGTCTTACCTCTATGTACTTCATAGGGGTCAAGTGTCTTCAATGCAGTTCTTATCCTGTTTAGGTGTTGTGATCATGCATTGTCCAGCAGCAAATATTCTCGCTTCTATTTTTGGTTGATTTGATGTCTTTCATTTTGATGGGATTGTGATCCTTATTATCCTAAATTTTAAATTACTAATTATTCAGAAAATTACTTCACTTTTACTTTATTTTAAGGGCTGGTTTCCTGGTCCTATAGCACGGGAACCTTATGCACTACAAGGATGTTTGTCATTTACAGTCTTATGTATTTAGAGTAATACACAGCTTATTCCATGTTTATTGTCAAATCCACATTATTGAAGCACTTTAAAAAACAAGAATGTCTTCAGTTTCTTCTTGAAAGTTTTGTCTTCAGTCTTTTGGATACTTAGTGGAAGCTTGTTATATAGTCTTGGAGCCTCATGTTGAAAATTGTAGATCCTGCTGTTAGACATGCATCTTGGCTCCAATAATTTGAAACTATCTTTAACTATTCTTTTGTTTACACGATTCATTGGCCGCACAATATGTAGCAATTCTCTCTTGATATTTTGGATGTCCGATAACTTGATGGGTTATTGCACAAACATTATCTTAAACTTTTCTAGCTTGAATAGACAGCCAATTTAATTCAATTAGTATAGGAATGATCCTTTCTCAGGGTGGAACACATTTTATCAATCTTCCTCCTCATGTTTATTATGTTTTGTAATTCCATGTGATTCCATAAGTTGCACTTTTGGTAGATTCTTGTGGATGGAGTTCCAATAGTCAATCTTGGTAAGAACACAGTTAATCACGGGTTTCTGTACAAAATATTCATCCAGTTACTTCTTTGCAAAAGCAGTGTTTCTAAAGTTATATCCAGTGTTTCTTACTACATTATGACTTTAAGCACTGAGAGATACATTACAGTCAAGTGATACCTCTAGGTCACAAAATTTACTTTATATTGGGATCAAGTTGTTAATATTTATGTATGTCGCCAAAAGTTCTTAAGTTGTTTTTCTTTAATTTAGTTGTATATTTGTCATCCATTCTCTAACACTGGTAAGAACCTGGTTTAAAGTTTCAGCAGTATCATCAATGTCATTTATGAAAAGTGAAGTTGTGTATCATGGGCAAACAGTTTAAACTCCAGTTCATACATTTGATAGATCTAAAGTATAGGTACAGAATAAGACTGGGCCTAGTACACTTCCCTTGGGTACCCTTCTTTTTAATTGTTCTCAAGATAAATGAGTTTCCAATTCGTAGACAGTAGTTTGTCAACCAAGTAATCTTAGATACTCAAGGGCTTGATCTTCGATACCATTGGCCCTTAAATCATTGAGTAGCAGTTCGTGCACTATCGAAAGTAGCGCCAAGATCGGGCAATATCAAGATACCAAATTTGTTTACATCCATCGTTTTGAACCGATCATTTACAACAGCAAATGAAATATGATTGTCTGTATGCTGAACAGTTGTCTGGCAATGCTTCGGATCTTAAAAAGTGACTAACTAGTTGTTCAAGAATGACATATTCCAGCAATTTTGAAAGGGCCGTTTACTATTGCCCTGTAATTGTTCAGTGGCTATTTTATTCTTGGTGGAAGAGAAACTAGATTATGGTAAGCAGCTCTTAACCCTTTTACCCCCAGGCTATTTGGAACTTTACAATCCTTAACCCCCAGGGGTTATTTTTTTCAAGCACATTTTGCAATATATTTTTTTTAAATTGCTCAAACAGCCTTAATTTTTGTCATAGAGAGGTTAGGTTGGTCTCATTCTCTTGGAAAATGCCTGAAGTTTCTCAAAAAATTATCAAAATTATGCAAAAAAAATTTTTAAATAGCAGTTTTTTGCAAGGACGTACCAGTACGTCCATGGGGGTAAAGGGATGAGTTTTGTTAACCGTACCAGTATATCCTTTGGGGGTAAAAGGGTTAAGAGGAGGACACTCCAAATTCTAACCATTGTTCTTTGGTCTAGGGTAGTGCCATAGCCTCTGAACCATGGTTTTCCACTGTCTTGGTCTTAAACCCCAGTCCAGCAGATTACCAGGCAGAGACATTTCCAATATGCTACCAAAACCCTTTGGGATAGTACTAGGGAATTAGCCTATTGAAAAAACCTCTGCCAGGCGATCTGCCGGACAGGTTTTCAATACCTGCTCAAGCACGATAGTTTCTTGTAGTGTCTGCAACCTCACCATCCTTGAGAGCTAAGGATGGGGGTTTTGGGGAACCTAAAGGTCTACCATTCCCTACCCCTCCCTGGTCCTAGCTTGGGTGAAGAGGGCATTTGGTGCTGATCATATGTATATGTGGTAATTCTCAGGAGCTTGCTAATGTCCCTTGCTTCTGCCATTCATGAGTGGCCTTTAAACCCTAAAATCCAGAATCAAATCTTTTAAAGCAGTCTCAGAGGAAAGTGTCAGGAATGACTTTCTTTACTTTAAGGGCTGCTTATCTGGTCCCGTACAGCAAGGGAACCCTACTCTCTACAGGACCTCCACGGCTGTTTTATGATGTTCATTCGGGAACATTTAACATTTCACAATTCACATTGTTTGCTTACTGTTCGATCATCTTTGTCAAAACAGGAGAGTATCATTGATTGTGGGTTGGTAACTCCATATTCGTGTGGGGGTGGGTGGTCGGGGAAAAGTAAAATACAAATGGTTTAAGGAAAATGAGGGATCTTTACCCACACTGGAATGAGTGTTGTTGGCTTTTCAACTATTTGTTGTTATTATTATTATTATTATTATTATTATTATTATTATTATTGTTGTTGTTGTTACTTGCTAAACTACATCCCTAGTTGGAAAATCACAATGCTATAAGTCCTAGGGCTCCAACAGGGATTATATCTCGGTGACAAAAGGAAATAAGGAAACTTCAAGAAAAGTAATTGACAACTAATATAAAATATTTCAACAACAGTAACAACATTAAAATAAATATTTCATATATAAACTATAAAAACTTTAAGAAAAACAAGAAGAAAAATAAAATAGAATAGTGTGCCCAAGTGCACCCTCAAGCAAGAGAACTCTACCCCAAGATACTGAAAGACCATGGTAAAGAGGCTATGGCACTATCCAAGATCAGAGAACAATCTTTTTATTTTGGAGTGTCCTTCTAGAAGAGCTGCACTCTAATTGTTCAGTGGCTTCTACTCACTTGGTAGGGGTAGAATAGATTTTTTAGTTATGGTAAGCAACTCTTCTAGAAAAAGGACACTTCACTAGAAAGGCAATATCTCCCTATCCATGCAACCATGTACTGGACTATATTAATCTTTTCCAGAAATGGATCCCCGATAGATTTACAAGAAATCACTCAAGTGGTGTAAAGCAAAAGTCGTAATTAACGTCCTGTGGGCGTATAATATAGGTATTTCCATACCAAATTTCAGGTCAAGTGATTTAAATACTAGGGCATAAGAGCAATGTCTGTATCCTGAACGAGATTTTGTTCTACGGTTTCCGCAATGTCGGCAATTATAGGGGCCGCCACTTGCCTAGGCACTGCTGCCGAAGATTTTGCGTTCGGGTAGATAAGATTACAATAATCTTCTGAGAGGACGTAGGGCTTCTTGGCCTTTACGTTACGGGCGAAGCCGCCTACCCACAATTTCAAAGTGGCTCTTGCTGAAGTTTTAGCCGCCTGGGGACTCTGAAAGGACGGGGATAAGGTTAGCAAACCCGAGGGACAAAATGATGAATGAACCCGAAGATTCATAACAGAAGTCAATGAGTATGTATAATATTGATGCCGCCCAGTGAAGGGAATGTAAATACAAAAATGACTGAAAGAGGCTCACCGAATCTGAAGCGAGGGTGGAGATAAGGTCATAACAGGTAAGGCAGTTGTCAGGGTGCCATACAACAATATCGTCCATCTGGATCCCACAGTCCGCGTGGGACCGACAGACTGCATGTCCGCAAGGCTGTTGAAGGACGGCCGCGCAGGCTGTCATCCGGCAACGGACCACCTGTAAAAGGAATAGTCCATGAGCATCTACTAGTTTCTCTATAAGGGGTCCTGGAGGGTCCGGGACCTGCCAGTTAATAAAATAAATGTATAGCCTTAGACTAAACATGCAGAGAACTGAGACTATTCCAAGAGCAATCCGGCAGAGCCGGGGATGAAAAAGGATGCAAAAAACAGTGATGAATAATTATAATCATAACTAGTTCCGGGGCCCCCGGGGCCGGGGAACAGGGTTGGTAAAGTAAACAAAGTAAACTTAAAGTAAACTTAAAGTAACTTAAGATACATCCTTAAAATACATAAATAGAGAACGCCAATTATGATCTGAAACTAATGTCTGTAATGAATAGGGCTCCCGGAGGGAGGATATTAATCAAAACTGTCAGTGTCAACAGATCTTGTAGTTAAGAGCCCGGCGGCTCCGATGTCTGATGACGGGAGGGTACAACGGGAGAGCGCGGGGGGAGCCAATGGAACCCCCACTACCCTACCGGAGGTACCGGGACGAAGGTAATGATTCATGTCGAATATAATATAATGATATGGGATATTAATAAGTCCTATACGGACGATAATAGCAGGAGGTACCGTAGGTGGGGACACTCCTAATACAAGTGCTCATTCTAACAACCGTAGCTAAAAGCAAGGTTACACCAAGGTGCAGTTATACCGACTAATCACGTGTGATAGTCCCCGGTGGTCCCGGCCCTCCCCCTCCCCGACCGATGGCCAATCGGGGCGACGGGAGGGGGGGAGACGAAACCGCCCGGTATGAATGAATGAGACTAAGTCACACCCCGTTGGTACACTCAGTCCTCAATATGTCGGAACGTTGAGGGAAGACTGAGGAACAAGCATACTTGACCCGTATGTCATAACCAACAACCATCGAGTGAGAGGAAGGGTGTACACTGGAGGGGGGCGATGGAATAGCCTCCCCAACCTGTGGGGGGGGGGGGGGGTATGGTACCGGGGAATCGCCAGTGCGTAGTGGTAGACAGGGCTACCAACTGGAGATCCCCTCAACATGACATGAAAATCCCAAAAATATGATCATAACGGAGTTAAGCAATAAATATACAGTAATATCAATGCACAAATACATAAAAATAATTAATGAATTAAAAGCGAAATCACGTAAGTAAGGTTAGGCATGCAGAAATAATATGGCGAGAGAGGGACTCGAGCGAGTGGTAAGGGAGGAGCATGACGCCATCAGCAGATGGAAAGCAGGGGTACCAACCTAGTTACTGAAGCGGTAGATCGAACAGTAAAAACAACAAAATACGCGAGAGTCCCACTCGAACCAAATGTAAAACTAGGTGGAGCGTAATAAAACTAAAAGGTTTAATAATAATAAGTGAGATGGTCGTCATTAACGCTCCTAGAACTAGCGAAACAATCTCAATGGTGACGCTATCCACCAACATGCACGAATGCAGGCATACCAACATAACCTACTCCTGATGAAACGCTAACACCGATATCATAGGATAACATAAAATAAATGCTATATGAAAGCATAAAGTCGGTGTACTATATGAATATAAGGAAAAAACTCCTAAATGTTCGAACGAATATTAATGACGGACGAACTAACGAGAAAAAAGGGCAGAGGCGAAAGAAAGAACGGGGACGCCGCTCATATATAAATACTTCTCAATAATAAAAACAAAGGTTACACTGCCCAATCTCGCTAAAACTCATGGATAAAGTACTTAACTTCGATGGGGTAACTTGGGAATCGGCCATCGAGAGAAAGTTGATGATAAATCCAATGAAAACACGAGAAAAAACACGTTGGACTTATACAAATCAGGTGCTAGAAAGGAGTGATGGGCAAGCGTGGGTAGAGTTAGTAGTACTGGTCTGCGAGGCAGGGGAGGTTGAACTGCACCTCACTATTGAGGGATTTCGAAGAGGAGAAGTCTAAATGGTACGAGACCTCTGGTATTTCGCCCCAGTCTATACCGACACCATTAGGTGAGCGAGCTAGTTCAACCTAGCATTCCTATACATTTTTTCTCTGGTAATATTAGCAGTTATATTCCTTTGAAATGGTGCTTAAGGAGCATTTCACTGGGCGGCACAGGGATTGAGCCCAGAAAATGCAATTTTTTGGTCTATAAAGAGTAAAAATTCTAAAAATCATTTTAAAGTAATGCATACAAAAAAAATGACTTACATCTTGTGGACATATATCATACAAAATTTCAGATCATTTGGTTTACATGTGAGGGCACATGAGCCGAAAATGTAAATGTTTTGTCTAAAAATGAAATAGAATTGCAAAATTAAACATTTTGAAGAAACTTGTTCCAAAAATGTTTAGACTTTCTATTGGTATTCATCTAGGGCACCTCGGTATCAATTTTCAATTCATTTGGTTGTAATACCAGGGCACAGGAGACCAAAATATAATTTCTTTTGTCAGAAAATGGCAAAAAAACCAATTTTGGTATGTATCAAAAGAAAAAATTTAAACTCATCTGGGTATTTACCCACTCGACCTCTGTGCCAAATTTCAAGTCATTTGGCCCAGCAATGACCAAGATGAATTGATTGGAAGATTTGGCAGCAGGAGGTGAAGAAACATTCAAGAAAAACAATATATGTCCCTCACATGGAGTGAGGTATGAAAATCAAACCATTGTTCCTTAGTCTCGGGTAATGCCGTAGTCTCTGTACCATGGTTTTTCACTGTCTTGGGTTAGAGTTCTTGTGCTAGAGGGTACACTTAGGCACAACATTCTTTCCTTTATTTCCTTTCCTCACTAGGCTATTTTCCTTGTTGGAGCCCTTGGGCTTTTAGCATCTTGATTTCCCAACTAGGGTTGCATCTGGTATACAAGCTTTGAGATAAATTATTTAATCTTACTGAATGGAACTTGATGTACGACGAGTAATTGGTCCTTAACCCTTTTACCCCCAAAGGACGTACTGGTACGTTCCACAAAACTCATCCCTTTACCCGCATGGACGTACCGGTACGTCCTTGCAGAAAACTGTTATTTGAATTTTTTTTTGCATATATTTGATAATTTTTTGAGAAACTTCAGGCATTTTCCAAGAGAATGATACCAATCTGACCCCCCTCTGATGAAAATTAAGGCTGTTAAAGCAATTTAAAAGAAATATACTGCAAAATGTGCTTGAAAAAACAAATTAAAACAAAAATGTCATATGAGGTCTGTGTGAAGAAATTGCTATTTTTTCTTTATAAATTATGTAAATCACTTAGCAATATACTGTACATGTAATATTTGGAATAAAAATTTATTTACTTTCAGATCTATACACTATCAAGCTTTTGGAAGCGGAACGACTATGCTGAGCTTCCGCTGATGAGGAACTCCTCACTCCCTCTTCAGAGGAGAGGAGGAAGAAGCCAAAGCTTCTCGAGGGGGAGGAACCGTGGATTTCTGCCTTGAATCTGCTGGTGGAGTAGTTAATATTCTTTAATTCATGTTTGATTAAGCACTGGTAGGTGGTTGTGCATTTTAATGCTCTGGTAAAGTGTAATACTGTATATTATATAGAATATAAAAGTTACTTTAGTGAGGAGGGAATTAATTTTCAAAGCAATCTTAATATTAGTTCCAAACAATCATAGGCTGTTTATTTCATTGTATTAGGCGAGTATTTAAGGTAAATTATTTTTATCTCTTAGCCTCGTGCGGGTCCAGTATCATAGCACTGCATGTTACAAGGGTCCTTTTGGATATTGGCTGCACCATACTTCCTTTCACAATTTCTCCTCTTTATCAGATGTCTTTAAACTTAATTATATAACAGCGGGGATTTCCTCCTAAGTTTGCACCTCTGCTCTGAAGGATCTCCCCATTTAGAGCTCTGGGTCTTATAGCTGAAATTCTGTATCACAAATCACAGCTCCTAAGCTACAATGGCAATATCATTTCCCTTCCAGTTTACTATAGAATTGATATCTCGACTGCCATGTTGACGCATATTTCCATTTGTTGGAGGGTTGTGCCATCAGTGCCCCTCCTCCAGGGCACTGTAGGCATTGCTTAAGTCTTTGCAGCATTCCATTGGCACCTTCTATATATCGTTCTACTTTATCTCAATTCCAGGTTCCTTTCTTCCGTCTTTGCTGTCCAGTCTCTTACCCTTTACTGTTTATCATAGCTGCTCAGTTTTCCTGCACTGGAAATGGGTTCACAGACCCCAGTATTGTCTTATATAGCAGAAATTCATAAATCATATCTGTCAGTGTGATCCAAAGACTCATATAGTCTTGAAAATTTTTTATCTTGTCTTTCCAGGTTCTTTCTTGATCAACTTTTTATTTCACTTGGTTTCCTTTTTGTTGACTATTCAGTTGGTAATGTGAAATGTTTAGGGGTTTTATACCTGGCAGTCTTTTGTGTGATTGCCCTATAAATGAAGATTAAGCCAGTTTGGATAAACTTCTCCTAGTTCATTATTGAAGGTGCTTGGTCCAAAGTAGTTGGCAATATATTATTCATATTTTTGCCTTTCAACTTTTAATTCTTTCCATTTGATCCTCGTTACCATTGAGAAGTGCCACTCTTAATGTAACATTACTATTTTGAACTTAATTGAAATTTTTCTTTTATTAAGCAATACAGTACTTGGGTGTTACATGTGTGTTTCTGTCAACTCTCAATTGAAGGTATTCTCTTGGGAGCTTCATTCCTTTTGTAAGTTGGCAATGTCCAGATACATCACCCTTATAATGAACCTTTTCCTCTGTGACCTCAAAGACTTCCATCTTCTCCTGTCATGCTGTATTGTTATAGACACCAGCAACATTGTTTTCCTCATTAATTTGCATCCTTGCATAGTGGTGGTTGTCTTATTTGTACCAACGCTTTTAGATGTTATGGTGCAATTTTTATACAAAATAATCCACTTTTGGTTAACCTTGAGCTAGAACTGTTTCTTTACTTACTTTTACTTTACTTTGATGGCTGCTTTGCCCGTCCCATACAGCAGGGGAACCCCACTCTCTACAGGACCTCCACTGTCGTTTAACCTGTTCGTTCAGAGTATTTAACATTTCGTATTGCATATTGTTAATTTACTGTTGAATCGTCACTGTCAAAAGACTTATGAAATAAGAAAGTCATCAGTTTCCTCTTGAAAGCCTTAATGTCTTCAATCATTCGAATGTTTCGTGGAGCTTATTATATAGTCTTCAGGCCAAATATTTAAAGGCTCTGGAGCCTAAAGTAGACATAAATCTAGGTTCCAACAGTTTAAAGCCATCTGTAATTATTTTCGTGTCGACACAATTTGTTGGTTGTGCAATGTGTAACAATTCTCTTAAGTATTTTGGACGCCCGGTTCTGAATACTGCCCTCCATTTTAATTTGTTGGTTAATCTGGAATTAATGTTCAATTTACCTTCTGTATCACATTCGGTTATTATTTTCTTATGTTGGTCCAACAGCATTTTTTTCTCTCTCACCCTTTATTTTAGTGGGTAAAGTAAAGGTATCTTTTAATTCCACAGCACAGTACAGTAATCTTTCAGCCATCTCAGTGTTATGTTCCAAGTCCCTCTGTGAAAGGTGTAAAGTACATGCAGATATCAAAGATGTTTTTCTTTTTTCTTTATAATTTTTCATATTTGTTTAAGCTTTTATAAACCCAATAAAGTCAATTTACAATAAAATAGTGGGTATATAAAGAGACGTCCGTGATATAGATTTACAGTTATTCATAAATCCAAGATTTACTGAGAAATCAATAGGTGAACCACAATATGGTGGGTGATTACTTTAGAAATCTATCTGGTTTCTCTAAACTTGTATTTAAGGGTGATTACTTGAGCAGTATAAACAGTGATATTTTGGCCTATAATCTTCCAATCTTCCTCGCCTTGGTTTGACTGCTCCTCGGACAGCATGCAAGATATGATGTTGAGTCATGTGCGTCTATAGTCCATTTCTTTTAGTGATGCATATTTGCACCGACTCGCGGCGGTGCCCTTTTAGCTCGGAAAAGTTTCCGGATCGCTGATTGGTTAGAATGATCTTGTCCAACCAATCAGCGATCCGGAAACTTTTCCGAGCTAAAAGGGCACCGCCGCGAGTTGGTGCAAATATGCATCGCTAAAAGAAATGTTTGGAAGATTGAAAGACGTGCACGTGTTTAGGGGTATGGCTAACGGTATGTCTGATCATTTTTTGGTGGAAGGAAAATTAGTTGTAGCAAAAGAGTGGGGGAATAGAGTAGGTGGATGTAAAAGGGAACTAGTGAGGGTTGAAGAGCTAATAAAACCGGGGGTAAAAAGTAAATATCAGGAAAGGTTGAAAATGGCATATGACGAGGTGAGAGTAAGAGAAACTGGTAATTTAGAGGAGGAGTGGAAGTTAGCAAAAGAAAATTTTGTTGGGATTGCAAGTGATGTATGTGGCAAGAAGGTTGTTGGAGGCAGCATGAGGAAGGGCAGTGAATGGTGGAATGAAGGAGTGAAGGTAAAAGTGGAAGAGAAAAAGAGGGCTTTTGAAGAATGGCTGCAGAGTAATAGTATAGAGAAGTATGAAAAATATAGAGAGCAAAAGGTGGAAGTAAAGCGCAAGGTACGTGAGGCAAAGAGGGCAGCTGACCTGAGGTGGGGTCAGGGACTGGGTCAGTCATATGAAGAGAATAAGAAGAAGTTTTGGAAAGAAGTGAAGAGAGTAAGGAAGGCCGGCGCAAGAATTGAAGAGACAGTGAAAGATGGAAATGGAAGGTTGTTAAAAGGAGAGGAGGCAAGGAAAAGGTGGGCGGAATATTTTGAAAGTTTGCTGAATGTTGAGGATGATAGGGAGGCAGATATAATTGCGGTTCCAGGTGTTGAGGTGCCAGTGATGGGAGATGAGAATGAGAGAGAGATTACAATAGAGGAAGTGAGGAGGGCACTAGATGAAACGAGAGTAGGAAAAGCATCGGGTATGGATGGTGTGAAAGCTGAGATGTTGAAGGAAGGGGGTGTGACTGTACTTGAATGGTTGGTGAGATTGTTTAATGTGTGTTTTGTGTTGTCAATGGTACCAGTAGATTGGGTCTGTGCATGTATTGTACCACTATATAAGGGTAAGGGAGATGTGTATGAGTGTTGTAATTCAAGAGGTATTAGTTTGTTGAGTGTAGTTGGAAAAGTGTATGGTAGAATACTGATTAATAGGATTAAGGATAAAACAGAGAATGCAATCTTGGAAGTACAGGGTGGTTTTAGAAGAGGTAGGGGTTGTATGAATCAGATTTTTACAGTTAGGCAGATATGCGAGAAATATTTAGCAAAAGGTAAGGAGGTGTATGTTGCGTTTATGGATCTGGAGAAAGCATATGATAGAGTTGATAGGGAAGCAATGTGGAATGTGATGAGGTTATTTGGAGTTGGTGGAAGGTTGTTGCAAGCAGTGAAAAGTTTCTACACAGGTAGTAAAGCATGTGTTAGAATAGGAAAGGAGGTGAGCGATTGGTTTCCGGTGAGAGTGGGGCTGAGACAGGGATGTGTGATGTCGCCCTGGTTGTTTAACTTGTATGTTGATGGAGTGGTGAGAGAGGTGAATGCTAGAGTGCTTGGACGAGGATTAAAACTGTTAGGCGAGAATGATCATGAATGGGAGGTAAATCAGTTGTTGTTTGCGGATGATACTGTACTGGTAGCAGACACAGAAGAGAAGCTTGACCGACTAGTGACAGAATTTGGAAGGGTGTGTGAGAGAAGGAAGTTGAGAGTTAATGTGGGTAAGAGTAAGGTTATGAGATGTACGAGAAGGGAAGGTGGTGCAAGGTTGAATGTCATGTTGAATGGAGAGTTACTTGAGGAGGTGGATCAGTTTAAGTACTTGGGGTCTGTTGTTGCAGCAAATGGTGGAGTGGAAGCAGATGTACGTCAGAGAGTGAATGAAGGTTGCAAAGTGTTGGGGGCAGTTAAGGGAGTAGTAAAAAATAGAGGATTGGGCATGAATGTAAAGAGAGTTCTATATGAGAAAGTGATTGTCCCAACTGTGATGTATGGATCGGAGTTGTGGGGAATGAAAGTGATGGAGAGACAGAAATTGAATGTGTTTGAGATGAAGTGTCTGAGGAGTATGGCTGGTGTATCTCGAGTAGATAGGGTTAGGAACGAAGTGGTGAGGGTGAGAACGGGTGTAAGAAATGAGTTAGCGGCTAGAGTGGATATGAATGTGTTGAGGTGGTTTGGCCATGTTGAGAGAATGGAAAATGGCTGTCTGCTAAAGAAGGTGATGAATGCAAGAGTTGATGGGAGAAGTACAAGAGGAAGGCCAAGGTTTGGGTGGATGGATGGTGTGAAGAAAGCTCTGGGTGATAGGAGGATAGATGTGAGAGAGGCAAGAGAGCGTGCTAGAAATAGGAATGAATGGCGAGCGATTGTGACGCAGTTCCGGTAGGCCCTGCTGCTTCCTCCGGTGCCTTAGATGACCGCGGAGGTAGCAGCAGTAGGGGACTCAGCAGTATGAAGCTTCATCTGTGGTGGAAATGTGGGAGGTTGGGCTGTGGCACCCTAGCAGTACCAGCTGAACTCGGCTGAGTCCCTGGTTAGGCTGGAGGAACGTAGAGAGTAGGGGTCCCCCTTTTTGTTTTGTTTCTTGTTGTTGTCGGCTACCCCCCAAAATTGGGGGAAGTGCCTTTGGTATATGTATGTATGTAAAAGAAATGGACTATAGTATATCTTAAGGAATCGCCGTACCATCCTGATTTGAAATTTTCCTCATCTAAAGAGAAATGGGATCAATAATCATCCAAAATTTAATACAGTAATATATCTGATCCCCTAAATAGAAATATGTCCAACCCCATGACACAGATCTTTTGTTTTATGCTGCTTTCTATCCCTATGGTTTCATTGGTTATATTCTTTTGGAAACTGCTGCATTCTTCAGGTATCAATCTTCTGGTAAATCGTCTTTGTGGCAATATCAACTTCTCTTGGTCCTGCCATTTTACCCCTGGCTGACCCTGAGTTCATAACTGTTCTTGTCTTGATTATTATTGTTATTACTAGCTAAGCTACCTCAATCAAATAGTCTGTCTCAATGTTTTGCTTAACATTAGATGATAATGATTTAAGACATCTACATTCAGGATTAATACTTTGATACTATTTTGAATAGGAATATTGGGAAAATAGGAAGTCCACAAATCCTTGATGACCCATTTAAATGGCTAGGCGACCCAAATTTGGGTCTCGACCCAGGGGTTAAGAACCACTGCCTTAGACATATCATCTCAAACACATTCAATTTCTGTCTCTCCGTCACTTTCATTCCCCACAACTCCGATCCATACATCACAATTGGGACAATCACTTTCTCATACACAACTCTTTACATTCATGCCCAACCCTCTATTTTTTACTACCCCCTTAACTGCCCCCAACGCTTTGCAACCTTCATTCACTCCCTGACACACATCTGCTTCTACTCCCATTTGCTGCAACAACAGACCCCAAGTATTTAAACTGATCCACCTCCTCAAGTAACTCTCCATTCAACATGACATTCAACCTCGCACCACCTTCCCTTCTCGTACATCTCATAACCTTATTCTTACCCACATTAACTCTCAACTTCCTTCTCTCACACACCCTTCCAAATTCTGTCACTAATTGGCCAAGCTTCTCTTCCGCGTCTGCAACCAGTACAGTATCATCCGCAAACAACAACTGATTTACCTCCCATTCATGGTCATTCTCGTCTACCAGTTTCAATCCTCGTCCAAGCACTCAAGCATTCATCTCTCTCACCACTCCAACATACAGGTTAAACAACCACGGCGACATCACACATCCCTGTCTCGGTCCCACTCTCACCGGAAACCAATTGCACACTTCATATCCTATGCTAACACATGCTTTACTACCTTTGTAGAAACTTTTCACTGCTTGCAACAACCTTCCGCCAACTCCATATAACATCACATTCCACACTGCTTCCCTATCAGCTCTATCATACGCTTTCTCCAGATCCATAAACGCAACATACACCTCGTTACCTTTTGCTAGATATTTCTCGCATATCTGCCTAACAGTAAAAATCTGATTCATACAACCCCCTACCTCTTCTAAAACCACCCTGTACTTCTAAGAATGCATTCTCTGTTTTATCCTTAATCGTATCAATCAGTACTCTACCATACACTTTTCCCACCACACTCAACAAACTAATACCCCTTGAATTACAACACTCATGCACATCTTCCTTACCCTTATACAGTGAACCCTCGTTTATCGCGGTAGATAGGTTCCAGACCCGGCCGCGATAGGTGAAAATCCGCGAAGTAGTGACACCATATTTACCTATTTATTTAACATGTATATTCAGACTTTTAAACCTTCCCTTGTACGTAGTACTGTTAACAAACTACCCTTTAATGTACAGAACACTTAATGCATGTACTACAGTACCCTAAACTAAAACAGGCACAAATATTAAAGGCGATTTTATATCATGCGTTTCCTAAACACGCCAAAAAGCACGATAAAAAAAGGCAACCAATGTTTTGTTTACGTTTCTCTGATCATAATGAAGAAACAAACGCATTTACTGTACACATCTGTGTATAGGTTAGTTTTTGCATCGATTATATTGATTATTCAGTACAGTATGTTGATTTTGTTATTACCAATATGTATATATATATGGGTTATGAAAAAAATCCGCGAAGTGGTGAATCCGCGATGGTCGAACCGCGAAGTAGCGAGGGTTCACTGTATAGTGGTACAATACACCCACAAACTCAATCTACTGGTACCATTGACAACACAAAACACACATTAAACAATCTCACCAACCATTCAAGTACAGTCAAACCCCCTTCCTTCAACATCTCAGTTCTCACACCATCCATACCAGATGCTTTTCCTACTCTCATTTCATCCTGTGCTGTCCTCACTTGATTATCTTGTAATCTCTCTCTCATCCTCATCTCCCATCACTGGCACCTCAACACCTACAACAGCAATTATATCTGCCTCCCTATTTAACTACCGCACTGTAATTGTTCAGTGGCTACTTTCCTCTTGGTAAGGGTAGAAGAGAGACTTTTGCTATGTTAATCAGCTCTTCTAGTTGAAGGACACTCCAAAATCAAACCATTGTTCTCTAGTCTTAGATAGTGCCATAGCCTCTGTACCATGGTCTTCCACTGTCTCTTGGGTTAGAGTTCTCTTGCTTGAGGGTACACTCGAGCACACTATTCTTATTTCTCTTCATGTTGTTTTGTTAAAGTTTTTATAGTTTATATTGGAAATATTTATTGTGAACCTAAAGTGACATTCTACATGGCTATAATACTTCCGTACTCTTTACCGCTACTTTTTATTGATCTAAAATAAGTAGTCTGAAGTTTACTGATGAAGTTCATAGTACTGTATAAATCGTGTTTTTGTCTCGGCATCCAATATTGTTGATTTTGGCAGTTTCTCAATGCAGGTCTTTTCTGTTGGATAACTTAAGTACCCACCTATAGTCCATTTCTTTTAGCGATTCATATTTGCTCCGACTCGCAACGGTGCCCTTTTAGCTCGGAAAAGTTTCCTGGTCGCTGATTGGTTAGAATTAGATTGTCCAACCAATCAGCGATCAGGAAACTTTTCCGAGCTAAAAGGGCACCCCTGCGAGTCGGTGCAAATCTGACTCGCTAAAAGAAATGGACTATAGTAATCCAATTTGTATCTTGGTAATAGTCTGTCAAAGTTTCATTCATCTTTTCCCCCTGAGATGGTAAGGCTCCTCCCACTACTGTTCAGGAGTAGCTCTTGTATATTTTGGTCATCAAGAAATAATTTTGTTATGCAGTACTGCATTCTTTTCCCTACTTCTTGTCCACAGCAAGTGCAGAGTGGAAATGTTTGCATTGGTATTTTTTTATGAATTCTTCATTTTATAGTTTCATTTCCTCCTATTTTACTTTTGATATGCTCCCCTTTACATTTTTGCATCTATTCCTGTACATATTTTTCTATTATTATTAATAGCATTATTATTGGTATTGTAATTGTAATTATTATTATTAGCTAAGCTTTAACCCTATTTGGAAAAGTAGGATGCTATAAGCCCGAGGGCTCCAACAGGGAAATTAGCCTAGTGAAGAAGGGAAATAAAGAAATAAATGAAAAAGATAACTAATGAACAATTAGTATAAAATATTTTGAAAACATTAACAACGTAGATCTATAAACTATAAGGAGAGACTAGGCAGGCTGTTCAACATAGAAATATTTGCAGCAATTTTGAACTTTTGAGGTCTAATTTTATTTTTTCCAAATAAGAGCCTGTGCTACTTAACTATTAGCTGCTTCAAACTGTTTATTATTTTTGATTGAATACAACAAGCATTCACAATTCTTTCACCAGGCTTTCCTTACTGGTTATACAGTATCTGCGATCCTTCTGGCTACAGTAGTTGTCTTGGCACAAAACCAATGTTTTCTGTCTTTGTTACTATTGTAAATACGCAAATTTTACTTTGACCTATGAAACATTGGGAAGAATTTCAGTCCTGCTTACCCTTCATGAACTTGATTCTAAGCTCGTAAAGCAGTGGTGTGTATGCGTGAAGTATTTAATTATTAAGTGCTTCTCCGAGTAAGTGGCTTGCAACACTTTCTCAAATAAAGATGGTTGACTGTACAATTTGTATGTTTCAATTATTTTCTCGTCATAAATCGAGGAGATTTTTTAAGTAATAGAAAGGATAGAGAAGCAGGAAATTTTATCGACATATATAGGAAAAAATATTTGTAAATTAATGAACATAAAATGTAGACATGCATCAACTTTGTCATTCGTAAACTTCCATTACTCTGGATCACTTTCTATCTGACTTGTCGTTTTTTTATTACTGCTGTAAAGGAGTAATGGAATTTTAAGATGTACGTTGGAAAGTATAGAAATAATATATTGTATGATGATTGAATTGGCTTTGTACTTACCTTTGTATTCACTTTACAGGCTGATAGATTAAGGAGTCGAAACAAAGTATGAACGTTATCCATGGTGAGTGTTCCGCTTTTATGTTTTCCTTCTGCATTTACTTCCTTTATACTTTGCTTGCGTGTTTTCTTCTATAAGGTCTAAAATTTGAGGGGTTATAGTGCCAAGGCTAATGTTTCTGCAGCCAGAGTGCAGGCCTTGTTTAGTAAACTTGCCTTGTAAGTAATTTTTCTACTAATGTGACGTTTAAAGAAAGTTTGGCAATTTCTGTTTCTTCCATATAACTCTACTCATCCTTACTGTCATCTCAACTTAGCTTAAACTAACCTAACTTAAGTCCAGTGTCTCTCCAATGTAAGGTAAATAATGCTTTTGTCTTCTACTTCCACATATGCTTTTGTACAATTGGGGCATCTTAAACTACCGCCTCAATAAAAAGCAAGTTGTCCAATGCACGTTATGACACCCTTTGTATAGTCTGCCCCCATAATTATTATTATTATTACTTGTAATAGCGAAGCTACAACCTCTTTTTTGAAGAGCAGGGCAGTATAAGTCCAAGAGTTTCAGTAGGAAAAAATTGCCCAGTGAGGAAAGAGAAGTAGTGAACAATTAAAACACTTAAGGAACAGTAACAAGATTAAAACATATCTTTCATATATGAACTATAAAAAAAGATTTGTCAGCCTGTTCAACATGAAAACATTTGCTGTAAATTTAAATTTTTGAAATTCCCCCGATTCAACTACCTGACTAGAAAGATCATTCCACAACTTAGTCTCAGTTAGAATAAAACTTCTAGTATACTTTACTATGAAGTATTGAGCCTTATGATGGAGAGGGCATAGCCATTAGAATTAACTTTAACCTTGGCAATATTCTTGTTTATATTGTTTTACTTTGCTATTTTTGTCATTATCTTTCTGTTATGTAATGATTTTCAGTCGCCATGTCTCGGTTCCACCTTTTTCACATTGCTGCCTTCACTTTTATATATTTAATATTTACACCAACTGCATGAATGGCTTGTTCAGAAACTCATTTTTAAAACTGAGTTTAGATTCTAGAATAAGAAATATTCCTAACGTTTTCTTGTTGATTTTGAGGGGTGAATGTCTTTAAGAATCCCCAGTGTTGGGCTTTAGCCCAAATTCCGTAAATCAAATAGCAATTTTTTAGGTTTTTTTTATTTTCCTTTGCTTCTTATATACTCACCCTACTGATAGGTCATTATTTAATAGTAAAAAGCGCACTTTTTATTTCATGACTGCCACTTTTTTTTCTTTTTTTTTTTTACTGCACCCTAACTACTGCTCACAACCAATTTCTCCAAGTTAACAGAAATGCTCTATTGCTTATTATCACAGCAGGGTTTTCAATTGATTTCCCTTTTATTTTTTTTATTTTTTATATATATTTTATTCAATAGAGATTACATTATGTAATGCACATCATGTGATACCATCTGTTAACTCAGTACCTTGACCACAATTGGTATATAACTTTCTTGATTTTGGTTTTTATTTATTTATTTATTTTTTTTTTTGGCTGCTGCTTTAGTCAACATCCCATTTGTTTTTCATTACTTCACATAAATTTTCAATCTTCTCCTTTCCATTCCACCTATCAATCATTACTCGACATCCACACTTCACTTGAGACATTTGTTTAACCATCCATTTATACATAACTCCCCCTCCCGGATTTCCACATTCAGTTCTATGCTTGTATCAATCATTAGCACAAATCCTGCCAACGATCTTGCTTTGCCTATTCCTAAACTCACAAATACTATATGAATTACCTAGTAACTTTCTTCCATCGATCATACAGCTTCCATTACTCCATGTACAGTGATACCTCTGGATATGAAAGTTTCTGCTTACGAAAAATTCAGGGTACGAAAAGCGATACAGAGATTTTTATGCCCCAGTATACGAAAAAATTTTCAGGATACGAAAAGCTTAAGAGATCACAACTCATCGCCGAGAGTACAGTACCTTTTTTTTTTCAGGGTATCAACCCTTAATTTAGGTGTACAGGTAACAATACACCTTCACTGATCCAAATGCTTTACATACAGTACCGTAACTTTTATACAGTAGTAAAGAAAACGGACCGTTTTCTTAGGGCTTGGAGGGGATAACTAGGCTATAACTACATTATTGAATAATCTCATGGTGGTTTCTGGAATGGATTAGGCTGTTTTTAACGGTTGGGTTAATTATTGAATGATAGAAATGGCTGCATTGCATGTTTATTACTACAGTTTAGCGTGTTTATGAAAGAAAAGGTGTCTTTTCGTAAGGCTTGGAACGGATTAGGCTATTTACATGTAAAACGCGACTCAGGATACGAAAAAATCAGCATACGAAACCGTATCCTGAACGGATTACTTTCGTATGCTAAGGCATCACTGTACCTGGTTTACATTGACCCTCTAGCTTATTCTTGCTCATATTCATTCTCAACGTTCTCCTTTTGCAAATGCTTTTCTACACCTTCACATATTGTAAAGTTCCTTTTCTTTGTCTTCAAAGGATCATTGGCATCCAACCATTCAAATTCCCATTCACAGTTCATTTTCTCTTCCCATAACTTACACTGGTAAAGCTTACTTCCACTTTTATATTTTTGCTTTTTGCATCACTCCATCCATAAATATGTTGAAGAATCAGACATAACCATAACTTTGTCTCAGGCCTACTGAATGTGGTAGCCTGTTAGAAGCATCCTTGCTTGGTGATCTGCTGGACTAGGGTTTGAGACCAGCTCAAGCACAATAGTTTCTTGTAGTGTCTGCAAGCCCAATATCCTTTTGAGCTAAGGATGGGGTTTTGGGAGAGCCTAGATGTGTACCCTCTGAGTAGCAGCCATTGCCTTGCCTTGCCTTGCCCTTCTTGGTCCTTGCTTGGTTAGAGAGGGGCTTGGGCATTGGTCATATGTATATATGGTCAGCCTCTAGGGCATCATCACTGTTCCTTACCTCTACCGTTCATGAGTGGCCTTTAAACCTTGAAACTATGTCAACGTAACACTTGCATTACTTCCATCTTGAAAACTTTTAAACCAACCCCTGCATTAATTCCATGTTAACTATTAATTAGTTCTTAATTTCACTCAAACTATCATTTGGTTAAAATATTTTTATCAACTTCTCACCATCCCATTTGTATTGTTTAATTTTACAAGTTATTACGAGGCATCCAAAATACATACATTCTATCCTCTTGCCTGCAGAAGAGTACTTTGTCACTGAATCTTCCCTCTCCCTCACCCCTTTGCTTGTGTACCTCTCCAGTTTTACATTAATGTATCCATACTCATATGTAACACACAGCACTTTGGATAATCCACATTCTCTCTCTCTCTCTCTCTCTCTCTCTCTCTCTCTCTCTCTCTCTCTCTCTCTCTCTCTCTCTCTCTCTCTCTCTCTCTCTCTCAAGCAGTGTAACACCCCTCACCTCACTTTAGACCCATTCTCTTCTAAAATATCATTACTACCATTAATACCCGGTATTGTTCGACATTTCAACTTCAAATTTCATCCTCTACAGTATGTACTTTCGCCACTCCATACATTTCCTTTACTCTACACTCCTATTACTCCTTAAGTAAATCTAACTCTTAGTAAATCACACAACCCCACTATATTCATTTCCTGTACTAGATTTACAATCATACCATTCTTCTTCAAAATCTAATACCGTACATAGAAATAACCTCCTCCAGTATTGATTATACAATACATTTCTACCCTTCTTCTTTGTCTACATCTTTTCCCACTTCTATGTGGGGTCGATGTTTTTGGTCAGCTTTCTTCATCTACCTCTGTCCCACACCTCATCACCGGTTAATCCCTTTGATCGAAGGTCATCCTTGATACAGTCTATCCTCCTTCGCTTTGGTCGCCCTTTCCTTCTCGTTCCTTGTACCTCCATTTCCATCACTCTCCTCCCAACATACTGTTCATCTCTTCTTCTCATGACATGACCATACCACCTCAGTCTACTTTCTTGGATCTTATCTGATAGTTTTCTAACTCTTGTGGTACCCCTTATTATCTCATTCGGTATCTTCTCTTTTTATCACCCCACGCATCCATCTCAACATTCTCATCTCTGCCACATCCATCTTCTTCTCTTCTGTCTTCTTTATTGCCCACGTCTCCGCTCCATACATCATTGCCGGTCTCACAACTGTCCTGTGTATTTACCTTTCAACTTAACCCCTATTTTCCTGTTGCATAGTACTCCACACACTTGTTACCAATTCTTCCATCCTGCTTGAATTCTGTGGATTATTTCTGCCCCCAGGTCACAATCCTCTGCAACTGTTGATCCTAAATACCTGAAATTTTCAACTCTTTTCAATCTCTCTCCTTGTAAACTAACTTCCCCATTCTCCCCATTTTTCAATCTCAAATACTTTGTCTTTTTCCTGCTGATCTTCAATCCTCTATTTTCCATTTCTCTTCTCCACTCCTCCAGTTTCTCTGCTACTACCTCTCGCCTAGTGCTACACAGTATAACGTCATCAGCAAAAAGCATACACCAAGGAGACTGATCTCTAATACCTTGTGTTACTACATCCATGACCAGATCAAATAGGTAAGGGCTCAATGCAGACCCCTGATGTAGTCCCACATTTACTGGGAAACTTTCTGTTAGGCCTATACTACTCTTAACATTTGCTTCTGCCCTTTCATACATATCTTGGGTGATTCTTACGTATTTTTCAGGGACTTTCTTTTCTCTCATACATCTTCACAGCTCCTGAAGTGGTACTCAATCATATGCCTTCTCCATGTCAATAAAGACCATATGTAATTCTTTCTGTTTCTCCTGATGTTTTATTATTGTCTGCCTCAAAGCAAATATTGCTTCTACAGTCCCTCTTCCTTGCATGAATCCAAATTGTTCCTCACCAATTGTTTCATCTCTGAGTCTTTTCTCTATGATCTTCTCCCATATTTTCATAGTATGGCTTATCAGCTTTATGCCTCTGTAGTTGCCACATTCCTGGATGTCTCCCTTCCCCTTATAGATGGGAATGATTAGGCTGCTTCTCCATTCCTCTGGCATCTTTTCCTGACTGAAGATCTTCTGCGTCAGGTCCCACAAGATATCTACATTTCTACCCATCTTTACTAAAACTTTTCACATTTTCACGCAAACCTTTTTCTCCCCCTTCAGAATATGCATTCCTTTTTAAGCTGGATCCCTTTGTCCTGACATTCGCTTTTTCAAATACTGTACCTTTGAATCCCTAACTCATGACATTCGCTTTTTCAAATACTGTACCTTTGAATCCCTAACTCATGACATTCGCTTTTTCAAATACTGTACCTTTGAATCCCTAACTCATGACATTCGCTTTTTCAAATACTGTACCTTTGAATCCCTTTATCATGACATTCCCTTTTTCAAATACTGTACCTTTGAATCCCTAACTCATGACATTCGCTTTTTCAAATACTGTACCTTTGAATCCCTTTATCATGACATTCCCTTTTTTATCTATTGCACCTTCAATTCTAAAAATGTTCTTAATAATGTCTGCCATCCTTTCTTTAATTATTTCTATCTTTTTTTCTGCACCTTCAGCTCTTCACATTTTCTTAATGTATGCTATACTTTTTTTTCCATTATTTCCATCTTTTTCTGCACCCTCAATTCTTCATATTTTCTTAATGTATGCAATCCTTTCTTTCATTATTTCCATCTTTTTCTGTACTTTGAATTCTAAACATTTTCTTAATAATGTGTGCTATCCTTTATTTCATTATTTCTGTCTTCTTTTTCTGCACCTTCAATTCTTCACATTTTCTTAATGTATGCTATCCTTTCTTTCATTATTTCCTCTGAGGTTTTCATGGAACCCCTTTTGTTTTTTTATCCCTTTCACTAACCTCCTCAGTGCTTGTTTTCCTTCCCAAATATTTCATCCTTATTTTTTCTCATCCTTATTTTCTCTCCTCCATAGTTCATATCTCAAAGCCTTCAATTCGTCTTCCATGCCACACATCCAAACCATAAAGTCTAAGCTCACTCACACACTATCCTTTATGGACCCAGTTGAGTCAGAGCCCAATGAGTAATGCCCACGTTAGGTCTTATATAATATATTTATGATTATTATTTCTTGCCAAGCTACAACCCTAGTTGGAAAATCAGGATGCTATAAGCCCAGGTGCTCCAACAGGGAAAATAGCAGTATTGAAATTTATTAGGATCAGAAGTAATCATACGTTTATTTATTTTTTTCTTTAATTTATTTTCCTGGTTACGCACTTATATAGTCCCTTTCATACACTCTTTTACCATCAATAATAATTTTGAAATTGACTCTCATACAGTACTATCTTTTTAGCCCTTTTACCCCCAAAGGACATACTGGTACGTTTCACAAAACTCATCCCTTTACCCCCATGGACGTACCGGTACTTCCTTGCAAAAAACTGCTATTTAAATTTCTTTTTGAATATTTTTGATAATTTTTTTGAGAAACTCCAGGCATTTTCCAAGAGAATGAGACCAACCTGACCTCTCTATGACAAAAATTAAGGCTGTTATAGCAATTTTAAAAAAATATTTTGCAAAATGTGCTTGGAAAAAAAAAACCCTTGGGGTTAATGGTTGGAAAGTTCCAAATTGCCTGGGGGTAAAAGGGTTAGAACATATTAACCTCCACTTTTCACAGTAAAAGTACTGTCTTGTTAAAAAAACTTTGCTACATTTTTAACTTAATGAATCTACTTAATGTATAGAATATTTAATCTAATGACCTTATAATAAATTCTTTATTCCTCAACTATCAACTCGGTTGAGTCCCTTGTCAGGCTGGGAGGAACATAGAGAGGAGAGGTCCCCTTTTTTGTTTCATTTGTTGATGTCGACTACCCCCCAAAATTTGGGGAAGTGCCTTGGTATATGTACATACATACATACATATACCAAGGCACTTCCCCCAATTTTGGGGGGTAGCCGACATCAACAAATAAAAAAAAAAAGGGGGGGGGGACCTCTACTCTATGTTCCTCCAGCCTAACAAGGGTACTGATGATTAAATAAATTTGACATGCTTTTCGCTTTTAGATTTAGCTAAACTGTACATTTGTCTCCACTCTTACTCACTTAGTCTACACACATTGGTAAATCTCATATGGTAATATAGCATTTGAAACTTTCCAAATATGTATTGCACTTACCACGTCAGCATGGAGACATATTTGCTCTAGAGGCCACTTTTAGGCCACTTTACTTGAGACCGCATCATCCTTCTCAAGAGTCACTTCTATAAATATTATCGGTCATGCTAACCTTTTAAAACATGCAAATATTTCTATTCTCCACTCCTCATTCAACTAATAGTATACTTGTATGTATTGACCCAGAATAAATTGTGAAACAGCATAGATACAGGACATAGTCTCCATTATTTATCCAGGTCCAGTTGTTCGTAAATCTCTACACCAAGCTGTATTCCTTGGCAATTTCTAATGATTTTTTTAGTTTCTTAAATATTTTTTTAAAAACTTCCTGTTTCATAAAAGCCATTTGTTTCCTATCTTTATTCTTGATTGCCTAACTCATCTAACATGCCTACAGCTAGTCTTCTGTAGTGAACGACACCTCGCAGTAACGGGGGATTTTGAGGAGGGAGAAGTCTAATTGGAAAGGGACCGCTGGTAGTGGTATCACTCGCCCCAGTTTTAATACCGACACCCTTTAGGGGTGAGCGAGCTGGATATATTCCTGGCATTCCATGTAACTTTTTTCTCTGGTATATTTAGCAGTATTTATACCTTTGAAATGGTGCTTTAAGGAACATTTCACAGAGCGACACAGGTTGAGCCCAGAAATAGCTTTTTCCTTCAAAATCCCTTTTTTATTCACTGTAGCTTTTATATTTTGTAGTTTTCATGTTCATCCCACTTCATTTTTTTTCAAATCTCTTCCTACCCTCGTATACCAATGAACAGTTCCTTCTGTACTCAGAAATTCATGGTGAAGTTAGAAAAATACCCATTTATTTCACCTTATTTCTTGAACTCTAAAACTACAATTAATCCATTTTCACCTTATTTTACACAAGTACCCATTAAATAATGATCTTGAAACCTTACTTTATACAAATTTTATACTAAGTATTACTACCCCTGTTTTGCAGATGTTAATAGTATTGTTTTAAAATACTACTTGATACCTACTTGTCATGAGGCCATCAATCAAAGCGGTGTTCCAACTTATACTACAGCATTCTCTTTCAATTGTCATCTCAATCACTACATTACATGTGAAACCTTTTTTCGTCCTTTGAGTACAGTATGCATTCTTTTCAAGTATAGGATGCATCTCTTCAAACACTTTTTATACCCAGGTCTACCAAACTTTATTTTTAATCAATTCCTGACATTCTCTTTTTCACATCTTAACCCTTTTACCCCCAGGCTCTTTGGAAATTTCCAACCCTTAACCCC
Source organism: Palaemon carinicauda (assembly GCF_036898095.1). Taxonomy (NCBI): domain Eukaryota; kingdom Metazoa; phylum Arthropoda; class Malacostraca; order Decapoda; family Palaemonidae; genus Palaemon; species Palaemon carinicauda. Next base: position 11,034,965 of record NC_090744.1, on the reverse strand, counting down.
CAAGGGGTTATTTTTTCCCCAGCACATTTTGTAGTAATTTTTTTTTTTTAAATTGCTCTAACAGCCTTAATTTTTGTCATAGAGAGGTCAGGTTGGTGTCATTCTCTTGGAAAATGCCTGAATTTTCTCAAAAAATTATCAAAAATATGAAAAAAAAAAAAATTATAGCATTTTTTTGCAAGGACGTACCGGTACGTCCATGGGGGTAAAGGGATGAGTTTTGTGAAACGTATCAGTACGTCCTTTGGGGGTAAAAGGGTTAACTATATACACACGCTCTCCGCATGGCCTTCTATTCCACAACCTGTACATGGGCTTCTTAAAGCCTAACCTATTTTAGAAAAATGATTCTTTGGGCCATGATTACAGCACTCCACATACTTGCTATGGGATCTAATCCAGTATTCTTGAAACATTTAGCGTAATCTGACTTCTGTAACAATCTTTCACACACTGATCTACTTTGCCAGAGCCAAAAACAGATACCCATTGACCACCTACTTATTCTTCTCACCCATTCCGTTGTACTTGAAATACCCTTCAATCTGCCTTTTCTTCTTATATCCCTCCTAGACTTTGCAATCATATCTCTTCACTCTGGTGTTGCCAGCATGTACTCATGTGCAATATATTTTCATTCTCTTACGCCTTTATCCTCATACTGCTCTTCAAATGTCTTATCCACAACATTAGGCTGCTGGTTTTCAAGTCTGTTTCCATATGACTTAAGGACATTTTGTTTTGAAAGCTTTATTCAAAAGGAACAATTTCTATTTGGACAGATAAATAGGTGTTAGAAGAGGTAGAGCATTTCTGTTATTATTATTATTATTATCAAATGCTAAGCTACAACCCTAGTTGGAAAAGCAGGATGCTATAAGCCCAGGGGCCCCAACAGGGAAAATAGCCCAGTGAGGAAAGGAAATAAGGAAATAAGAAAAAATAGAACATTTTAGGAATAGTAACAATATTAAAATAAATATTTCCTATTTAAACTATAAAAACTTTAACAGAACAAGAGGAAGAGAAACTAGATAGAAAAGTGTGCCCAAGTGTACCCTCAAGCAAGAGAACTCTAACCCAAGGCAGTGTAAGACCATGGTACAGAGGCTATGGCACTACCCAAGACTAGAGAACAATGGTTTGATTTTGGAGTGTCCTTCTCCTAGAAGAGCTGCTTACCATAGCTAAAGAGTCTCTTCTACCCTTACCAAGAGGAAAGTAGCCACTGAACAATTACAGTGCAGTAGTTAACCCCTTGGGTGAAGAAGAATTGTCTAGTAATCACAGTGTTGTCAGGTGTATGAGGCCAGAGGAGAATCTGTAAAGGATAGGCCAGACTATTCGGTGTCTGTGTAGGCAAAGGGAAAGAACCGTAACCAGAGAGAAGGGTCCTATGTAGAACTGTCTGGCCAGTCAAAGGACCCATAACTCTCTAGCGGTAGTATCTCAACGGGCGGCTGGTGCCCAGGCCAACCTACTACCTACACTGAATTGTGAAGCAGGAGTCAAGTCGAGAGGCATTAACAAGGAGAAATAGTCTCTCCCAAAATCCTATGGCCTAGGGACATTGGCTGCACAGTCCAAAAAAATGGATCACTCTTTGATAACGGTGGTGGTACAGTTTGGTTTGGGTTGCTAATGTGGCAATGTAACTGTTAGGTTTTTACAGAGGGGAGAGATGCATGTGATAGTTTATTCAACAAGACAGTGAGCTAATATACAGATAGTTGAGAACATAAATGACAAGATTCAAACCAAACAAGATGTTTGATAGCAAACTTAAACAGGTTTATATTATTAGAGCAGGGGAGACCGAGAGAAAAAAAAAACTAACGTTAGTGTACGATCATGTATGAAACACGTGCTATACACACCATGTTCTTGTTTGCCTTTTTTTTTTTTTATAAGAATTGGATATGCAGACTTTGATGATCTATTGCTGATGTATTTTTATCACAATGTGTGTAAGTTCAAAGTTGGTGTACAATTATACATGCAGTACTTATATCTTTTACTAGATGTTGGCTTAGGCTGTCACGTTCATTCATCACCACGGGTCATACATTTTCATATGTTCATATCTATCATGTAATAATTATAAACATATAATTGTGCCTTTCACATATAATACCTGTACATCTTAGTGTGAGATATAATAGTTAATTCTCAGCACTCTATAACGCCACCCCTAACAAAATGCGTTCCATTGTCTTCAATACGGCAGCCTGTGTTTCTGCATTACAGAGTAGTATAAGTCGTATTGCATATGGTTTTCCTTTCTCATCTATTTGGACATCATTTAATAGGAATCCTTGGTGCAGACCATTTTTTTTTATGATGCTGCTACTTTTCTGTAGGGCCCTCTTGCTTCCAGCTTTGAATTCCACTGTAACAGAAATACCTTTCCTAAGACCTTTATCTGTCCCAGCAGGTTAATTTACTTGATCATTTGCTTTATATTTGATTTAAAATCACTTAACCCTTCTACCCCCAAAGGACGTACTGGTACGTTTCACAAAACTCATCCCTTTACCCCCGTGGACGTACCGGTACGTCCTTGCAAAAAAAATGCAATAAAATTTTTTTTTCTTCATATTTTTGATAATTTTTTTGAGAAAATTCAGGCATTTTCCAAGAGAATGAGACCAACCTGACCTCTCAATGACAAAAATTAAGGCTGTTAGAGCAATTTAAGAAAAATATACTGCAAAATGTGCTTGAAAAAAATAACCCATGGGGGTTAAGGGTTGGAAAGTTCCAAATAGCCTGGGGATAAAAGGGTTAATAAACATTACTTAATCCAACACACATCTTGACACCATCTGTCAGCTTTATGATCTTGAACCACATATTTCTATGCAACTTTGTTGGTGGTTTACATATTTTTCATTAATCCTGGTCTGGTCATCATTAGGTTCATTTTGTTATACATGGATTTTCAAATATCTTAATCGGTACTAACCACCACCACTTTCTCAGATTAATATCAATGCTTCACTTCCATAGATGATTGTCTTTTTGAAATCTATTCATGATGTAGTGGTTATTGGGGCTGTGAGGACAAGATATATTTTCTTTATTCAACAGTTTTTACAATTGCATGTGATCACACAATTTACTTTCATATGCTCACAACTCTACCGTTAATGATAATCATGAAACTGACCTTCGTATTTATTTTCCCTCTTAACGAGAGAATGCCTTGATGAAGTCATTGGGCTTCAGCACGGTATATCATTCCCGTGCTGAAGGCTTGTGACGGGCAAGAGGGCTCTCGAACTGGGGAATTTCTTTTCCTCAGTTTGACTCTAAATTTCTCTCATTCTTTTTCTATTACCTCTTATTGCTTATTCCTCCTTCATAATTATCAGCTGTCTCCAACCTTGCTGTCAAAACTCTCTTACCCATTTCACTGTCCAGGTTTTTTAGAGGGGACATTGTATCCATGATCGGTTTCTATTTCAAAATCAATTGTGGGAGCTGTGGTGGTCTTGCCAACTGCCCGAAAACGTTTGGACACCTAGGAGTGTCAGTATTCCCATACTGGCACGGGGAACTATCTCTTAGGAAATTTGGCCTTCGGATTCCAGGGGTTGGCGATTTCATAGAGATAGGACTCTCGGCATTCTGTCCGGTTTGCCTGCCACTATGATTAGAGTGGGGATGATTGTATTCTTGAAATGCTCTCAGTCCCATCAAGTGGGTTTGGCATACACTTGAGCCACTCTAATCATAGTGGTACCATCCCTTTGTGGTAGGGTAGGGAGTGGACATTTGGTAAGCAGCTTTCGCAGGTGTCATTGGTGGAGAAATTAATTCCAGGAAAGGCTAACGGTGTCTTCTTTGGAATTTCAGACATTCTTAATATTTTCTCTCCCTTAAACTTTATTTTTTTCCATTGTATTTTTTTCATTGTTATTATGACCCCTTCCCTCCCCCCAAAAATAATTAATGAGTAAACTTAATGTTCCCCGTACCCCTGGATCAAATGGCGAACCCCAGACACCGTTGACAACTTCTGCTTGTTTAAGTAAGGAAAGCTCTGTTGACAACCTCGGCAATAAAAAGGATTCCTCCAACAATACTTCTCTGACCAGTGTAGTTAAAGACAATTTATCGGCACTGATGGAAAATGATTCTTGTAATAACAGTAATACTTTACTCTGGTTCTGGCTCATTACCAGATCCAACAAAAGATCTGAAAATTCTCCTCTTAAAAAACATACCATTTGGTTGTAGCTATGACATAATTCATGAAGCCTTCTGTAGATTTGGGGCAATCAAAGAAATTTTATTGGAGCTTAATGGTAGTAAAGGCTTTTGGGAATGCTTTGGTATCATTTTCAAGTTTTGAGATTGCTTTAGAAGCAAATAAAAATTTAGAGAGTATAAAAATTGACAATTGTTTGATTTCTGGGGCTCTATGTGATAAAGCACCAAGACACCTAGAGGTATATAAACCAGAAGAATGGATGGAAAAAGAAATAGAGCATAGACTTCCAGAAGTAAGAACCCCCAAGCCTCCAACATGGATAATTGCATTTGGGAAGATAGATAATTATAACTATTATAAAATTAGTAAATTTATACAAAAAAAGTTGGTTTAATTAAAAGTAAGGATATTAGCTGATACGGTAAGCAATCTGTTTTGATTAATGCAAAATCAGATACTCAAGCTCACATGCTTTGTGGCATGAAGATTGCAGAAATTGATCCTATTAAGGATATTAAACCACATATGAGGTTCAGCTATGGTAAAGGAGTAGTTTTTGATAAAGATCTATATGAATTTTCAGAACCAGAAATTCTGGACATGTGCCCTGCTAATGTTTGGAAAGTAAGTAAGATCCCTCAAACAAGCATGGTAGTTTTAACATTTAAAACCCCTGTTATATATACCAGATCATATAATTATTGAGAATGAAAGAGTACATGTTCGAGAATATAAACCTAGGCCTTTACAATGCTTTAATTGTTTCAAGTACGGTCACCCTTCCCGGTACTGCAATAATACGAAGATCTGTATTAAGTGTTCTTTGTTAGAACATGGCCAATGCAACAGAGATACAACCTGTGCAAACTGTAAAGATCATCATAAATCAAATGATAAAAGATGTAGAGAATACAAGAAAGAAGAAGCTGCAATCTTGAAAGCAAATGCTGAACATATAAGTGTAGGTTATGCAAAGTATTTACTCAATCGGCAACTTAATTTTGCTCGCGCGGTTAAGATGCCACCAAAAGATTATAATCCACTAACCCTTACTACCACAGGGGGACCAGTGGTAGCACCTGGCCCGTCAGGTGCATCTCCCTTACTGTTAGTGGTAGTAGCCCAGCTATCTGGGTCAAGTGCTCAGCCTATAAAAGCCAGAGCACAAACCACCAAAGAGGTCAATATGGTTTCCAATACACCAAAAGTAATGTCACCGATAGGAGCATCTCCCCTAGAGGTAGTAGCCCAGCCTTCTGGGTTAAGTGCTCGAACTGTTGAAGTTCTAGCACAATCCTCCAAGGAAGCCAATGTGGCTTCCACCACCTTAAATGTATTGTCTCAGGCAGAATCTCTACCTGATTTGATGGAGATTGGAAAGCAAGATCTTCCAAAGAGGAAAAGGTCCCCATCATCCTCACCTTCATCTAAGTCAGGTAAGTGCCCTACTGCTCATGATCTTAAGGTTGACTCTTATAAAGATCCTAGAAAGAAAGAAAAGAAGAGTGGTGGCCTAGTAAAGCCTTCCATCTCCAGGCCTTACATGGCTTCATCTGAAAAGTCCCAAAAGACAAATGAGACAAAGAAAAATAACAAAAGATGATGTCTATCATCCAGTGGAATTGCAGAGGTCTAAGTACTAGCATTGAGCAAATAAAAACTTTAACCAGGGACTCAGACACGAAGGTAATTTGTCTACAGGAAACCAAGATCAGTGACAAACCATTTAATCCTGGACTCAATTATAATTTTTGTAGATCCCCTCCTTTGCAAGCTGCAAGAGCTCAAGGTGGTACAGGTTTTATTATTCACAAATCTGTAAAATTTGAAACAATCCTACTCAATACACCACTACAGGCATGTGCAGTTAGAACTCATATCGGGAAAAAAATTACTTTATGCTCGCTATATATTGAACCATCCTTAGAACTTTTCCTCTTAGATCATGCTGGTAATCCAAGAAGGCTTAGACTTTCTGACCTCCAAGACCTGATCAATCAGCTTCCTGCCCCTTTTATTTTAATGGGTGATTTTAATGCAAAGCATACTTTATGGGGTGGAAATGTGTGCGATAGATGGGGTAATCTTGTTGAAGAATTAATTGACAACAATGATGTAATACTAATGAATGATGGTTCTCCAACTAGGTATGATGTATTCCACAACTCTACATCAGCCATTGATTTGTCAATCTGTTCCTCATCCATTCGATTGGACTACCTTTGGTCAGTAAATGAACACCTACATGACAGTGGCCATTGGCCAATAATGTTAGATTATGTCCATAATCTTCCTTCTCAGTGTCCACCAAAATGGAAGATAGACTAGGCAGACTGGGCAGCTTATGAAAACTGTTCACTCACCGATAAAGAGTATGATGAATTTACATCTCCAGTGCATGCCTATCAACATCTTGAAAATATTATTGATGATAATGCTAGCAATTTTATACCTAAAACATGCGGTTTACCTCATCGCTCTGTAGTTCCTTGGTGGAGTAAAGAATGTGCCAACGCAAGAAAAGGGACCCGAACTTGCTTCAGAAGATACTTGAGAACAAACTATGTAGCAGATAGAATAGCGTACCTCAGAGCCTGTGCCAAACAAAAAGGAACTTTTAGTAAAGCAAAGAGAGCATCGTGGAAGAAATATATATCTAATATTAATACCAAAACTCCTTCAAAGGAAATATGGGACAAGATTAGAAAACTTCAAGGTAAATTCGTCCCTAAGCCTCTACCAATATTAAGGGAAAATAATAGATATATATCTGACCCCAAAGATGTAGCAGAGGTTCTTGCTAAGCACTTTGCCCATGTATCAAGTGCTGACAACTATTCCCCAGCATTTCAACAAATTAGAGCATCAACATCTGTTGTTCCTCCTGCTTCTTCAAATACTGAAGCTTTTAACCTGCCTTTTAGTATGGAGGAGATGCAAAATGCTATCTCTAGCTCTTCTTTAACTGCCCCAGGTGAGGATGGCATCCGGTATGAAATGATATCACATCTTCCAGTGGATACCAAGGAATTTTTATTAGAAACCTTTAATGGTCTATGGGCTTCCCATACATCTCCTGATTCCTGGCATACTTCAATTGTAATTCCAGGCCACAAGTCTGGTAAAGACCCAGAACTGCCATCTAGTAATAGGCCCATATCCTTGACCAGTTGCATATGCAAACTATTTGAGAGAATGATCAACAACAGACTTGTGTGGTATCTAGAATCAAAAAATCTTTTATCTAACAGGCAGTTTGGTTTTAGGAAGAACCGAAGTACTCTAGACCCTTTGCTGATGTTATCAAGGGAAATTTCAAATGCCTTTTATAACCAAAACCAGGTGGTGGGTGTCTTTTTTTTGACCTCGAAAAGGCATATGACACCACCTGGAGGGGTGGTATTTTAAAGCAATTGGCCTTGTGGGGTATAGGAGGACATATGTTCTCTTTTATTGAAGAATTTTTATCAAACCGCTCAATTAAAGTGAGAGTAGGGTCAGAACTATCTTCATCCTACATGCAAGAAGAAGGTGTCCCCCAAGGTAGCGTATTGAGTGTGACCTTGTTTGCTGTTGCTATTAATAGTCTCTTGAGTCACATACCTCCTGGCATACAAGGATCACTATTTGTCGATGACTGCAATTTATTGTAGTGGATCATCTGCACTACAAGCATGCCAGAATCTTCAAATTGGAATAAATGCTGCTTCCTCATGGGCAAATTCTCGTGGATTCATGTTTTCTCCTCAGAAGACCAAAGCCATTCGCTTTACTCGTACTCGTAAAAGGGAAGAGATCCCCACCCTTTTCTTAAATGATTGCATTTTGCCATATGAGGATAATGTCAAGTTTCTTGGAGTAATTTTCGGCAAGAAAGTGACATATGGTCCCCATATAAATGACCTATCTATCAGGGTTAAGAAGTCACTGAACATTCTGAAAGTGATATTGCATTTTGATTGGGGTGCTGATAGAACAACTTTGCTTAGAATTTATACATCTTTGTGTCTGAGCAGGTTAGACTATGCATGCCAAATATATGGGTCAGCTACAAAGACTTTACTTGGAAAACTTGATATTGTTCACAATGCTGGGCTTCGCATCTGCACAGGTGCTTACAGAACATCTCCCATTGACAGTCTCTATGTTGATTCTGGCATACCTCCCCTTTCCATTCGCAGAGAGGAGTTGAGTTTGAGGTTTTTAGCTAGGTCCCTTGCTGTGAGAAACAATCCTAACTGTAAATATGTTAGGGCGCCTTTAGATCGGGCTCCTAACAGATCTAGAGTGCCTAAGCTTTTGGAAGTACAGCTGAAAAATGATGCTAGAGAAGTAGGCTTGTTAACAGCACAGATAGCAGAGGTAGGATATCCAAAGTCTCCTCCTTGGTGTAATCCACCTGTTAAAGTATGTTTTATGGCAGGAGGGAAAAATACCTTACCTAGTAGGGTAATGAAAAGTGAGTTTTTAAATCATGCTGCTCAACATCATGGGAAACATGTTTTTACAGATGGCTCCAAATCGGCTGCAGGAGTTGGAAGGGCAGCTGTGGTGGGGGATATTGTTATTAGAAGGAAACTCCCATCCTCTTGTTCAATATTTACTGCTGAGCTGTACGCAATAATTCTCGCAGTCCAACATATTTTTAGAAATGGCAACCAAAATAGTTTTTATACAATTTTTATGGATTCCAATAGTGTTTTACTCTCATTAAAACAAATTATGCCTGGCCATCATCTAGTACAAGAGGTGCAGGACTGGTTAGTACTTCTGCAGTCTAGGAAGAGTATCAGTGTTCACTTCTGTTGGGTCCCTGCCCATGTTGGGGTGGATGGAAATGAACAAGTAGATAAGGCAGCAAAGGAAGCTTCAGGGCTAAGTAATCCATCCCCCTTGAGTATTCCTTACAAAGATCTTAAAAGTGAGATTCATCTTTACTGTAAAAATAAGTGGCAAGCTCGATGGTCTGGACTGACCACCAATACAAAATTGAAACAAATCCACCCATTGGTGGATAAATGGTCATCTTGTAATTCTACAAGTAGGAGGGATACCATTATTTTAACTAGGCTGCGTATTGGCCATACACATGCAACGCACAATTATTTAATGAATAGTGGGGAAGGGAGACAGGCCCCTCTTTGTAGTACCTTTCAAGTGACAATGGATGTTAAACATATTTTAGTCGATTGTCCTGTTTTTAACCCTGGATAGGTACGGTGGGTCGTTTGCGACCCCGAGCGTCAAAAAAAAACAGGTTTTTCTCACGTGACTCACCCCTGTGACTGAATTTGTGGGTGATCGACCTGCAGGAGGTGTCTCCCCTACACGCTCTAGTAGTGTCCAGATGTGCATTGCTGTAGCTGTACTCCTTCCCCGATTTCTGAGACGCGTCGGGGTCGTTCGCGTCCGAGTTTACCCTTCTGAGGTAGTTTGCATAATTATCAAAGTTATTACGTATTATGAAATTGTCGTAGAATGGTGCAACTTGTATAG